>NC_141904.1:92195230-92514658 GCF_057802395.1 Ceratotherium simum simum
GTGAGAGTCTGTCTTTCTAACAAGTGCCCTGCACCCATTCTGGCATTTATGAGAACCAGCGCCACACCTGGAAGTTAATGTGTCTGTCCACATGGTGTGGTTACTACAATCACATTATTCAAAAGTTATGCAGCTTATCTGATAAAACCATTTAGGCCTGTGCTTCTAATTTATTGATTTACTTTTTAAAGATATAATTGAAATATAACATTATATTAGTTTCTTGTTGTACAACATAATGATTCACCCAGAGTTTTTGAGGAACGTTACTTAGACTTTGATTTCTGTTTTTCTCATGTTATGGTCTACTTGAAGGCTTTTGCTTCTTGATTCAATTTTGATTAATTACATTTTCCTTCATAATCTTCTGTTTCTCGGAGATTTGGAAATCTGTTAGCCTTGAATTGCACAAAGTGCATTCATAGGTATATTTACATTTCCTACTGTCCTGTTAGTCTGGGTTCCTAGCTGTCCTGTTCCTCAGTACTAGCTGCCTGTTCCATCCCAGGACATCTGTGACCAACAGCCCTTCTAGGGCAGGGCACCTTCTTGGAGGACACAATGACCATGCCCAGAGGTGCCCCTCAGTCTACTATATGGGGGACTTGCTTGGTGTGTCCTCAGACTCCAAAGTGAGGCACGTTCAGCCTCTGACCAGTGTGGACATTGATCCTGGGAAATCCCTGTCTGGAAGACTCAGGATGTAAGATTCTGTCCTCATTACTTCTTTAGTTGAAAGATTTATTTCCTAGAATTGAACACTTCTGCATGTTTCAGGTCTACACGTGTGCTACAAGGCGCCCAACATGAACCTGTCGAGTTACGAGCAAAGAACCACAGAATCTTTTTGGAAAAATCCAGTAGATTGTTCTTTATTTTTTCCAAATTACTTTATTGTGGTAAAATACAGGCTGGTAACGTAAAGTTTATCATCTTAATCATTTTTAAGTGTACAGTATAGTTCAGTGGCATTAAGTACATTCATAATGTGCAACCATCACCACCATCCATCTCCAGAACTTTTCTGCTGTCCCAAGCTGAAACTCTATTCCAGTGAAATACTAACTCCCGATCCTCCCCTCAGCGCAAGGCAGAAGCCCCATCTCTACTTTCTGGCTATTCTATGAATTTAATTATTCTAGGTACCTCGTGTAAGTGGAATCATACAGTATTTGTTCTTTAAAGACTGGCCCAACATTTCACTTAGCATAATGTCCTCAAGGGTTCATCCTGATGTTGTAGCGTGTGTCAGAATTTCCTTCCTTTTTAAGGGGCTAGAATAATGTTCCCTTGTATGGATAGACCACATTTTGTTCCTCAGTTCATCCATTGATGAGCACTTGAGTTAAGCTTCCACATTTCTTAGCTATTGTGAATAATGCCACTTTCACGAACACGGTGTACAAATATCTCTTCGAGACCCTGCTTTTCCAGTTCTTTTGGGTGCTTATATCCAGAAATTGCTGGATCATATGGTAATCTAGCTGTTTAGTTTTTTGAGGGATCTCCATACTATTTTCCACAGTGACTGCACCATTTTACATTCCCACCAACAGTGCACATAAGGTTCCAGTTTCTCTACCATCATCATCAACACTTGTTATTTTATTTTTTGTTGTTGTTTTATTTTATAGTAGCCATCCTAATGGGTGTGAAGCAGTATTATTTCACTGTGGTTTTGATTTGCATTTCCCTACTGGTTGGTGATGTTGAGCGTCTTTTCATGTGCTTGTTGGCCATTTAGCATGTCTTCTTTTGAGAAATGTCTTTTCAAGTCCTTTGCCCATTTTTAAATCTCTTTGTTGTTGAGTTATAGGAATTCTCTATATATTCTGGATACTGGACTCTTATCAGGTATATCATTTGAAAATATTTCCTCCATACTTTATAGATTTGCCTTTTCACTCTTTTGATTGTGTCCTTTGATGCAAAGAAGTTTCAATTTATGATGTAGTTTCACTTTATCTGTTTTTTACTTTTGTTGCCAAGTGCTTTTGGTGTCATTCCAAGAAATCATCGCCAGATCTAATGTTATGAGATTTTCTTCTAAGAATCTTATAATTTTAGGTCTTATATTTAGGCTCTTTGATCCATTACTTTTAGAGTTAGTACATATATGGTGTGAGATAAGAGTCCAACTTCATTCTTTTGCATGTAGATATCAGTTTTCCCAGCACGGTTTGTGAAAAAGATACCATAAAAGAAACAAACAGACTTTACAATCCAGGAATGCAAGAGACAGTCTACAGAACAACTGAGTTGGTTTCTGTAACGTTTTCATTGGCATAAAGAAAAAAAGTGGCGTCAGGTTCTTCCCAGACAAGAGACAAGTAACAACCACATGTAATGTATGGCCCTTGTTGAGATCCATCCTGGTGATTCAAACACCTAATTATTAATAAGACAGTTTTGAAATGTGAGGAAGATTTCATTATGGATTGTTAGACTTTACGAAGGAAAGATTGTAACTTGTGTCAAGTGGGATAACAGCATTGTGTTATGTGGATGCAGAAGTAGTGGGGGCTCTTGATCCAGGCAGGGGAGATGGACAGGGGCGGGGAGCAGTGCATGCAGAGAAAGTGGCTCTCAGAATTGTGTCTGAGATCTGATGGATTGGGGGTAAAGGGTGAGCAGTGGAGATATCAAGGAGTGGTCCCTGATTTCTGGCTGCCTGGTCCCGGGGATGCTGGGGCCCTTCTCTTGATGCTCCAGGAACGTTGGAGTAGAACCAGGTGTGGGGGGAACCACCTCTAACGTTGGCTTTGGGCGTGTCTGGAGGTGCCCTTGGAAATCCTGAGAGCCGTTGAGTGAAGTCTGTTGCATGTGCAGGTCTGGAGCTCTGAGGGGAGAACTGGCCAGTGGCTGCTAACATCACAGGAAGGCCCGTTGTGGGAGGCTGTTGCTGGCGACTGATACCCCAGCTGTAGCCCCCACCTGTCCCAGGTGGCCTTCTCCCTCCATTGCACTCCTAGGGCCAGCGCAGTTTTTCAGCAGAAAGCATTTAATCTCCACACTTTTAATATGACAGTTACTTTTTAAACTTGATCTCTTTTGGGTGAATGTTCTGTCAAATCCTCCTCCCTTTCTGTGTCTCCTCCTGCGTTAGGAGGTGTGTGGGTTGCCCTGGGCTGCCTGCATCCTCTTCTGGTGGGGGAGCTTCATTGCCTAGGCTAGCTAGGCACTACAGGCTGACCTGCTGTTGGGCACTACTCCTCTAGTCTGTCTGGCACTGGGGAGCTGATCTCCACTGCTCATGTCCTTGTCACTGCTGTGGTTCATGGTCGAGAGGGCTTCTCAGCCTGATTCCAGCCACTCCTCGTCCACTGGGCCACCCGACCCTTCCACATACTCTCCGCTGGAGCTCCAGATGACATTGGCTGTTACCCACAAGGTGTGTGTGCTGGGGCTTTGTGAGCCGCCCTCACGCCCATTGCTCATTTGCCGCCCTAGTCTAGAGGCACGGGGTTCTGGTACCTGGCGGAACACAGGGTCTGAGAGAGGTATGCAATCTTCTCCCCCTACCTGGGGTTTCCGCCAGCTTGTCTGCTCCCTGCCTTGGGGAAACTGGAAGGAGGTGGGAGACCAGTCCGCTTTCTGGGACCCAGGCAGTCTCAGCCTTCCTCCCTCTTGCACCTTCACTCAGCTCCTTTTCCCAGTGGGGAAGGTCCTTGTTGCTGTCCTGTGTAGCAGAAACTCACTCGTCCAATCTAGGTCCTACTTTCTCCCCATGCTGTCGCTTTCTTATAAAGGGATCTCTATTTCAGCACTCCAAACCAACTTACTGCTCTTTTTTAACTTTTTAATTTGAAATGATTATAGATTCACAGGAAGTTGCAAAGATGGTGCAGAGAGTCCGTGCCGCATTACCCTTCTCCTGCAGCTTCCCCCAATGCTTACCTCTTATGGAACAATAGTACAATATCGAAACCAGGACACTGACTTGTGTGATAGCATATCTAGTTCTGTGTCCTTTTTCTATGTTTGAATTCACATGTAACAGTCGCTGTGATCAAGATATAGAACTGTCTCCTCTCCATATTACCCCACCTTGTGCTACCACACTACACACCCTCCCCCTACCATCACTTCCCCTCGAGGAAACCACTAATTTGTTCTCCCTCTCTAAAATTTTCATCTCCCTACTTATTAAACTCGGCTTTGGAAGTTCCTAAAGAGAAGCCATTCTGTCTCTTTGAAGTGCCTAAGATCTTTCTTGGGTTCTCCAGGACTGTGTTTGTGCTCATCCTTTACTGTGAAACACAGACAAGCGTCTTTATTTTCTGCTGGGTTCTGTCCTCCCCACCTGGGAGGGCGAGAAGGCCTGAGCATCCAATAGATGGAGGGCTGCCAGACTCCAGACCCCCACAATGAAAATCACTTTGTCCTGTATTTCCGAGCACCCTCCTGGCCCTGGGGCCCCATTGCACCACCCTTGTGGGGTATGGCTCCTGAGCTAAAAACCACGCTTTCTTTGCTGCTGATGGGAAGTTGCATGTGCTTCTCTCCTCTCTCTCTGCTTTGACTCCTTGCAGGCCTGGCTGGGCTGCGTGTTGGAGACCACTGGGAGAAGGCTGCCTCTCTTAACTTAGGTGCCCCTCAGGCTCTGCAAAGTGGACCCTGTTTTAAGAGCCAAAAGCATGATAAATATTTCAAATATTTAGAATTTGAAGGGAAAATCCCTGTACCTCCTTTCACACGCGATGCAATAACAGACAGATAAAACTTCCATTTGTTTCTATAAATCTCACTCCAAAGTTTCCCTGCTACCCCAGGAAGTAAACACACGTTAGCCCATTCTGTAGTTTAGGACCAAAATGGAAAAACACAGAGAAGGTATCAAAAGCCAGTTGGGCTCTCGTGACCAGAGAAAAGCAAAGGTCCGTGGTTTGCCTGGGCTGGGGTGGGGAGGGGGATCTGCCACAAGGGCACAAGGAGACTTTCTGATGCGCTGGGAATACTGTACACTTCAGTTCTGGTGTGGATTCACGTGACTGTATGTGTGTGCCAAGACTGCACTTTACACTTGACATAGATGAGTTTTATTGTATGTAAATTACACATCTCAAAACTTGATTATTTTGTAAAGCCAGTGTGGAATAATGTGAATGAGAGAGGCGGCCCAAGGAGTGTAGCCAAGAAAGGGGGAGAAGAAAAAAGGAACAGCTCTCAGCAACTCAGAGGCCGAGAGCATGTCCCCAGCCAGGAGTGCAAGAGAAGCACGCCTTAATAATGTGCGTTCTAGTGACTTCACCCTTTCCGGCTCAGGGGGCACTCACCCAGAGCTTCTTGGCCCCGGGTAAAACCGTGATGTTCATCCACTCCCCAGCCCCATCTTTTTTTAAAGCTCCAGCAAAGTTCACACACCTCTTAGGAGGAGAGAGAGGAAGGGGGCAGTAAGGGAGAGGAGGGGAGAGAGGGGGTATGTAAGAGAGAGTGTGAGAGAAGAGATGCAGAGAAAGGGCAGCCCACTAAGATATTCCCTTGCTTAGCCAGTTGGGAGGCACATGGAGAGTCCTCTCCGGGCCTGGGGTGACAGGGCGACTCACGTCCCTCTGGGCAGGGGACTGCCTCCATCACAGCCAGAGCACTTGGCCCCATGTGCGGCCTGTGGTCCTAATGAGTGGCCAGAAGTCTGTGTATGAGGACCCAGTTCCATCCAATGGCTCCAAAACAGAGCCCCTCAGAACCTAGAGGGGAGAGCAGTGCGGGGGAGTGTGGGGAAGAGGGAGTGGGAGGTGAAGGAGCAGAAAGCCCAGTAGAGCAGAGAGAAGAGGATGGGGAAGCCAGCAGCTGGGAGCTCACCCGTGGCCAGGGAAGACCTGAAGGGGTTACTGCAGCAGGAGCTGGGGCCACACGCTCTTCCTTCCTCGTCCCTCAGAGCCTCCTGCTCATTGTTGCTGAGGACAGACACTAGACCCCTGGTGGGAGGAGCCAGGCGTTGATAACCAAAGGACCCCCGCACTCTCGTTCGTGTCCGAATGGGAAAGGTGAGCCAGCCACTCCTCTCCGGGGTCTTTACCCAAGAAGAAAATAACCGTGTCTGCCCACACAGAGCCCTGTGTTGTCACGTTCACCTGCAGCTTTGTTTAGTCATAATGAGTCCCAAAGGAGGAGAAGAAAACCGAGCACCATGACCTGGTGAGGGCGGCCGAGCTTCGGAGATCAGCCCGCCATCTGCGAGCCTTCTGGGCTCACGGTGAAGCAGTGAGCCTGGTGCTGGGCCCTGGAAGATCTGTGGCCTCCAGTGTTTCCATGCAGGGAGAGAGACAGCAGGCTGAAGCGGGCTGTGGCAGGAAGGCGTGTGGCCTGTGTGCTCTGGCCGGGGAAGCAGAGGCCCTGAGGCCCCTGATCAGAGCCCGGACATTAGAGAAGGTGGTTGGGAAGGAAGAGCTCTGGGCAGAGATGGAGGCAGGTAGAAGCCCAGGTAGTGCCAGCCCCTTCGTGAGAGCGAGTGTTCGGGGGACCTGAGAAAGCTCACTGTGGCTGTGGTGGAGGATGAGTGGGGAGGGATGACGGGCCGGGTTGAGTTCTTCAGCTGGCGCTCACTCCAGCATATGTCAGGAAGGGTCTCCTGTATCCTGACAGCAACAGGGAAGCGATTGAGATTGGTTTAAGCCAGGAGTCGCACAATCAGATTTGTGTTATTCCTAGAAGAAAGAGCTGGCTCCTGGCGAAGAAAGAGAGGCTGGATAATAGGTTTTAGGAGGTCAGAGTGGACCCGGCAGCCCATTGGGAGAGAGGGAGGCGGGAGTCTAGTCAGAGAAGCTGATGTGAATAAGCGGGAGGATGGGAGAGAAGCAGAGTTGGATTTCCACAGCTCTTTACAGGAGTGTGGAGAGGAGATGACTGACTGGCCGGAGAACATTGGGGGTGCCTAGGTTTCTGCAAGGATTGTCACAAAAAAGGGACCAACGGCCAGCCCATTTGGCCTGGAGTTTTCATTTTCAGAGTGCCTCAAATCTAGACTTTGGTTATCTCCAGTGGAGTTTCCAAGTACTGCCCGTTACACGTGGAATGTGTGAGTCAGAGTGTTAAATTTTGCTAGAGATTTGACTATGTAAATGCATCCGATTTGGGTTTCCCTGTTTTGGCGTGTGTTCATTTTGTGGGCACCGTGAAACATCCAAATGGAAGTGGCTGGGATCTCCCCGCCTGTGAGCGACCCTGGTTCCCCTGAGCTCCGGGTGGAGAGTGGAGACTTCACAGGGAGCAGGGGCTGCGGGAGGAGGACGCGGGAGGAGAGAGCCTCCGGGCCGCTTGGCTGGCTGTGAGGGGCGTTGCCAGATGCTGGTGCCCCCGGGGAGCACTTGCAGAGAGGGAGGCCCGGGCAAGGTTTTCCTCAAGCCTGAATGCGCACCTGCGCCCCTGAGGATCTTGTTGAAAAATGCAGAATTTCTGACTCAGGAGGGTCTGGTGGTGCCAAGAGGCTGTGTTTTCCAGCCAGCCCTCCCAGGGAATGCTGGCGCTGCTCTTCTGTGGGCTGTTCAAACAGCAAGACATGTAGAAAGAGAGCCCTCAGGCAGCGGAGTCTGGAGCCCAGCAGAGAGATTCAGAGACTTCTGGAGTTAGAGGAAGGCATCACAGGTGTTTGCATGTGCTCATGGGAGGCCGGGTGTAATGCACCACGTCACAAAAGTGAGTTCCTACACCTACACCCTACCCACAAAAGGGCAGGTGTAAAAGCGGCAGAGGAGAGGATGAGCCCAACTTGAGGAGATATGTGCAGTCTAGGATAGAGTAGAGAACCCCTACACATCAAATAAAACACACAAATAGCAAAGAAAGAGTGGGTAGAGGTTTGAACAGACACTTCACAAAGAGGATATCCAAATGGCAATAACTTAGCTAACTGTGGAAATGTAGATTAAAATCCACGATGAAAATGGGCTGGCCCAGTGGCATAGTGGTTAAGGATTCTCAGCTCCACTTTTGGTGGCCCCCAAGGTTATGAGTTTTTGGATCCCAGGCGTTGGACACTCACGCACCGCTCATCAAGCCACACTGGGACAGGCGTCCCATATAAAGTGGAGGGAAGATGGACATGGGTGTTAGCCAGGTCAGTCTTCCTCAGCAAAAAGAGGAGAGATTGGCAACAGGTGTTAGCTCGGGCTACAATCTTCCTCACACACACAAAAAGAGACAACTGAAAAGCCACTACACACCCACTAGCATGACTAAAATTAAAGAGGTTTGACAAAGTGCCATGAGTTGGCGAGGATGCAGAGCATGTGGAAGGCTCGTCCGTGTGGATAGGAGTGCAGCTAAGAGGACAATCATTTTTGGAAGACTTGTTTTGGTATTAGTAATATAAAGTAGAAGCTATGAGACCCAATGATCCAACCAATTCCACTCCTAGTTATGTACCTTCTACTTTTTGTGCCTTACCCAGCCCACCGGGCCCAGTGGGGACAGTTGTGATCCAGTAGGAAAGCAGATGATCTAATCCTGTTAGTTGCCCTGAGGGGGAGCAGGCAGTTGCACTAGTAATTTTAAAAAGAGTCAAATGTTTTCAATGCCCAGTCAGATTGTCAAATACTCAACTCTGGATAATCTCCACTGTGTTAGGGCAGGAGTGGTCATCCTCTGTTAGAGTCGTCATGAATTGGTTACATCCTTCCTGGAAGGGACGTTGGACACTGGGCAGCAGAGACTGGCATGGGATCTAAGACCAAGGAACACACACCCAGAAGGCGAGAAAAGCATATTAATTATGCAGGTGATTCTGGGGATCCCCACGTTCTGTGCTTGCAGCCTGTTTTAGGGTATCCATGGATTTTCACTCTTCCCGTGCTACATCTACGAAGAACCAGCTGGCTGGAGTTCTAGGGAAAACTCCCTATGCGATGTGGATTGAATTGCACTGAACTCCCTGCCTTCCTCTCTGGAGAAGGCGATGGCGTGATTTCCTGGCATCCCCTCAGGAGAGGCTTCACTCTCTCGATTTGTTCCACGTCTTCTGTATTGTCCCTTCATGGAATTTTGTCATCTGCTGCATAAATCGTGTCTTTGGTTGAGGTTTTATTTCTAGGTTATTTCAAAAGGTTTTGGTTGCTTCATTGTGAGACATTGAGATTGAAAGAAATTTTTCTTTTCAATTTCTAATTGCTTATTACTGGTCTGTTTGCAGACACCATTCTGCAAGTTCTCTACATGCATGAGACTTAATTGTAATAGTCTTAACAGCCTATGAGGAATTTACATACTAATAGTATCTCTAATTTATAGCTTCTGTGAAAAGGAGGTCACAGAAAGGTTGTTTCTTTGTAGAATTTCTTAGAATTTTTCCAGATGATTGACTTTGTTGCCTACCGCAAATAACGACCACTATTTCTCTCTCTTCCCAAAACATGCGCTGCTCCTTCTTTCCTGAAAGTTAGCTGTGCTGGCTGCACGTGGATGTTAGCTGGTCCCAACAACACCCGCACTCCCTTGTCTGCTTTCTCACTTAAAGGGGAATTCTTTGCCTATGTTTCTCCCTAGTACAGAATGTTTGCTGCAGATTTCTGATAAAAGTTCTATTCAATTAAGAGATGACATCTACACCCTGGTTCCACAAGAATGTTTACACTATGAATTAGTTTGAATTTCATCAAATGCTTTTTTAGCATCTATTGAGATGAACAGATGGTTTTTCTCCTTTAGTCTTGCTAATGAAGTGAATAACATGGATGACTTTCCCTAAGTTAAATTACCCTTAAATTCCCTGGGCTTTAAAATTCCCCTGGACTAAGCCTTACTTGGCGTTTTCTACTAATGCACTGCTGGCTTTGACTTGCTAATATGTTATTTGGGATTTTTCCATCTGTTTGTATATGAGATTGGCTGTAACTTAACTTTCTTCACGGTTGTCCTTGACTGGGCTTTAGATCCAGATTTGTGCTTATTTTAGAAATGACTCAGTTGTAAGTAACAAATGAACAAACATCAAACCTTTCAACAAGCGTCCCTGACGAGAAAGCGTAGAGGTAGGCGGCGGCTGGCGTTCCACTCCAGTTATTCACTCAGACCCGGGCCTTCATCTCTGCGAAAAGCTCTCTTGGCCTTTAGTCTACTGCCCGGTCTCGAGAACGGCAATGTCTCAGCGCTCAGGCATCACGTCCATTGGCAACGAGAGCAGGGGAGGAAGAGCACCAGGCGACCCTCTCCCTTTGGCCAAGAGGAATGAAAAACTTTTCCCTAGAGGCTCCCAGAAATTTCTGTTTGGCTGTTTCATTGGCCAGAAGGTGTCCTATAGGGAACCCTCTAGCACTGCAAGGAAGACTGGGAAAGTGAGTATTTCCCATTTCTCCAGCCCCTCTTGGTAGAGTTAGGCGAGGAGTGGAGGGGGCCGAGGGGACCAAGGGTGATCCGGTTAGTCAGCCAGCAGAACTGAGTCGAAGTAGACGGCCTGAGGGTGGTGCCCCAGCTGTTTCCGTTGTTCCAAAACAAGTTGCATAGAGATGTTTTTTGGTAGACTTCACCCACAAAACCATCTCCCCTCCTGGTAATATTTTTAACATAGATCTTTGGTTACACTTTTGGTTTTATTTTAAGCTTATTGAGCTCTTTTAATTGTCTACTTATTCTTGGGCTGATTTTGATTCTGTATATTTTCCTAGAAAGTTGTCCTATTCCATTAGGCATTTAAAATGTAATGAGTAGTAGTTGTGGATGGTGTGTTCTTTGCAATTTTTAAAAATCTCCTCTTTACCAGAGAGTTAAGCTCCATTTTTTCCTGATATGTGAATTTGTGTCCCCCTCCACATTCTCTGTCTCTCTTACAAAAGATTATTGTGTAGCCAATTTTGTGAAGTCTTCTGAAAAGAATCAAGCTTTGGGTTTTTATTGATAAACACTAATGAAATAAAAAAATACAAAAATAATTTCTGCTTTTAAGTTTATTAAATTTTTTCCTTCCTTTTTTTGCTGTTTGTTGTTGTTCCTTTTCTAGAAATTTGAGGTTCATGACTTAATCTATTTTCTTTTTATTTTATAGCAAATATCTTAAAACACTGACAGAAGTGATGAGAGCAAGATAATGAATACCCATGTAACTTACCACTATAATTTGGCAAATTTAACAAATTTAATATTATGCCACAGTTTATTTAGAGATTTTTAAAAAGATATTACATGTCAATCTCTCTTTTGTATGTTTCTAGGAATTTATTCATTTCTTCTAGGTTTTCCAATTTGTTGGCGTATAATTGTTCGTACTAGTCTCTTATGATCCTTTGTATTTCTATAGTGTCAATTGTAGCATCTCTCCTTTTTCATTTCTGATTTTGTTTATTTGGCCCTCTCTTTTTTTCTTAGTAAGTCTAGCTAAAGGTTTATCGATTTTGTTTGTCTTTTCAAAGAACCAGCTTTTGGTTTCATTGATCTTTTCCATTGTCTTTTTAGTCTCTATTTCATTTATTTCCACTCTGATCTTTATTTCCTTCCTTTTACTAACTTTGGGCTTCATTTGTTTTCTTTTCCTAGTTTCTTTAGGTGTAAAGTTAGGTTCTTTGTTTGAGATTTTTCTTGTTTCTTGAGGTAGGAGTTTATCCCTATAAACTTCCCTGTTAGAGCTGCTTCTGCTGCATCCCGTAAGTATATTGTATTTCCATTTTCATTTTGTCTCAAGGTTTTTTTTGTTTTTTCTTTTGTTTTCTTCTTTGACTCATTGGTTGTTCAGTAGCTTGTTGTTTAACCTTCACATATTTGTGAATTTTCCAATTTTTTTCTTGTAATTGATATCTAGTTTCATACCATTGTGGTCAGAAAAAGATAATTGATATGATTTCAATCTTCTTAAATTTATTAAGACTTGTTTTGTGACCTAACATATGATCTATCCTGGAGAATGTTCCATGTGCACTTCAGAAGAATGTGTATGGTGCTTCTTTTAGATGGAAATGTTCTGTATATATCTGTTAAGCCCATCTGCTATTACATTTAAGGTCAATGTTTCCTTATTGATTTTCTGTCTGAATGATCTATCCATTGATGTCAGTGGGGTATTAAAGTCCCCCTACCATTATTGTATTGCTGTCTGTTTCTCCCTTTCAGTCTGCTAATATTTGCGTTATGTATTTAGGTGCTCATATATTGAGTGCATAAATATTTACAATTATTACGTCCTCTTGTTGGATAGACCCCTTTATCATGTAGTGCCCTTCTTTGTCTCTTATTGCAGTCTTTGTTTTAAAGTCCATTTTTGTCTGATATAAGTAGCTACTGAAGCTTTCTTTTGGTTTTCATTTGCATGGAACATCATTTTCCATCCCTTCACTTTCAGTCTGTGTGTGTCCTTATATCTGAAGTGAGTCTCTTGTAGAGCAGCATATGGATGGGTCTTGTTTTTAATCCATTCAGCCACTCTATGTCGTTTGATTAGAGGATTAGTTCATTTACGTTTAAAGTCATTATTGATAGGTATGTACTTATTGCCATTTTGTTCATTGTTTTCTGGCTGTTTTGTAGTTCCTCTTCGTTCCTTTCTTCTCTTGCTCTCTTTCTTTGTGGTTTGTATGACTTTCTATAGTGTTATGCTTAGATTCCTTTCTGATTATCTTTTGTGTATCTACGATAGGTTTTTGCTTTGTAGTTACCATGAGGCTCGTATGTAACAACCTATATTTATAACAGTCTATTTAAAGTTGATAACAACTTAAGTTTGAACACATCCTAAAGCTCTACATTTTTAATCCCCCTCCCCCATGTTTTATGTTTTTGATGTCACATTTTACATTTTTTTATCTTGTGTATCCCTTAACTAATTATTGTAGTCATAGTTATTTTGCTACTTCTGTCTTTTAATTTTTATACTAGCTTTATAAGTGACTAATCCACTATCTTTACTATATATTTACCTTTACCAGTGAGATTTATACTTTCATATGTTTTTCTTGTTTCTGTTTAACACCCTTTCTTTTCAGCTTAAAAGAGAGTCCCTTTAATATTTCTTGTAAGGCTGGTTTAGTGGTGCTGAACTCCTTTAGCTTTTGCTTGTCTGGAAAGCTCTTTATCTGTCTTTCAATTCTGAAGGATAACTTTGCTGGGTAAAGCATTTTTTGGTTGGGGAGTTTTTCTTTCAGCACTTTGAATGTATCATNCCAGTCCCTTCTGGCCTGAAAAAGTGTCTGCTGAAAAATCTGCTGAGCTTCAAGGAGTTCCCTTGTACATGACAGTTGTTTTTCTCCTGCTGCTTTTAAGATTCTCTCTTTGTTTTTAACTTTTAACATTTAATTTTAATGAGTCTTGGTCTGGATTTCTTTGGGTTAATCTTATTTTCAACTATCTGGGCTTCCCTGGATCTGGATGTCTTCCCAGGTTAGGGAGTTTTCAGCCATTGTTTCTTCAAGTAAGAGAGTCTGCTCCTTTCTCTCTCTCTTCTCCTCATTATCTGCTTGATGTCCCGTAAGTCCCTTAAGCTATCTTCACTTTTTCTCATTCTTTTTTCTTTTTGCTGCTCTGATTGGGTGAGTTCCACTGCCTTGTCTCTGAGTTCACTGATCCTTTTCTTCTGCTTCATGTAGTCTGCTGTCAGATTCCTCTAGTGTATTTTCAGTTCAGTTATTATATTCTTCAGCTCTATGACTTCTGTTTGGTACTTTTAATATTTTCTGTCTCTTTGTTGAGGTTCTCACTGTGTTCATCCATTCTTCTCCCAAGTTCAGTGAGCATATTTATGAATTTTACTTTGAACTCTTTATCAGGTAGATTCTTTAACTCCATTTCATTGATGTTTTTCCTGAAGTTTTATTTTGTTCTTTTGTTTGGAATGCAGTCCTCTGATTACTCATTTTTACTTGACTCTCTGTGTTGGTTTCTGTGCATTAGATGCAACAGCCCCCTCCCAGTCTTGAAGGGTTGGCTTCATGTAGGAGATAAAACTTATTGTTCAGCCCTGCCCTAGCTCTTAGTTTTCTCTTAAACCTTTGTGATTGTCCAAGAAGCCTGTTTTATTTTTAATAGCTCCCAGTATTTGAGGGTGTGCCAAGACCAGTTAATGTCCCAAAGCGGGGGATCTCCAGTCAGCACCTAGATTCCAGCTGGTTGGAAGCCAGACCCTCAGGCCGCAGCTCTTAAAGTATGCACATACATACAGCTGCAAGACTGCAGCGTAAGCCCCTACTGGCCACCAGACCAGGCAATCTGGAGTGTCCCTTGGGCAACAGTCACAAAACTAGGGGCTCCAGATGAGTGTATAAGCTCCTTTCTGGGAAATACCACGAGCTACAGTGAGGCAGAGGGAGAGCGCAAAGATGGCATCCCTTGGCCTCCATCCCCTGAGACCCCCCTCCATAGGCCCTATAAGTCTGCCAGACCTGAAGCCTGTCCCTAAAGCTGAAAGGTCCAGGACAAGCACAAATGAGCTCTTGCACAGAAACGGCTGGGGTGTGCTGCAGTCTGCTCTCTGTGCAGTGCCCTGGGGGTGGTAGCCTGCCAGAACTGTCTCTCTGATTGCTGCAGTCCCATGGGACCCAGGAATGCAAGCCCCAGCCTCCAGAGCCAGGCAATCAAGAGGTGTCCCCTGGGTGGCAGCTGCTGCAAACACCAGGGCACCAGCCAAGGGTATAAGCTCCTTCTGGGAGATACTGGTGAGCTGGAGCAAGGCGGAGGGAGAGCGCCAAAGATGGCACCCACGAACTTGGTACCCTGAGGGCCCCTCCGTAGCCCCTATAAGTGGGCCACACCAGAAGCCGCCCCTCAGGCCAAAGCTCCTGGGCAAGCAGATGGCCTGTTTCTCAGAAAGACTGGGCATGCACCTCAGTCTGCTGTCTGCTCAGTGCCTGGGGGTGCTGGTCTGCCAAGAACTGTCTCTCCACCAATACTCCTGTGGAACCCAGGAATGCAAGCCCCCTGGCCTCCAGAGCCAGGCCATCAAGGGGTGTCCCCTGGGTGGCAGCTGCAAAAACTGGGGCAGCAGATGTGTGAAAGCTCCCCTCCGGGAGATACTGGTGTTGTGTGGCATGGCAGAGGGAGAGCATGAAGAGGGCACCCACCAGTTGGTGGGTAAAGATGGCACCCAACGAGAGAAAGAAAAAAAGGTGGCATCTGTGAGCTTTAGCAAGGCAGAGGGAGGGCATGAAGATGGCGCCCACGAGCACTTCTGTCACTGGAGATTCTCCCCACAGGCCCCTGCCCCTCCAGCCTAGGCTTTCAGACTAGCAAACAAATCACTTTAGGTGTAAAGTCTGGGTACTTTTCAAGCGGCTGATTCTGCACCGGGCCCTGGGGTGGGTGCAGCCATGTGCAAGCCCACTGACAGCGGTTTCTCAGTTACGCCACAGCCCTTTGGGTTTGTGGATGCCAGCCCGCTGGTTTTCCAAGCCAGATGTTTTAGGGGCTCGTCTTTCAGGCGCGGAGTCTGAAAAGTTGGAGTGCTTGATGTGAGGGTACCAACTCTTTTGCTCCTCAGGAGAGCTCCAGGTTTGTGAGGTCCCTCTTGACTGTGGAGTGCAGCCCTCCCGAGTGCAGTTTATGGCGAGCTGTCTCTCAGCCTCTCCTACCTGCCTCGATGTGGCCCTTTTCCCATTTGCCAGTGTGAAGGAGCTGGTCAGCTGCTTTTCAGGTGTTTTTCAGAGGAAATTGTTCCATGTGGAAATTGTTCCATGAGTTGACGGTTTTCCTATGTTGCCGTCTTGGACTGTCTCCATTTTAACCAGTTTTAAGTGTCCCGTTCAGTGGCATTAAGTACATTCACATTGTCGTGCAACCATCAGCACCATCTGTCTCCAGGACTT
The DNA here is from genome assembly GCF_057802395.1 of Ceratotherium simum simum. Lineage (NCBI taxonomy): Eukaryota > Metazoa > Chordata > Mammalia > Perissodactyla > Rhinocerotidae > Ceratotherium > Ceratotherium simum. The sequence continues at coordinate 92,210,944 of NC_141904.1, forward strand.
TTTCATCTTCCCAAACTGGAACTCTATACCCATTAAACAATAATTCCTCATTTTCCCCTCCCCCAGCCCCTGGCAACCACCATTCTACTTTCTGTCTCTAAGAATTTGACTACTCTAGGGACCTCATATCAGTGGAATCATAGAATATTTGTCTTTTTGTGACTGGCTTATTTCACTTGGCATAATGTCCTCAAGGTTCATCCATGTTGTAGCATGTCAGAATTTCCTTCCTTTTTAAGGCTGAATCGTATTTCATTGTATGTGTAGACCACATTTTCTTTATCCATTCATCCATCCTCGGACCCTTGGGTTGCTTCCACATTTAAGCTATTGTGAATAATGCTGCTATGAACATGAGTGGACAAATATCTCTTTAAGACCCTGCTTTTAATTCTTTTGGGTGGAATTGCTGGGTCATATGATAATTCTATTTTTAATTTTTTGAGGAGCTTCCATACTGTTTTCTACAGTGGCTGTTCCATTTTACATTCCCATCATCAGTACCCAAGGTTTCCAATTTCTCCATATCCTTGCCAACACTTGTTGTTTTCTGGTTTTTTTGATAGTAGTCATCCTAAGGGGTATGGAGTGGTATCTCTCTGTGGTTTCGATTTGCATTTCTCTGATGATTAGTGATGTTGAGCGTCTTTTCATGTGCTCATTGGCCAGTTGTATATCTTCTTTGGAGAACTGTCTGTTTAAGTTCTTGCCCACTTTTGAATTGGGTTGTTTATTTTTTTGTTGTTCGGTTTCAGGAGTTCTCTAAATATTCTTGGTATTAATCGTGTGATTCGCAAATATTTTCTCCCATTCTGTGGGCCATTCAGTTTTATACTTTTACTAAATATGTATGTTCTGTAAACAACATGTAGAATTGTCTTGCATGCATTACAACTTCATATTATCATACTGTAAATCTTGTTTTATAACTTGCTCGTTTCTACCAGCATTAAGTTTTTGAGACACATGGATGTTGACATACTTCATTCTTTTCCCTGTTCTATGAAAATGCCACAATGTGTGATTCATGTATCCAGTTCTGTTGATGGACATATAGGTGGTTTCCATCTTATTGCTATTATCCTTTACCATTACAAATAGTGAACATCTTTGTTTATTTCTCCTTCTACACATATGTGAGAGGTTCTCTAGGCTGGATACCTAGTAGTGGAATTTCTAGAGTCACGGTGTGGAGTGCATCTTCGACTGCACTAAATGCCAAATTGTCCTCCAAAGTGGCTGTACCAGCTTCTACTCCCTCCAACAACACACAAGAGTTCTCGTTATTCCACATTCCCACCAACATTTGTTTATTGTCATACTTTATACTTTTTGCTAAAGGAAAAAAGTATATTCCGTTTCTGGAATGGTATGGAATAGCATCTTATTATTGTTTTAGTATGCATTCCCTGATTTTTAATGTGCTTTATTACGTTTTCATTTTTATTTCTCAGATTTATTCTCTTCTGAATTTCCTGTTCATATCCTTTGCTCATGTTTCTATTCAGATTTTTGTCTTTTTATTACTGATTTGTAGGAGTTCTTTTTATAAGCTAGATATGAATTCTCTATTAGTTATGCATATATCACTTGCGTATGTTCTCCCTTCTGTCTGTTTGCTTTGTTGATGGTTTCTTTTATCATCTAAAAGCTTTAATTTTAATGCAGTTAAATTAATTAATCTTATCCTTTATGCCTGTTCAAGAAGTCCTTCCCTACCCAACATCATTAAAGATATTTTCTCACTATTTTCCCCTAATGTTAATCATGCTGCTTTTCAAATTTAGGCACTTAATCCACGTGGAATTTATTCTTGCACATGCTATGACATAGGGAATTCATTTTAAAATTTCCATGTAACTAACCAATTTCTCAGCACCATTTGTGTAATAGTCTGTTGTTTCACCAGCAGTTTATTATGGCATCTCTGTGGTATACCAGTTTTCCCATATGGGTTGAGGGCCATTTTTGTGCTGTCTGTTCTGTTTCACTGATCGTTTTAAAACTCCTACTCTGATACCAAACTGTCTTTAATTACTCTAGTTTCCTAATAAGTCTATATGTTTGGTAGAGTAAAGGTTTGGTTTTCTCCTACTTTATTCCCTCTCATGGACCTTTATGCTTCCATATGAACCTTAAGGTTTGCTTTGTTATAGTCTGTCCAGCACTTTTGTTTTTGTGGCTGGAGGCTTATCTGTTGTATTTCCTTTTTGATTACCGCGGGCATTTAGAAAAGCTTTGAATTTCTGCCTTATTGACTTTGTAACTGGTCATCTTATTAAAATATTTTTAAAGCTTTCAATCTATTCTCTTGGGTTTTTAGATAGAAAACAATATCACTGCAAATAATTCTAATAGCAGCTAATAATTAATGAGAACTGGGGACATGCCGGGAATCTTTGATCTAGTCCTCACAAGAACTCCAAGGCTGGTCCTACTGCTCTCTCCCATTTTACAGAGGAGAAATGGAGGAAGAGTGCAGCTGAGTCACTTTCAAGGTCATCAGTCAGTAAATGGTGATGACGGCGGTCAGCCTCCCACTTACTAGTCAGCCCCCACACCACTGTCTCTCCAAAATTAGCGCTTTGCTTCTTGCTTTTAATATTTATATCTTTTTTTCTTGGATTATTGAACCACATTTTCTCTCGGTAAATCACTTTGTCTCATATGTTGCAGAAAATAGAAGCCCTTATACATCCTTGAAGGGTTTTTCCAACACCAACTCTCTGATTCTCTGGCACCAGCTGGGTGTCCAACAACTCAATTCTGACACTAACTACCCGAGAATGTGTCAGACTCCACAGGTTTAAAGGTCAGCCCCACGAGACTGCCCCACTTCAGACACCAGCTACAAATGGGGTGCCCAGGCCACCCACACTTCTACCTGGCTGACTATAAATTTGGGGGTTCCCACAACCCCCTCAGGTTTTACAATTCCCTGGAATGACTCACAGAACTCAGGAAAGTGCTTTATGCACTATTACCGGTTTATTATAAAGAATACAACTCAGGAACAGCCAAATGGAAGAGAGGCATAGGACAAGGTATGTTGGAAGGAGCGCTGAACTTCCCTGCTCTGTAAGAGCAGCCGCTCTCCCCACATTTGCACGTGTTCATCAACCCGGAAGCTCTTTGAACCTCGTCATTTTGAGTCTGTATGGAGACTTCATTACATAGGCATGATTGATTAAACCATTGGCCATTGGTGATTGAGCTCAATATTTAGCCCCTCTCCCTTCCTGGGAGGTGGGGGGTGAGACTGAAAGTTCCAACCCTCTGTAGAGACAAAATAACCAATAACCGTTCTATAGATAAGAGAGATGAGGTGAGTTTTACTTGAGCCAAACTGAGGATTATAACTCGGGAAGGCCTTTTCTAGAAAGGAAGAAAGAGTTCCAGAGAAGCATGGTTTTCAGTACAGTATTATACCTTTTTAGAACAAAGAATCATACATTAAACATGCCCAGGGTATATATTCATCAAAGTTTCAAAGAGGTATTCGGTTACAAATTAGCAGGTCGACATGACCCTGATATTGAGAAAGGGACTAATATGGGCGTCACCAATAGGGTTGGGCGTAGGAGAAGTATGCATTCTTATCTTCGTGCATTCTTTACTGTAATGGTTAAGCAGATGTACAATGTATGTTTGATAGGCCATAAGTCACACTTTTTAGTTCAAGCTGAATCAGTTTTGAACCTGAATAGTTACCCCATATACCTCAGTATGTGAAAATCTCTTGGCAGCTCTATCACATGGCTGGTTCTCCTGGCAACCAGCCCCCATCCTTAGGTGACCTAGGGACTTTCCAAAAGTCACTTCATTAACATAACAAAAGTTACCTTGAAGGCCCTCATCACTTAGGAAATTCCAAGGGTTTGAGGAGCTCTGTACCAGTAAAAGATGAAGACCAAATATATATTTATTATAAATCACAATATCACAAGAATGTTAGTTAATATAATGTAAATATATTTAAAAATATACGTTATATCCAGGTAGGGTTTATCTCAGGAATTCAAGGAGGGCTCAACATTAGAAAATATATTAATGTTATTTATGATTTATTAAAGGAGAAAAATCATATTATTATCTCAATAGATATAGAGAAATCGTTGATAAAATTCATCACCTTTTTATAATGATAATAATTACCACAACAAAAATAATAATAAGACTTCCTGACAAGCTAGGAATAGAAGGGAACTTCCTTACCTTGGTAAAGGCTATACACCAAAACACTACTTTGCAGAAACTTGAGGTGCGTTCTCTTCAAGACTGGAAACAAGGCAGGGATGCCCCAGTCATCACTAGTTTTAACTTGGAACTCGAGGGCTGGGCCAACACTGTGAGGAAAGAAGCAGACATAAGAGGGGTGAGAAGTGTAAAGAGAAGAGATAAAACTGTCATTACGTCTACATATAACTAAATATGTATGTTATTTTATTTATATATATGTATTACATGTCATTTATTTATTTTAATATGTCATATATTAAAAACAAAAGCATCAAAGACAAACACCACATGATCTCACTCATATGTGAAATATAAACCAACACACAGACAGAGAGAACTGTATGGTGGTTACCAGGGGCAAGGGGGTTGGCAGGTGGGCACAAGGGGTGAAGGGAGGCATTTATATGGTGACTGACAAACAATAATATACAACCAAAATTTCACAATGTTATAAACTATCAAGACATCAACAAAAAAAAATGCATCAAATACAAACCTTGAAATCTAATAAGAATTCAGCAAGGTTGCTGGATACAAGATCAATTTATAAAACTCAATGGTTTTTTAACCACACCAATTAGAAAATATAATAAATTGGATATTTATAACAGCAACAGAATGTGTGGTATCTAGGAATTGCCTTAGCAAAGAGTACATAAAACTCTATGAGGAAATTTTTCTTTTCCCTCAGGAACATTTACCCTGAGCTAACATCTGCTGCCAATCTTCCTCTATTTTGTATGTGAGCTGCCACTGCAGCATGGCGACTGACAGACAAGTGATGTAGGGCCATGCCCAGGAAATGAACCCAGGCTGCTGAAGTAGAGCACACCAAACTTAACCACTAGGCCACCGGGGCTGACCCAGTGAGTAAAATTTTAAATGAGATTTTGAAAAATGACCTGAAAAAAATGGAGGGAGGGGCCGGCCCAGTGGCGTAGTGGTTAGGTTCATGCACTCTGCTTCAGTGGCCCAGGGTTCGCAGGTTCGGAACCTGGGCGCAGACCTATGCACCATTCGTCAAGCCATGCTGTGGCAACGTCTCATATATAAAATAGAGGAAGATGGGCACAGATATTAGCTCAGCGCTAATCTTCCTCAGCAAAAAGAGGAAGATTGGCAACAGATGTTAGCTCAGGGCTGATCTTCCTCACCACACACACAAAAAAATGGAGGGCCATTTAGTGTTGTTGTTGAATGGGCGAGACAATATTATAAAGATGTCAGGTATCCCCAAATTAATAAAATGCCATGCACTTTTGTAGATGGTGGTAGTGGGTGTCTAATTTTATGTTTATCCGTATTTACCATATACAGAGGTAGTTTCCAGAAGGATTAAAAAACCTAAAAGTGAGGAGTAAAGCCATAAGTGAAGAGAAGACAATGTAGGAGAATTGTGGCATTGGGGCGGGAAGGACTTCTTAAACAAAGCCCCAAAGTAAAAATCATAAGGCAAAGTGGGCAAATTTGTTTACAACAAAATCAAGGATTCCTGCTCAACAAAGGACACTTGAGGGAAAGTTAACAGGCAAGTGACAGACTGGCACAAGATATCTGCAATGTCTGAAGCGGAAAAGGGATTAATATCTAGTGTAGCATTATACAGACAGAGGTATATCCCTGTAAATCAACAAGGAAAAGACTACGACTCAAAAAAGCAGGCAAATGGTTAGAACAGGCAAAAGACCAAGAAGCTCCAAAGGCTAACAGGCGTGTGAGGAGAACATCTTGTTTATTAGAACAACGCAAAGTAAAACTATGGTGGACCACTGTAGCCTGGTAGATGGGCAAAAATTAACAAGCTGGGCAGTGCCCAAAGTTGGCAGTGCCTCTTGCCTGGGATGGTGCAGCCGGTACAGACCAAGGGGGGCTTCTGCAAATTAAGCTCATACCCGCTCTGAAGACCCCGCGACCCTGGACAAGATCTTGTGTGGCCCGTGTTGCGTGAGGAGCAGGAAGCAGCCAATGGGTCCATGTGGGGATGACTAGATGAGAAAACTGGCAGGTACACGCCATGGGACAGATGACTCGCCAGTCAGACCCCAGGGCATTGTGGAAGGACCCTAAAGCAGCAGGAGTGAAAAAAATAGGACCAGAATGAGCTCTAGAGCTCCTTGCTCAGTGTGGGCCTCAGCCCAGGACCTGCGGCATCAGCGTCACCCTGCAGCCTATTAGAAATTCACCCAACCTGCTGAATCAGACCCTGCCTTTTAACAAGACCCCAAGGTTAAGCAAAAACGTGAGGGTCCCGTGACTGACCAGATGTCGCCCCTTCCCAGAAAGCCACTGGAACCAGAACACTCAGGGATCAGTGCAGGAGTAAAGGGTTCCCCAGCAGGCTGGGGCTGGGAAGCCCATGTGGGCACTCACAGAAGACAAAGCAAAAAGGGGCCTGTATCTGCTCTCTGACGCTGGGAAACTGGTTACTATCCAGGACGCGAGCCTGGGGGCACACCTCCTGCTGCATCCAGAAGACTTGCTAGGTGGTTTAAAGGACATCTCTCCTTGCCTGGCCCCCAGACATTTGGGTCTGCTCCACTGGGTTTATAGGACGGCCAGTGCTGAGGAAGCAAGCAGCAGAGAGCCCTCTGCCTGGACGTATGTTGTCACCAGGGCAGGGGAGGGCAGGGGGTGGGGCTGAGGGGAACCGGCCTCTTTCCTTTAGTTATCACTCTCTTTCTCTGGTACCGGGGGAGTGGACACATTCCTAATTTCCATAAGTGATTTTCCCTCTGTTTGGCATTCAGGGTGGAAGCCCAGTTCATCCCACTCCTGGTCGGAGGCTCTGCGGCACGGGGAGCCTCTCCCTTTAGCGCCTCCCTCTTCTCTCCTCCTCTCCCCAAGGGCAATGCTTCTAATATGCCCAAGGAAGATCCTCTTTGTGTGTATCTCATTGTTCTGTGGGTGTGTGTTTTTACTTTATGTAAACTTTAAAACCATTTCCTTCAGATCCTGAAACAGACAACGTTGAGTTTCCAAATGGAATGGTATGAAATGCATTTATTGATTTGGAGAGGATTAATTTTATGATAACGAGGCTTCCCAGCCCCTGTCCTGGTGTCTCTACACCCTTTCCCTAGACAAGTGGATTCTTGCCCCAAATCTCAGTTGTACCCCTGACCTCATGCCTTTTCACAGCTGCCCACGACGTCGCTGCCTCCCCGGGTCAAAGGTGGAGCCCCCCCATCTCCCTGTAGATCTGGCCATCCTTGCTCCCTGTCTGCTTGTCCAGACTAGTCCCAATTCCTGTTGGTAGTTTCCCTCTAATGGGCCCTTAGACTCTGCTGTTACTCCTGCCCTAGTTCCCTCTCCTTAGCCCAGGTAATGTTTTTGAAATGCAAAATCACCTGTCCCCTTGGGCTGAAGTGCCTTCACTGGCTTCCTTCTGCCCTCAGGAGTCAATTCTGAGGCAGCTTCCAGCCCCCTGCCTTTTTCCTTCTCTTGGAACTGGTGCCCTCAGCCCAGCCCTGGCTCCGGGTCAGGGTCTCAGCTCTCACAATGGGTGTGTGGCTGGGATGGCCCCCTGCCTTGGGCATAGGGTCACAGGGCTGCCCACCAATGTCACCTTCACCTCAGGTCGGCTTCCGCCAGCCTGTCTCCTCCTCTCCCCTCCTCCCTTTGTCCCTGGGGGCGGGACCTCCTGTGCAGAGGCCCGTCCAGCTGCCTCACCCAAGGTGAGCTAGCACCGCTTCTGCCTAATCCAGCCCCCTTTACTCCTCACCTCTCCCCACCATAGCTCTCTTCTGGGGGCATTTGAACATCCCATTCGCCGCCCCTTGGTCCTCCCTGCGCTGTCCCGCTTGGTGCCGGCCCAGCGCTCTCCTCAGAGCCAAGTCCCTGCTACGCACGGAGTCTGCTCGGGACCTTGGTTGTCCCCACATGGAACGCAGGGGCCCTGGGGGCTGGTTTGCAGCCCACCCGTCCGCTCTCTTCTGCCCTAATGGATCTCCACGGACGGACCGACTTCCATCACCAAGGAGCCTCCCACTGGAGTCAGAATTGCCTTTTCAGTTAACAGTTCATCTTGGACGTGGGGGCAGAATAGCTGGGCCAAAGGGAACAGACGTCTTACATTTGCGAGTAGTTTCCGAATTGCTCTCCCTGAAGGTTGTACCCGGTTCCTGCCCCCGACTACGCACGTGAATGGGTTTCTCCACACCTCAGAGCCCACTGTTACATTCTTGATTGGACAGTCAGACCAAGGAAAACTACATCGCAGTCTTACCTTGACTTTGTTTCTCTGATTACTCTCGAAGGTGACAGGATTCTCGTGTGCTTACTGGCCTTCCCAAGTCTTCCCCTGTGACTGGGCTCTACACAGCTTTGGTTTTTCTTTTGCTTTTCTGTTTCTGGTTTTCCTTTGATTTATTATTATTATTATTCGGCATAGAGATGTTTTTAAATTTTTTTGTCATCACATCAGTTTACCTTTAGTGGTCTCTGCCCTTGGTGATATGGCCAGGAGAGCCTTCCTACCGTGTGCACGCTTCTACTTTTCAGATTGTCTGTCTCTGGATAGTTTTGCAGGAAGACCCGTCCCACTGAGTTCTGAACCTGCAGCGGTTCACCTCTCAGACACGCAGATGTGAGAGGGTGATTCTGTCCCTGGTTCCTGAACTGGATTTCTACCCTCTGCCCCGTGCTGCGGGAGTGGGAGCTTAGAGGGCTTGGCCATTTGGGGTTTCCCAGCCCACACCCTGCCGACGTCCTTCCCATGCTCGTCCTCCGAGCCCTGGACCGTGTCCCTCGTCCTGCTGGCCCTGCCCCTCCCAGCAGCCACTGTCCCCGGTCAGGCCCAGGACTGCGTCTCACCACCACCCATCCCTTCAAGTTCAACCCCTGCCCCCACTGCCTGTCTTTCCGGATCGCTCTCTTTAGCCCGTGGATCCCAATACTTCTTCCAGCCACCTGGGGTCTTCATCTGTCCACCCCCAGCCTTCTCCGTCCCCTTCCATCTCCATGCTCACCTCCCTCCTTCCCTGCGCAGATTCATTGCTCCTTGGCAGCAGCTTCTGTCCCCTGGCTTCTTCCTCATACTCACTTGGCAAACCCTGCCCCCTACCCCTCTGCCGCCCCATCTCCTCCCACTCCCCCTTCCCTCTACCCCACTCCCTTCCCCCTGCCTCATCTCCTCCTCTCCCCACTCCCCCTCACCCTTGGACCCCCGCCTCATCTCCTCCTCTCCCCACTCCCCCTCACCCTTGGACCCCCGCCTCATCTCCTCCTCTCCCCACTCCCCCTCACCCTTGGACCCCCAGCCTCATCTCCTCCTCTCCCCCACTCCCCCTCACCCTTGGACCCCCAGCCTCATCTCCTCCTCTCCCCCACTCCCCCTCACCCTTGGTCCCCCAGCCTCATCTCCTCCACTCCCCACTCCCCCTCACCCTTGGACCCCCTGCCTCATTACCTCCTCTCCCCCACTCCCCCTCACCTTTGGACCCCCGCCTCATCTCCTCCCACTCCCCCTTCCCTCTACCCCACTCCCTTCCCCCTGCCTCATCTCCTCCTCTCCCCACTCCCCCTCACCCTTGGACCCCCTGCCTCATCTCCTCCTCTCCCCACTCCCCCCTCACCCTTGGACCCCCTGCCTCATCTCCTGCTCTTCCTCACTGCCTAGTGAGTCTTTCCAAGCCTCAGTTTCCTCGCCTGTCATTTTGGCACAGTAACACTAATACACTCATAGAAGCCTAGACAACTTACATAAGCTGAGGTGCTCCCAGAACGCTGCCCTCCTCCTCTCCCTGCTGACCGCAGGGTGTAGTAGAAGGTTCCAGACCCCCCCTCAGAATGACCAGGGCTCTCCTGGCCACCTGAGTGCCCTTCCCTGAGCCGGCCCATGTCGTCCTCATTTTTTCGCCCTCTGTCTCCACCACAGAAAGCTGAATGAGGTGTGTTTTCTGAGTGGAAATGCCGTTGGCGGAGCCTCGTTTCAGTCTGGCACCAGTTGGCGCACAGAGCCAGCTCTCCACAGGGCTCCTGACTTCCGGCGAAGCCAGGCACCGTGAAGACGCAGGCCTCTGGTCCTGCTCCAGCCGCCCTGCCCCCATCCTTGGGCTTTCAGGGGGGCTGCCCAGGCGTCAGCCCTTAGGTCTTTAGGGCTGCAACAAGGAATCCCTCTGGCTTATTTCCTTCCCGTGTGGGACTTTCACGTCCAGGTGCCTCCACCTGCTCACACACCATGTGGGAGAATCCCAGCCTTTCTCCCTGGATGGGTGTCCAGGCTCCAACCAGCTCAGGCCCCTGGAACTTCAAGGAGGCCAACCTCTGGGTAATTTATCCCAGTGTAAAATTCCCTCCCCGTCACACACCCAGTCCCTGAACTCAGTAGTCTGGCATCAGACAACTCCCTCTAGCCCAGAGCTCATACCTGTACTGCATCCCCCAGCTTGGACTCCAGCAGCAGGCCTGCCCCCTGCCCTCCCTGCAAAGCTTGCCATTGACTCTTTGGGGTTAATGAAGTCCCCAGGCATGTCCCCACCAGTATTCAAGGATGGGGGTTCTGGTGAAGATCCAAGGAGAGTCCCCAAGAGTTCTGACGGAGACAAGCACTGGGTCCATGAAGTCCTGGGGTCACCACCGCTAGGAAGAGGGAAGGAAGACATGTAGAAGTCAAAGGGGGACTTTTCTCTCTTGCTTCCAGGCCTTTGCACATGCTGGTCCATCTACTTGGAATGCCTTTCCCATCCCTACCACATCTGGCCTATCTGGCCTTCTAGAATCCACTTAGGACTTTCCTCTAGGAAACCTCCCTCATCTCTCCCTGACTGGCTGAGAGGCCTCGTGTCCACCTCTTATTGATCACATGGAGCCTCAACATTTTGTTCTGAATAATGACGCCCCTCTGAGTCTCCCCGGATTAGGTGAGAGATCCAAGGAAGAGAAAGCTCATATTGTTTATGAGCTCGTCTATTACCTTACACCAAGTGGCTGGGTGGATTTTCACCAGATTCAGAGGGCGTATTTAGGAAGGCCCGAGTTAAAATAGAGGCTACAAGACTCATCCAGGGCTCATTCAGTTGGGCCCTGGGAGAAACCCCTGGGGCAGCTGAATCTGAGCCTTGGTGACTGCTCATCCCGACAGTGGCGCTTTCTTGGCAGGGCGTGGGGGGCTGACCAGAGATGCTGGTTTGAAGGTGAAATGGAGTCGCCTTTCACCTGGGCGACTGTATGTCCATGACCCCCTGGGGCCAGGGCCCAGGTTCATTCATCTCTGTGGTGATAGAGCCCGGCCACTCCAGGATACCCCACAGGGCTCTTAGCAAGCACTTATCGGGTCCTAGACACTCAATAAAAGTTACATATTGTTCCTGTTATTGTTGCTCTGTGAGACCTGTGGGGACGGGGGGATCTGTGGGTCTTTGGGTCTATCCGTGTTCAGCACCCTTTTCCTCTTCTCCCTACTTCCTGTGTGTTCAGACCCCCGCTCTGCCTGAGCGCCTGCTGTGTGCAGGTTCTGGGCTGGGAGGGGAGGACAGGAGGGGCTCGTCTCTGGGACCCGGTCTCATGGGGATGGGCAGGAGGAGGAGTGAGGGCCTGTCTCCCCGGGGGACTGGCCCTGCTCCGCCTCCTGGTCCAGTTAGGGACTGCGGTGAAGGCTCTTTTCTGAAGAGTATCTCAGACTCAGCCTGTGAAAGCTGAACTCAGAATCCTCCCCAGTCCCTGCTGCTCCTCCGTCGTCCCACGGCTGTGCACGCCAGGTCCAGAGTCAACCTTGGGCCTCCCCGCCACCCCCATGTCCAATCCAACAGCTGGTCTCCTTGAATCTCCTCCAAAAGCATATCTGACATTTGTCTCTCATTTCCATCCAGCAAGCATGATGACTATAATATAAATATTAATATTATAACATAAAAGGAAGAGATAAAGTCATTATTATTTGTCAGTGATACGGCAGAGCAGCTAACTGTCTCCTAACACGTCTTCTCCTTTCATGGTCCTCAGACCTTGCATTTGTGGCTGGGCACATGGCCACCTAGGGGAGCGGCCAGACTTTCCGCCTGCCTCGCGGCGGGTGTGGCTGCATAGGGCTAGCACAATGACCTAAGCAGCCTCATCCAGTGGCAGCTTCCAAGGACCTTCCTTAAAGACATACCCCTTGACTTCCTCCTCCGTCCTGCAGTCTGGAACACGCTTGATGGCTGGAGCTGCCCACCGTGGACCCGTGGACTACGAAGACCAGGGCCCCACCCCAGTAAGGGTGACAGGTGAGCTGGAGGGGCGTGGTGAGGTGTGGAGAGCACCGCCATGCGCTTAGTCTCACCCTGTGTCTGTCTAGGCGCCGCCTGCTCCAGTCCTGATCCAGAGAATCAGGTGAAAAGCTACTTATAATTAATTGAAGGTCCTTGGTTAAGTGGCTGAAGACAATAGAAATAATCAAAATCAATAGCTTTCCTATAGAAGATAGATCGCCAGTTAGATGCTATCTTTGAAGACCACATTTACATTTGCTGTAGAAAATATAATGTGAAAATGGTACAGATCATTACGAGTGACGTCAGAGGCCGGGGAGCCGCTTCTCGTTATGCATGATGGGCTGAGAACTTGTCGCCCTCTCCCTTTGCCCACTAAATCCACAAACTGATTTAAAATATGTATGAAAATGATCTAACAGAGCCACACTCCAAAACAAGAACACTTGGTGAGCCAGAAAACGTGCTGATTCCCTGAAAGCAAGACAAAGACTGCATCAGGCTGAAGACGGAAGCAGCCTGCAGGTGGGTGTGGCCTGAACATCGCGTGATGAAGACGTGCTCACTCGCGGAGAGCCGTCACCACAGAGGGAAACAGCAGACTGAACTAACGTGAGAACTTGACCTGAAGAGCCCGATTTAGCAGAACAATCAGAACAGGTATTATTTTATGATATTGGAAAATGAATATCCTCAGAGGTAAGGAAGGATAGCACTGTAAAAATAAGAATTATCGGGGCTGGCCCGGTGGCATAGTGGTTAAGTTCCTGGGTTCTGCTTCAGCAGCAAACCAGCCCGGGGTTTGCAGGTCCACATCCCAGGTGCGGATCTACGTACCGCTCATCAAGCCATGCTGTGGAGGTGTCCCATGTACAAAATAGAGAAAGATGGTCACAGATGTTAGCTCAGGCCTAATCTTCTTCACACACACACAAAAAAGAATTACCAGTTATGAAAAAGAACTAATTAGGGATTTTGGAAATAAAAAAAAAAATATGGTTATTGAAAAAAGAAAGGGTTCACCCATGGGCTGCACAGCAGAGTAGAGGGCACTGGAGAGCAAATTCGTCCGTGGCAGCAGGACAGACGCCAGGGTCCTGGGAAAGGCCCGTGCTGTGCTCCAGCCTCATGCCCGGTCAACAGCATCCATCTTCTGCTTCTGGTCTGAGCTCTGGACTGGTCAGGGGGCTTGCTGGCGTACAGCAGAAGCCAGCTCCGGCAGACTTAGCAGGAGAGGAACTTCGTGAAGTTCCTGGAGTATGGGGCAGCCAGGCATGGGAAGCAGCCGGGCCCCAGTCTGCGCCTCCAGGAGATCCAGCCAGGACGGGTCCTCCTCCCTTTCTCGTTCTCATGGGAAAGTGGTCCTCCTCCAGGCAAAGCTTCTCCTGCTCTCTTCCCTCTCGCTATTAGGATGTGGAATGAGTGAATAACTCCTTCCCTCTCCTGCCTGCTCCTGTTGGCTTCTTCCCAGCAGTAGAAACACTCCCCAGGCCTTTCCTTGGGAAAACCATCCAGCCTCCATCCCCTTCTCCTTAACCTCCAGGCATTACTCTCCTGCTCGCAGCCAGCAGCTTGAAAGCATCACCTGGTGTCTCTCTGGAGAGTCCTCCCCCCTCAGCCTGCCCCATCCCCACCCTCTAGAGGTGACTTCCTTGGCTAGACTGGAGCCAGGGACTGAGGGCTGCTGGGATCCAGACTCGCCTGCTTTGTCGCTCCTGGGGATCCGCACCCAGGGAGACAACCCCCGCATGTGCCCCCCACAGAATCCACTTGTACAGAAGCTCCACACTCCTGCTCGTCCTACTGAATACAGCATCTTGAACACAGAAGAGGAAATGCTGGGGCAAAGGGTTTGCAAGTTTTGTTTTGATAGATCTGGCTTCCCCAAAGCTTGTAGCGACTGATGTCCACTGAATGTGCATATATCCACACCTGTTTTGGGACTTTGCACACCTAATCGGTGAAAACGTTAGACCAACCCTCTTTCCATTTGATTTTTACAATTATTAGTGAGGTGGAACATGTCATCATTTGTCTAGGGATTATGTTTTTCTGTTATTCGGTGCACACAAGTTGAGGATATCTTTTCAGTGAATTGTTCCTTTTCTTAACATGTACCGACCCTCACTAACCCTCATACTATTCTGTTGGCCTAAAGTCTGTTTTGATTGACGTGAAGATAGTCATACATCGGATCAGATTCTAGGGGTGGGACTCAGGCCTCACAGTTCTTATGGCTCCCAGGTGACTCCAGGGTGCAGCGGGAGGTCGCTGGGCGGCGCCCCCCCAGGCCCAGCTGAGCACTGCATTGTGAGTCTTCTGATGAACGTGCATCAGTCCGAGGGCCCTTCCCTCTTCCACCCCACCTTCTCTCCCACACCATTTCCAGCCCCCAGTGTTGTCCCTCCTCTCTCCCCTCCTCTGTTACAAGTTCTGTCTCCACACTAGGATGGACTTTCTCCATGCATGTAGCCCCTTCCTATCTACACATCACTTCTTATCTTTGCTTTTCCACCCCTCCCATCACACCAGGACCTTCATATTATTGATAAATAGCAATCTTCACTGGGCACGTGCTCTGGGCCGAGCATTCTGAAAGCCTCACTCACACCCCTCTCACCTTCAGAGGTAGGGAGGGTCCCTCTTTTATAGATAAGGAAATTGAGACCCTGAAAGGTAAGTCGTTCAAAGCCCCTCCCCAGCCTCTCGAGGGAGTGCCGCCTCTGAGTTAGGCTCCAGCCCCTCCAGATCTGGTGGGGTCCTCCCAGCCTGTTCACCATGAACATCTCCAGAGGGGAGACCCAGGCAGCGAGACAAAGGAACGAACTCCGGGTGTGTGGTATTAGTCTGCTCCGGCTGCACAACAAAATACCACAGACGTTTATTCTCTCACAGGTCTGGAGGCCGGAAGTCCCAGAGCGAGGGGCCAACATGGTGGAGTTCTGGTGAGAGCTCTCCCTGTGGGTTGCAGACAACCGGCGCCTTCCTGCTGCGTCCTCACGTGCCCTCTTCCTTGTGCACACGTGGAGAGAGAGCAGGGCTCTCTGATGTCCCGTCTTGTCAGGAGCAGGGCCCCACCCTGATGACCCCATGAGGCCTTGATTACTTCCTCAGAGGCCTCGTATCCAAATGCCCGCTGGGGGTTAGGGCATCCACATATGAACTTAGGGGACGTGGACAAGCAGTCCATAGCAGCGTGGGCGCACGCTGTGTGTCTCAGAGCAGGAAGGCCTGTCTGGCACTTCTCTGTCACCCCTGGTGTGGCGCGTGAGCCCGCCCTCCCAGGTGCTGAGGAAGTTCCGGGTTCCTGGGACAGGCGGGAAGTTTCAGGGCCTGTGGCACTCGCCACACGCAGCTCCAGTGTTGGGTCAGTGAGCCCGGTGCCCCCGCCCAGGGCCAGGCTGGCCAGGGCAGGCAGGGCGTCATCACCTGCTGGGTGTGGTTGCCTAACAGCCGTTTGACATCTGGGAGCCCTGGCTGTCCACCTGCACTAGGTCTGCCTGGGTGTCCCTGCCTACCTTCCAGGTCGGCGATGACCTGCTTCTGGCCATGGCCCTCTTCCTCCCCCTGCCCAGGTGTGATGACCTCAAAGCCCTGACCCCCCTCAGGCCTGATCAGGCTCCAGGTGGCCATGCCTCTCCAGCCAGCACACCTGGCCCTGAGCCCTCTCCCCTGCCTAGATGGTGGCCCACCCGGCCCTGCTCCGACAGCCAGCTCCCAGACACAACTGCGCACTGCTGGCTGGCCGGGCATCTGCCAGGTGCTCTGCCTGTCTGAGCCCCGATCTCTCCAGGAAAATGGGGAACAGCTGCATCAGCCCCACAGAACTGAGCCACGGGCTCTGAGTTGTGCCTGCAGGGTGCTCGGGGCTATGAGTGCCAGCTCTTCCCCTCGTTATCCAGCGGCTCTGATCTCCGGTCTCACCTCTCCTCCGGGTGGAGGGACCCCCGGGGCCCCAGGGTTCTGATTCGCAGCAGCAGCGGCGGCAAAGGCAGCACGGCCTGCCGAGGAAGCCGGCAACGGGCTCTGCCAGGGGAAGCTAATGACTCCGGCCAGGCAATTATTTTTAATGAGTCCAACTCTCCCGCAGGCTATGAGGCCTGGGCGGGGGTCCTGCAGCCGCAGGAAAGGGGGACCGCTGGGGACTCCGGAGAAGGGGCCAGCACCCGTGGGCCTGCACTCACTGCTGCCTCTCCGGGCGTTTCAAGAGGAAACTTCACATGACCATTGTTCACGGAAGAGCAGTGTCCACCGCCACGGGTGAGGGGCCCACACACAACGCGAGTATCATGACAAAGCCAAGTTCCGGGCTCCGGCGTCCCGGCGTGTGTGGTTTGGGGGCCAGCAGGCAGCACGGCTGACGTCCGCCCTCTCCCAGCCTCCAGACCTTGGAGCTGGGTGCAGTCCAAGGCCCCTTCCTCTGCTTTGCCCTGAGATTTTCTCTCTCTCCCTTGTAAAGGGTGACTCACAAGTGTTAGGAAGGTGGTGGACACGGCAGCGGCCCCCTGAGCCCTTCTCCCAGAGGTGACGAGAAACCACCCTCTCCCACAGAGAGTCACTGTCACTCAGAGCAGAAGCCACGAGCCTCCTCTCTCTGCCTGGTCTCCCCAGGGGCTTGCAACCCACAGGAATGAGACAAGGCGCTGTGTGTGTTGAGGGCCCCGGAAGTGATAATTCTGGCCGGGAATTGGGCAGGGCTTGGAAGGTGTCAGAGGTGGGCTTCAAAAAATGGAGAGGATTTCCAAGCTAGGGGCCAGGAAGCATCTCTCGGGAGGGAACCATGTAAGTGAAGGTGTCAGGGGTAGGAAAGCTGAGGCCCTCCTCGGAGCCTGGAGGGGCTCTCGGCCCTGGAAGGCTGCATTTGGTGGGGGGAGGGGGGAGGGCTGCAGCTCTGCAGGAAGTGCAGCCACACCTGGAAGGGCCCTACTGATGGAGCCGGAACAGAGTGAGCTGTGCTGCTGCGCCTGGAGAGGTCATGGTGGCTGCTGTGGGTGGGGGTGCGAGGGCCAGGCGCACAGAGAGGAGGGGCAGCGGGGGGTGACTCTTGGGACCCCTTTTCCTCCCTGCAAGCCAGCTTCCCCTGGAGGTGCTTCCCATCACACTAGTCTCTCTTTCCCTTTGTCCTATGCTCCTTCCAGAACGTTTCTTCAGGCTGGGGCCACAGGGAAGAGTGTGCTGACCTGATAGCGCCGGGGAGAGGGTCTGGTTCTCCCAGGAAGTGGCTCAGCCTCCTGAGGGGAGCTGGCCACCCACTCACCCCTGCCCCACATGGACCCTTGACCCAGACCCACAGTGACTCCTGAACCCAGACGCATACCCTAATTACACCCTGACTTTGACCCCAGCCATACACTGGCCTCTGGCAGCCATGCTCTGACCCTTGACCCCAGCCCACACTGACCGTTTAACTGACCACACCAGCCCCTAACACCAGGCAGGCCTTGATGGCCATCCCTGGCCCCGGACTGAACCATACCCCGGTTCAGGCAGCAACCCTTCTGCTCAGAGGCCCGGGGCAGGTTGAGGGCACTGGCAGGAGGAGCAGGGGCAGGCCATCAGGAGGCCGAGGCCCCGCCCCCTGTGCCCCCTGTCCAGGTGTCTGGGCCCCTGCACAGATGATGGAACCTTGCTCACCACTGGGTTGCCAGGTGACCTTGGGCAGGCAGAATTCCGTTTCTGGAGTCCAGTTTGCTCAAGTGTAAAAACCAGAGTCTTGTGAATTCCAAAGAATCTTACGAGAAAACAAGTGCTAAGGGAGCTGCACAGGAGGAAGATGGGCACGGATGTTAGCCCAGGGCCAGTCTTCCTCAGCAAAAAAAAGAGGAGGATTGGCATCGGATGTTAGCTCAGGGCTGATCTTCCTCACAAAAAAAAAACGGAGCTGCACGGTGGGGATCCAGTGAGATCATGCATCTAAGATGCTCAGCGCAGTGCCTAGTACATCATAAGTGCTCTATCAATGCTAGTTATTACTGTTAACATTAATAACCCCCACCTGCCCACTTCACCGAGCGGATGGAGGATCAGACCAGCTGCACAGTGCAGGAAGGCGCTGCCCACCGGCCAGGAGGACATGAGAGGAAGCAGGAGAGTGGGGGCGGGGTGGGAGGAAGAGGTAATGTCCGTGTCTGGGAGACCGCACAGGGAGGAGGCAGATATGGGACCTGTGTAGGGAAGAGGACACTTACTTCCAGAGGGCCAGGGCCAGGTCCTGGATGGAGACGCAGTCAAGCTGCTCGTCCCCCAGCGTGGCGACCATCAGCCACCACAGCGGCTCTCCGAGCGGATCAGGGAGCCCGGGGATCGCTGGATTCGGTAACGTGCTCACGTGTGCGTGGCTAACCCAGGCCAGGTTTGTGCCCAGGTCTGCAGGGCCTTGAATGCCACGCCCATTCCATCACAATATTGGCAATTAGAAAGGGAGGTGGGAGGGGAGAAGGATAGCCCATGTGTTGGGAGAGGGACAGGGAACCCTGGCCCTGAGTAGGGGTCAGTGAGAGGTCTTTAACTGACTCCCAGGCCCCTCTCCAAGTCCCCCCATGGTCAGAGAGGCTGATGCCCTTTCTGCTTTCCCACACTTGAGGTTTCACCTGCCACAGAGGAAGCCACCTCCCCCTCCTCACCCCTGCTCCCCCTAAGTTGCTCCCTGCATCCCGCTGGCCTCAGTTTGGGCATCTGAAAAAAGGATAACCCCACTCAGCATTCCTGTGAGTGGAAGTAGCCAATATTTACGGATGCCAGACAGGATGCTTAGCCCTCCACACGCATCTTCTGTCAGCCTTTTCCAAAGGGCAGAGCCACCACTTGTGGCACATGAGATGGTAATACACGGGCACAAGTCAGGGGTTAAATAACGGACCAGAGCTGTAAGGTCTTGGAAAGCGGCAGAGCCGGAGCGCTCCAGGCAGGGGAACAAGGTGGGAAGTGAGGCTGGAGGAGCCGGCAGAGGCCAGCTCGTGGAGGTTCCTTCACAGTTACTTCAAGAACAGCAACCATTTCCTTTGATGGGAAACCATCAAAGGCTTTTAAGCAGAGTAGCAATTTGATATTCTATATATTTTAGACAGTATACTTCACCTAAAAGATGGGGAAGACTGGAAGAGGGCACAGCAGCGGTAAAGAAGACAAATTGGAGGGCTGGAGCTGCAGTTGGGAGAGAGGAGATGGTAACCTGAGTTAGGAAACACTTGGTGGATGAGCAGTTGGAAGGGAGGGAAGTGGGCAGATGTAAGATTTTCTTGGAGGTAGAATGTAATGGGTGTTGGTGACTAGAGAGAGGGAAAGGAGGTGATGATGTCAAGGTTCCTGGGTGGACGGGGGAGGCATTGATGGACGGAGAATGCTGCATGAGAAAAAGCTTTGTCGGAACGATCACGTGTGCATCTTTGAACATGGCGAGCGAAGAGCTCCTGTGTGATGTCCAGGGGTCTTGCATGGCCAGCTCGCTCTGGGGCCTGATGTCTGGGGGGTCTTGCGTGGCCAGCTCGCTCTGGGGCCTGATGTCCCAGGGGTCTTGCGTGGCCAGCTCGCTCTGGGGCCTGATGTCCGGGGCTCTTGCGTGGCCAGCTTGCTCTGGGGCCTGATGTCCCGGGGGGTCTTGCGTGGCCAGCTGGCTCTGGGGCCGGGGGAGAGCTGGGATGAAAGTGGCTGAGGAGTTGTCCTTGTTGAAGATCACCAAGGGAAAATGTATAGATGGTGAAGAGAACTCTGTTTATGCATTCTCTTTAAAATCAGACAAAAGATAATGCCCAGAGCCAGCACTTGGATTCCACATTATATTAAAGATCTTAGACAGTGAAATAAGACAAGAACAAGAAGTTGAAGATGGGGATTGGAAAGGGAGAAAATAAATCAGTCTCTTTTTTTTTGGCAGATGATATGATTTTCTATTCAGAAAGTCAAAAAGAATCTGGAGAAAAACTATTAGTATTAATAAGGGAATTTTAGCCATGTAGCTGAAGGTAGGATCCATATGCAGATTGCATATACAGATGTCAACTGCATTTCTATACATCATTGGGAAACTTTAAAAGGTAGCTACCATTTATGTAGCAACAAAAACTACAAACATAACTGGAAATGAATCTAACAAAAGTTGTAAAGACTTGTACGCAGAAATTTGTGAAGTTTTCCTGAAGGATGAAGGAAGACCTGAATAAAGGAAGAGACTTCCTGTGGCTATGAAGTGGAAGATATAATGTCATAATATAACCTTCCCCAACTTATCCAATGGTTTAATACAACTCCAATAAAAACTTAATAGGATCCTTTGTAGAATTTGACAATTTGCTTCTAAAATTAAAATGGAAGAACAAAAGGCCAAGAACAGCTAAGACGGTTCTAGAAAAGGAAGGTAGGCTTGCTCTGCCAGGGGACGCTGTGTGGTGCTAGTGCAGGCGAAACAAGCTGACAAATGGAACAAATAGAACGCACCCGAACAGACCCGTGCACTCTGGAACTTCTACGTATGACGCAGGTGACACGGCAAACCAGCGGGGAAAGGAGTGCCTTTTCAGTGAATGTATCTGGTTACCTATATGGAAAAAATTAAATGATATGGTAAAATCCATTCCAGGTGTATTAAGAACTGTGTCAAAGCAAATGTCTCAAGCAAAATTTTAAAATTTTTAGAAGAAAATATAGGTGAGAATTTCTGATTTCAAGGTAGGGAGGGATTTCTTAAAGTACAAAATGTGCTAACATAAAAGCAAAAGACTGGTATGATTAAGAACATCTGTAAATCAAAAGACGATTAAAAGCAAGTAAAAAATAAGTCAAAGTGTGAGACTGTGCCATTCCTTCCAAGAGAGTAATTTGGTACCCCGCCTCACAAAAACAAAGCCAGAGCCCTGAAAACCTTGGAGGATACAGTTTACTCCATAAACAACAAGCATAAAAGATTAAGTGGTGCACGTCAGGAAGCACTAAGCAGCACGGAGCATGCTGAATAAAATAGAACCACCTTGCCCCATTTTTGAAATAATAGCCGGTAATATCTATTGGGTGTTCATCATGTTCTAGGCACAATTCCAAACACCTAAACGTCAGTAACTGATTTGATAGTGGCGTGAGGCTGGTACTCTCTTATGCCCATGTGGTCACTGGGAAAGCTGAGAGCAGAGAGAGCGAAGAACTTGTCTGTGGTTACACAGCTTGTCAGTGGTGAAGCCAGGACTGGAACCCAAGAGTCTGGCCCCGGAGGCTGTGCCTTTAGCTTTTCTTCTGTGCTGCCCATGCAGACCCCTGCATGATATAGATGGCAAGAAAGAAAGGAAGATGCCCAGGTGCCAGGGCCAAGAGGGAAGTGATTGTGGAGTGGAGGCATGCAGGCTCATGCACCAGCAGCTCTGGACCCCACGGATTAGAGGCTGGAGTGTCGTGTACACACAAGGAAAGGGGATGAGGCATTTGGCCCATAGCAGGTAAAGAATTGAAGCTGAGATGCCTCTGAAAAACTGGGACTCCTACAACCCCAGTGGGGAAAAATGAATCAAGTTTGCACACTTGCTCAGGAGGAGGCTGCCTGCCTCTACTGTGATTGTGTGTGGGGTATAATCCTCAATGATAAACCAAGGTCCTGGGCTTTCCCTTCCCGAGGACCTGGGGCGTGGCTTTAAACTTTGCCTCCTGGTATGGGGACCAGAAGCCAAGAAACTAACAGAGAATCTGTTCCTAGGGTGATGGGACACCCACTCCACCCCAACACCTGGCATAAACCAAAATAAGCCGCCATGACAGGGTGCTGTAACAATCCAGGTGCCATAAAGTTTCCACAGTAAACAGGAACCTTGCTTGGGATCAGCTAAATATGCCCACACACATAGGACACTCAAAAAGAGGCGATTCCACCATGAGCGAAATTTTGCTGGTAAAAAAAGAAAAAACCCAGGAAGACTTGTTCTATGAAAACTTTAGTTAATTAAAAAATCTGAGAGAAATTATAAAACAACAGTGTTCAAAATGATTAAAGAAATAAAATAAGCATTATAAAAATCAGAAATAAAGAACAAATAACCACTCTCACAGTAGATTTAGAAAAGAACAAAATGGATTATTAAGAATCAAATCAAAATTAAAGAGCCAATTAAAGATAGCAGAAAAACTAGTAAAGCAGAAAATAGATCTGAGGACATCAACCGGAAGATAGTACAGAATCTAGCACAGTTAAGAGACACAGATTCGAACGACATGACCCAATATACATCTATCTACAAAGGGTTCTGGGAGGAGAAAAGAGAAAATGAAAGGGATAAGAGCTTAGAATGTCCCATTAAATTTAATTTTTTTCTGTTTTTTATTAAATATATTCTCAGAAGACTCTCAATGAATCTAGAGAAAGATTTTTGAAGCTTTTGTATGTGGACATCTGGAGAAACTTCAGGAGACTAAACACAAACAGGAACTTGTGACAGGACCCAGAGAACAGAAGTGTACTCCTTGAGAACAATGTTTGGATTAGCAGGACGCTTCTCAACAGCAACAAGAGTGGTCCAAAACAGCAGAAAAATGTCTTCAAAGCACTGAGAGAAAACAGGCGTCAAACTAGAATTTTATATCCAGCTAAACTATTATTCAAGAGTGAGCGTGACGGGGCCAGCCTGGTGGTGTAGTGGTTAAGTTCACACACTCCGCTTTGGCCGCCCAGGGTTCACAGGTTTGGATCCCGGGTGCGGACCTACCCACCAGTTATCAAGCCATGCTGTGCCCACATCCCATATAAAGTAGAGGAAGATGGGCATGGATGTTAGCCCAGGGCCAGTCTTCCTCAGCAAAAAGAGGAGGATTGGCAACAGAGGTTAGCTCAGGGCCAATCTTCCTCACACACACACAGAAAAGGAGTGAGAATGAAGCAGACATTTTCAGACGGGCTGAGAAAGCTCACTGCTAATGCCCTTCACAGAGTATCTGTACAGAGGGACCTTAGGAAGAAGGAAACTGAACTCCAGACAAAGGAGGAATGCATGGAAAAACATCAAATGGATTGGGGACATGTGGAAATATCGTAAAATAAGTATTGACAGTAATCATTAATTGTATCAATAATGATTATTTTGGTGATGACAAAATGGAACTAAAATACTGGACAATAATGCCATATAATGTGCAAACAGTAGTGATCAGAATAAACATATTTGAAGGTCATAATGGGATTCAAGGGAAGGGTAGAGATCAACTGAGTTTTGACTTTGTTAAGTCAAGTATGCATGCTAGAATTAAGAGTAACCATCAAGTGAATAGATTGGATTGAACCCTATGAAACTGCTGATAACTGACCAGTTTTGACCAACATAATGGCAATTTCATATGGTTCAACCTAATACACTGTATCACTTCCAAATGAACAAAGGTAAGATGGAGAAAACTCCATCCTACCAAAGGAGGTCAGGAAAGACAGTCGAGGAGAGAAGCTAAGAAAACCATAAATGCCCCCAGAAAAAGAGGATAGAAATAACCTGAAGACGAAACCCTTGAATTAAAAGACAAACTCTCAGATTAGGTAAATTGGTTTTTTAACCTGCTAATTAGAAGAACCATATCCATAACAAATTGACCCAAACTTGGAAGTAAAAGGATGGGAAAAGAGATAAACTAAGCAATTATTAATAAATTTTGAACATTGATGTAGCTATATTAATATAAGTCAAAATAGACTCAGTGGAAAAGTATTATTGGTATAAAGATAGTAAATACATAATGATAAAAGGAAAAATTCACCATGAATTTTCCAGAAAGATATAAAAAATCTGAACTTGTATGCCTCAATAACCATCTTCTAAATTGCTAAAAAAGCAAAAATTGGCAAAAGTGTAAGAAAAAAGGAATAAATCCCTAATCATAGTGGGAGAATATAGTGTATGTCTCTCAGTAACTAAGTAGAATAAGTTAAGAAATTAGTTAAGGATATAGAACATATAAATAATGCAAGTAAAGCCTTGATACAATGTATATACATGTAGGACGTATGGCCTCATCTAGTTAATAATCCCTATGAGGGAGGTATTAGCATTATTGTCACTTTATGGAGGGTGGTATTGTGGGCAAAGTGTGAGGATGGGAATTTAAGAAGGAACAGGAAAGGAAATAGATGCCCAATATCACTAGTCATCAGGGAAATGCAAAATAAATCATCTAAGGCTGGCAACACCAAGTGTTGAAAGCTGTGGGAAAGGTGTTAGATGGTGCTGGTGGGGAGGTCAGGGGACCCCCACCCAGAAGGATAGTTTGGATGTGCTTAGAAAAGTTGAAGATGCACTTACATTGCTGTCAGAAATTCCACTTCTAGGCATCCACCCCAGAGAAATTCTCATTCACGTATGCCAAGAAGGATACATGTGAGGGGATACAATGTGAGATGATGTTTGTTGCCACACTGTAATTTTAAAAAAAAGAAAAAAAGGAAAAGTGTTGCTGTTCGTAAACAAGGCTGTGGACACTTACACCTTGTTTAATTCATACAGCGGAATTTGTCAGCATGAATTAATACCAGAGACAGAATGGTGAGTGAAACAGCAAGATGCCAAAGGATATAGGAAGTGTGATACCGTTTACGTAAAACTTAAAAACACTAGAGATGAGACTATGCATTGTTTCTGGGGACATGAAAACGATGTGAAACGTGCCCAAGACCGAAACACAACTGCACAAGAATGACTAAAAATTGAAAATAAAATTATAAAAGAATCAGAAGGCCAGCTAATAGAAAAGTGGGCAAAAGACTGAACAGATGCTGTATCGGAGAATTACCCAGATGGCCAAGAAACCTAGGGAGCCATCTATCAGCAGCGCTGGGGAGCAGACAACGAATGCACGCCCGAAATGTGCTTCTTAACGCCGGAGCGCACACCTCCTCTCACTTCCACTAATTCTCTTTCCTTGCTGGCAGTTTCCCAGGCCTGAGGCAGCTGGGGGAGGAGGTCCCATCTGGGGAACACAGAAGCCAGGGTCTGTGCCCCTCCCAGGGCAGGTGTCCCAGCAAGACTTGCAGAGGCGTCCTGTGAGGTAACACCGTGCGCCGTAAGGGTCCCTTATTGGACCCAGAGGCCAGGCTGGCTGTGGGTTGGTGTCTACCCAGGGGCAGAAGCAGGAGATCATCCAGTTCCCGAGGATGGGGAGACTGGGCGGCCTGATTCCACAACGTGTTCTGCTGCCGTGGAAGCACCTGGCTCTACCCGGAGGACGGGTCCTACACCGAGGTCTGCTTCAGCCTAGGAGCCCGTAGCCCGAGGCCACCTGGCTCCACTCAACGAGTTGGTTTTTCAGCATGGTATGAGACAGCCGGCTCCAAAAACACACCAGAATTTCTAAGGGAGAAGCAGAGGGTGGGAAAAGGCAAAGGAGCAGGGGCTTGTTTAGCCAAGGGTTGGAGGGTGGGGACATGGGGGCTCACGGGATGCATCAGGAGAGCCTGTGACGCCTAAGGAGGGTCGGGAGATGTGGCAGGACTCGGAGAAAAAGCAGGCTGCGCTGTGATGTCAGCAGGCCAAAGATAATTGCATTCTGTGCTCTGCATTTTCAGTTACTCATCTCTCTGAATCCTCAACACCTAGCCCTATAGCTAGGTTTGTCACCCTGCGTACCTGAGTGAGAAAGCGAGGCTCAGAGAGGCTCACCAGCATATTAGGCAGGAGCTCACTGAGTGTGTACTGAGTGCCAGGTGCTGGGGTACAGCTGTGAGCCACACAGATGTGGCCGCGACTCCTGCTGAGCTTAAGGAAGTAGTGACCCAGAGTGGGAGGGTGAGAGGAGCTGCTAAGGGACACGCAGGAGGGCCGCCTGCTTGCCCACCTGGACGTGGGATCACCGCCTGCCTACCCACCTGGACGTGGGGTCACCGCCTGCCTACCCACCTGGACGTGGGGTCACCGCCTGTCTACTCACTTGGACCTGGGGTCACTGCCTGCCTACCCACATGGATGTGGGGTCACTGTAGTCGTGCTGGAGGGGTGTCGCCCAAGTGAGGGCCAGGAGAGGTCAGCAGGGCAGAGGGCACAGCGTGAGCAAAGCCCCCGAGAAAAGTGCTACTTGGGGGGACCCAAGGAGCTCCCAAGAGCTGGAGGAGAGCCGGGGGGTGGGGCTGTGATAAGAGAAGAGGCAGGTGAGGTGGCAATGGTGCAAATCCTGAAGCAGAGAGAAAATAATGATGGGTTTTAGTAGCAAATGACGTGACTGAATTCCGCATCTAGCGGGACCTCTCGGTTGGGGTGTACACAACAGAGGGCACGTGGGAAAGACTGGAGGGAGGTCCCTCAGGGAGCCAGACATCTCTCATGGGAGGGGCCGTGAGGCTGGCCCGCTAGGGGAACCAGCTGTGAAGTTTTAAGTCTATTTAGGAGGTAAAAACGCGAGAAGCTGGAGATGGCTGTGGGGGTTGGAAGACTGGGGAAGAGACGAGCCGGGCTTGCTCTGCAGTGGCCAGCTGAGCAGTGCAGCCATTCGTGCTTGAACACAAGGGCGGGGATGCAGATGGGCGGAAAGCTGAGGCGCCTGCAGGAGGTCCAAGGGCAGGTGTGGAGTTTGCCCCGGCGTGCCAGGGCTCAGGGTCCTGGAACAGGTCTGACGTGGGGTCATCACGGAGCCAGTGCCTGGTTCTGTCTACAGAGAGAGAAACTGAAGCCACATATATGGACGAGGCGCCAAGGGAGGCTGGGAGTGGTTAGAGGGAAGAACAGACAGAATCCCGGTGCACACCGACACCTCGGGAAACTGCATAAAGGAGCAGCTACGAGGCAGATGTGGAGCGGCAGCTTTAGAAATGAAATGGATGAATGCATGATGTGGTGTACATAGACAAGGGAAGATTGTCCAGCCATACAAAGAAGGATATCCTGCCACTTGCAACAATGTGGATGGACCTTGAGGAGCTTGTGCTAAGTGAGATAAGTCGGACAGAGAAAGACAAGTACTGTATGATTCCACCCATATGTGGAATCTAAAGACAAACTCAAAAACAGGAAGTAGAATGGTGGTTACCAGGGCAATGAGGGGACAGGAGAGATGTCATTTGTTTAAGGGGACAAACTTGCAGCAGGTAGTAAATAAGTCCCGGAACTCCAGTGCCCAGTGTAGCGAATACAGACAACAAGACTGTGTTATAATCATCAAACGTGCTAAGAGACTAAATCTTACCTATTCCAGCCGCTAAAAAGCGAGTTATGTGACGTGATAGAAGTGCTGACTTTGGCTACAATAGCAATCATATCGCAACATATAAATGTATCAACCCAATATGTTGTACACCTTAGATTCACACAAAATTATATGTAAAATATATTTCAATTAAAAAAAAAGAGAAAGCAGAGGAATATGAACTCCAGATTCCATGAGAAGAAAAATCCTCCAGGCAGCAGAAATGGTCACCGTGTCCAGGATGCTGAGGGGTCAAATCACAGAAGGACCTGCGGGGACCCGCTGGGTTTTCCTCGGGGAAGTCCACGCTTGCTCCGTGCGGGAGCTTTAATGGAACAATGGAGCAGGCGGGACCTGCCGTGTGGTGGGTGGAGGAGTCAGGGCTGGGGGAGAGCAAGTGGAGACGGGTCAGCCAATGGGGGGAAGACGTGGGCTGGAGAGGAGGACTGAGGGACGGTGAGAACACGGAAAATGCGGTGGGTGATGCCTGGGAAGCAAGTGGGTGATGACAGTGCGGGAGGGCTGGGATATGAGCCTCGAGGGGCCACTCTTTTTTTTTTAAGTAAAATGTCAATTTATTAATTTATGATTTGAAACTCAAGTATCATGCACCTAGGATATTTATTTCAATCAGTGGACTCCTCTTTCTGGAAGAAAGCTGCAAGTGAAACGGAAGTACAGTTTACAAAGTGGCTGGGTGGCCGTGGCAGGGTGAGGGCTGACAGCACCGTGACCTTTTCTCCTGACGCACCAGGTCTGTTAGAGTGGCTCTTCCTACAAGGACACAGAAGACTGTCCTAGTTGCCCAGGGCCTCGAAGCCCTGGGTTTGCTGGACATGCCTTGACAAATTCTGCTTCTCTGGTCCCCGACTGCCTATGCTTTCACAACGAACTTCTTTTCTGTGGTACAGGAGTAGGTTTTTAAGCTAGAGCTGTGGTTCTCAACCTTGGCCACACATGCGAGTCACCTGGAGAGGTTTTGAACCCCCTATTGCCCAGGCCACAGGCCAGCCTGATTAAATCAGCACCTGTGAGACGATTTAAAGCAGATTGGCCATTTTCCACCTCTCAGCTCCCCCGGTGATTCCAACGGGTCACCAAAGCTGAGACCCACTCCACCAGGTCAGGGAGGGGCCACGGCCAGGAATCGGCACTGGGGACAGGCTTGACTCAGGAAGAAACAGAAAGTCAAATAGACTGATAACGATGTGCCCAATCACAATAAAACTGAGGACGTTGTTGAAGAACTAACCCTCCCTCCAAAAGTGAGTCAGCCCACATTTCTACAGAAGTGAGTAGATGGAGACATGCATTTCTGGATACGTCACTTATTGGACAGAAAGACTCAACATTGTGAAAATGTGCTTTTCTTAAATTAGCCATTCAAAAAACTCACTTCCACTCAAAATATCAATGACAGTTTTGGGGACCTGACAAAATGGTTTGTGGTGGGATACTTTTTACATCTGTATTAACAGATGTTTATTTTCTCTGCAATTTATTTTTCTGTTATATTGGGGACTGCTATCTGCCACCTCCCAGCCCCCTTCCCCTTCTTCTTTAAGACAGACCCTGATATTATTTGGAATAACCACAGGCTCAGCTAAAAGGTTCTATTTCCTTTCCTCCCTTGAAACCAGGTGTGACCATGTCACAAAGTTCAGGCTAATGAGATATAAAGGAACGAGTCTGGGCTGGACTTCCAAGAAGGCTGATTTAAGGGAGCTGACTCAGAGGTTGCTTTTTTGGTTTTTCCCACTTGCTACTTATTGGAACTAGGATGTGATGTCTGGCACTCCAGCAGCCATTTTGGATTGTGAGGTGACACTAGAATAAGAACTCTGAAGCTGTCATTTAAGATCTGGTCTGCATAGCTCTCAGCTTCTTTTATGTGAGAGAGAAATAGGCTTCCATTCTGTTTCAGCCAGTGTTACTTGTTTCAGCCAGAGTTATGAGCCGCTAAATCTGATCCTACTTGTTACCCTAGTCATTTGCCCAACATTCTGGACCCATTAATGGCATTCTACACTCACAGTCCATCAGTGGGGCAGGGCTGCTACACTGTTTCAAATACAAAAATAATGAAATAGTTCTGTGCTGCTTGAATGTGCATCATTTCTTTTTTTAAACTTTCAAAATACACTCTTGAAATCCATAGTTGAGAAAAAAATATTGAGTCCTAAAATCCTAATTTTTGATGATCAAAATCCAGTGCCCCAAAGCATGCTGGGGAGAAAGTTTTGCTACAAAGAAGAGGCATAAAAGAATCTTTGACCATTCTGGACCACTTTCCCCACCCTGCAGAGCAAGATGAGCTCCTATGAGCAGGAGGAGGGAGGGAGGTGGGGAGGACAGTTGGCTGTGGGGGGACTTGTCCCTCCGCAGCCGGAGGCAGGTGGGGCTGGAGGGAAAGGACAGATCAGAGAAAAGCAGGAAATGCGAACTCCTGCCATCTTTGAGTAGATAGTGGCGTTAAAATGGGTTCAGGGAACATCTGGGCACAGGGGCCCGAGGCAAGTGTGAGTGGGTTCCCCCAGCCGCCTGAGGGCAGAGACACAAGGGAAATCCCGTGTCTCCTGTGCAGACTTCACCATCTGGAGGGAGATCAGGCGACCCAGTGACGGGAGTCGGCGGGAGAAAGCTCCCACAGCCATGGGCCCGGACCGCCAGCGTCTGCCAGGGTCCCTCACAGCATCTGATGCCAGTCCTTTAACAAGTGTGCTTCCGGGTCCTGGAAGCCGTCCCCATCCTCAGATGACTTGAAGGTGCGAAATAGGCTTTTTGATTCCTTGTTGAACATGAAGGTGTAAAGACACATATGGTCTGGTGGTCATGAGCAGCAGGGAGATTTTAATACTTGATGCAGACTTGTTATTGGAAACATTTCTCCTTCCTAAGTAAAGACATACATATAAAACAGAGAGAGAGACCAGTGGTCTTCAAGTTTTAGGATAAATATCCCATTAATAAAAGCCGAATATGTCTCTCAGTATGAATTAGTCACCACTCTAATATGTATATTATTAAACAAAAGAAATTAAAGGGACATAAAAATGTGAGGGAAAAAAAAAGCCTCCTGCTGCCTGGCGAGTCTTCCAGGAGGGCGGGTACAGCCCTGAGCCGGAGGCTGGGCGCCGCGCTGGCGGGGGGAGCCCTGAGCCGGCCATGGCGCCCTGCGCTCTGATTAGACCGTGCGCGGAGGGTGATCTGGCACTGCCTCAGAAAACACTGTCCTCACGCTGCAAGGTGGGCCAGCGGCCCTGCCAGGTGAGACCCTCTGGCCCTGGGGGAGGGGGCAGAGCCCCTGCAGGAACTGGAGGAGCAGCCTGAGGGCTCGGCACGAGGAAGGGTGGGCTGCGCCCGCAGGGCTCAGCACGAGGAAGGGTGGGCTGCGCCCAGAGGGCTCAGCACGGGGAAGGGTGGGCTGCGCGCTGAGGCCGGACGCACCGCAGGCACCAGACAGCCTCACGAGGCGCAAGAGAACTGCTGGCCCCGGGCCACCGCCTGCAGCGCGCACGAAAACTACCCTGACGGCTAACACACAAGAAGTTCCTACAAACTGATAAGGAAAAGATTTAAAACCCAAGAGAAAATTGTGCAAAGGACAGATGTCGCCTATTAACAGAGAAAGAAGTAAAAATGGCCAATAAATGCATGAAAATGTACTAAACCTTTTTAGTAGTCAAGACAATTCAAATTAGAACAATAATGACATATTTTTACTCAAGAGATCGGCAAAAATTATAGAGTCCCGACATTTATTGCTGGGAAGACTGTGGGGAAATCGGTGCCCTCCTAGACTGCTGGCGGGAATTGACATCCATGCAACCTAGTTTGAATATAATTTCTTAATAGCTGTTAAAATAAAACATGGCCATACCGTTTGACAGAGGAATCTCACTTTGAGAATTTATTTAATAAAATTGAAAGAACCACTACTTAAGATTGCATGTACAGATGTTTAGTGAGGTGTTTTGGTGGTAGCAATACCCTGGAAACAGCCGCGTAACCTGAATTGTGCGCATCTCGCGGAGCGATAAGCAGCCGCCAGGGAGGTGGCGGTGCGTGGGTTGACCAGAAGGTGCCCCAGCGTGAAAGCTGGCCGGTCACATAGGAGACACCCCAACGGCCAGGCGAGAAGCAGCTCCCACCGCGGACGTGCTCGTGGTGGTCGGCGCAGCGCTCCCACAGCAAGTCTCCTCGCCCACGTCCGATGGAGCATGGGCTCCCCCGAGGAGCCAGTCCCCACCACACCTGCCTCACCGCTGTTACCTGACTGGACCCTGTAGTGACTTCGAGAGACCCTGGGCGGAGAGTATGCCCCGTTTTTGTACAATCCAGCCACAAACAATACCTTTAATGGACACGTGTGTTTAGGCTCGTATGATTACCGGGAAGGAACAACAGGAAAGGAGAGGAGGGGAGCACACATTTTTTCTTTGTCTCCTTGTATGTTTCTTTTTCTGGTTATGATAAACTCATCTTACATTGGCAAGATGAAAACTGTAAAATTTTAATCAAAGAATTGTACTACAATAAAAGCCAAAGAGAAGGGTTTAAGAGGATAGTTGAGTATACAAGAAAAAAATCTTTCATGGGAAAAATTCTCTTCATTTTCTCTTACAGATGAATCTTAAAATCAGCCAGTCAAAGCTTACTTAATAAAAAACCAAATCCAACTCATAATAAACCTTTTACCAAATTCTGAGAAGATGGGAATGATCTCAATTTGATGAAGCCTATCTGTGAGAAACCTACAGGAAACGCCCTGCTTAACGGCAACACAGTTAAAATATTCCC
The DNA here is from genome assembly GCF_057802395.1 of Ceratotherium simum simum. NCBI lineage: Eukaryota > Metazoa > Chordata > Mammalia > Perissodactyla > Rhinocerotidae > Ceratotherium > Ceratotherium simum. The sequence continues at coordinate 92,243,298 of NC_141904.1, forward strand.
ATTGAAGCCAGGAACCGGGAGCAGGCTGCCATCGGGTTACTTATTCCTTATTCAGATCTTGAATGTCCTGCTTTCTGCTTGTTCATTAACCCCCTATGCCTTTTGTTTGATTCATCAAATTTTCTTTGATCCACTTTTTCCTAACCTGTTTTAAATTTTACATTCGATGTCAGTTCATTTAGTGGTTACCGATGGGGACACATGCTTAAAAATGTCTACAGCTCCACTGCTCCCTCATATTCAGCATCTATAACATCTCCAGGAACTAGACAAGAATGTTGGTAATTTTTAGCTGCTTCCGAGCTCTCCTTCCCCCACATCACCATGTCAGCGTCTTCTGGAGTTTTAATGCCAGGTTATGCATCTTTCTTCCAGAGTCATACTTACTTAGACTTCATAATACAGTTTGCTGTTTTCCTCGCTCACTGGTCCTCCTCGCATCCCACCTGTTCCTCCCAATTCTTTCTTTCCTGGCTGAGGAACACCTGCGCTTTCACTGCAGGTAACGACATTCAGCTCAACTCATGCTTCAGGTTGAGTTTGATTAGGATTCAGGCTCTTTTTCTGCTCCTTGTCTACACTTCCCCCACCCCCACCCGACTCACCCCCTCCCATACCGGGTAAAAGGGCTGCAGGAGTTCCAGAACCTTCTGTTTGTGCCCCACCTGGTCTGGAGCACACGAGCATCTCTGACTGGTTATGGAATTCTAGACTCGGGTTGTTTCCCCTCCAGGCCTTGAGGATGCCGTCCCGTTGCTTCCTCGGATTCGCTGTTGCCGCGGAGAGAAGTCTGATGTCACGCTACATCTGCTTTCCTTGTAGGGCTCATCTCTCCGGTTGTTTTTGGGACTTTCTCTTCACCATACTTTATTCAAGTGTCTGTTATTCTCATGTCCTGCTCGGGATTCATGTCTTTCTTCAGTGTGGGGAAATTAGCCAAATTTCCTCTGTTGCTCTCATCCAAATGTTCTGCTCCTCCTGGGACCTCCTTTGTGGGAGATCCCAGCTGCTGGAGCTGGGCTGTGTGGACCACCTTTCAAACCTTCCACCTCTCTTTTGCCCTATTCTGGGGCCTCCCTCTGCGCAAACATCTAGTTTACTGAGTTCTTCCTCAGTCCCACCCATTCTGCGATGCAAATCACAACATAATTTTGTTCAAACAACCTTATTTTTCATCTCAAGCATCTTTAATTGGCTTCGCATGTAAGTACACACTGTTGTGTCAGGGATGTCATTTCACCCTGTATCTCTCTGAGCATATTAATTATATTCTTTAAAAGTCTTTTTCTGAATGTTTTATTGGTTCCATTTTCTTGGATGTAACTTTTTCCTTTTTTCACTCTTTCCTTGTGTCCTCTTTTCTTAAAGTTGATGGTTATACACCAAAATGAAAAAATGGTGGTGGGGGATGCTACAGATTGAATGCTTGCGTCCCCCAAAATTCCTGTTGAAATCCTCACGGCCAGTGTGATGGAGAAGGGGCCTTTGGGAGGCGGTTGGGTTGTGAGAGTGCAGACTCAGAATGGGGTCAGTGCTCTTAGAAAGGACCCTCGGACCCCAGAGAGCTCTCTCACCTCTCCAGCCATGTGAGGACCCAGCGGGAAGACAGCTGTCTACAGAGCAGGAAGTGGGATCCTGCCAGACCCAGGACCCCCAGCCTCCAGAACTCTGAGAATCACTGTCTGTTGTTTCTAAGCCGCAGGTCTGTGGAGCTTTGTTACAGCAGCCTGAACAGAGGGAGACGGGGAGCACGGGGGCAGACTGCTGACTTCTTTTAGCAAGCACCGAGGGACTAAATGCATGTGCACCTTTGATAAAAATTGACAGGGGCGGGGGACCCTGCCGGGACCCTGGGCAGAGGCTTGCAGGCTGATCCGGACAACACAAGGGGAGCTCTGCTCTGGGTGGGAGGAGACAGCAGGGACAGAAATGCGGACTCAGGTTTGGACTGGGGAAAAAGGAGTATTTAGCAAAGGCCCGGGTTAGAGAAAGGGGGGCTGGCGGCAGGTTATGGAGGGTCAGCGGGCAGTGTGGGTGAAGAAGGCCGGGACCCCACACACGTAGGTGCCGGAGGAGGTCGGCATGAAGAACAACGCTGAGCCGGCCGAGGGTCTGAACCCGATGTGGGGACAGACGGCTGAAGCCACGAGCACCCAGTACCCAGAGGCGCCGGGCAGCCCCTGGAGGCCCACCCCAAGCGAGGCCGTGTGGGGGCTGCGGCCCTGCAGTGCATATCCGGGCACCGTCGCTGCGCCAGTGAAAGGGAAGGACGGGGTCTGCCTGGCGTCGGGCTCCACGTGGTGGGCGGGCTCTTCACCGTGGTCGAACTCTGCGTGCAGATCTGGTCCCGGCAAGTGTCCCGGCCCTGCCTGGAGGCCGGGGTCCCGGTGGAGGCCGGCCCGCCTGCGGCGGCCTCTTTCTGTCCTCCGGCTTCTGCCCTGCTGGCGGCCTCGGCCTCTCTCTGCAAGACGAGCAGATTCTGTGAAAGCGGGGGTCTCACGTCTCATGGGTTTCACGTAAGCAAAGGGTTTCGAGGGATGGCCTGGCTCCGCAGGGCCATCTGCTTCCCTGGGTCCCTCACCTTCCACACCAGAGTGGCCTGTCTCTCGAGGATGCCCATCTGAGGCAAAATAGAGACACAGAGAGTGAGAAGAGGAGGGCAGGGCTTGTCCAGGAGGCCTGGGGGGCAGGAGGATGGGGGACATTAAGGGACGACCCTGGAGAGCCCCGACAGCAGGGGCCTTTTCCATGCCCGCCCCCCAGTCATTTCACGTAGCCCTCACAACCACCTGGTCAGCTAGGTATTACGTTCCCGATTTTACTGATGCGTAAGTTGAGTCTGGAGTTCACTAGAGAGATTCAATTTGAATAAAAATGACAGTCCTTGCCCTCGCTGAGCTTGAACTTCAATAGGAGAGACAAACAGAACAAAACAAGAAAATGCAATGACACTGATGGGTGACAAGTCAGCAAGTAAGAGAGTTAGGGTACCACAAGGGAGGTGGTTCTGAATCCAGAATGCCTGGGATTTTGTCTTAACTTACCTGGGCTTCAGTTTCCTTTGTCACAAATTGACAAAATGTACCCACCCCTGGGGTGTTATGAGGACCGAGTTACTACAGGCAACTGCTTAGATTAGCGCCTAACTCCGCAAGAGGACTTAACATAAACCTGTAAACCAGGACCTCGGGGATGAGCGAGATGTAGCAAGGCAAGAGAGGAGCAGGGAGGGAGAGGATTCCAGGTGGGACAGAGAGGCTGGCAGCAGGGCTTCCAGAACTGAAAGAAGCCTGGACTAGCTGGAGGGTAGCACAGCAGGAGGGAGAAGCTCATAAAGACTTCTTTAAGCTAAGCCCAGTTTTAGTTTATCCTGAGATCAAAGGAGAGCCGTTGAAAGATTTAGAGGCAGGGAGCAACAGCATCACATCTGGACTTGGAGAGTGAAGGCGGGGATGGGAGGGCAGGGCATGCCTGGAGGCAGGAGTGTTAGGAAGGGTGGAGCTTCCTCCAGGGAGTTTGGAAGGAGTAAGGAAAGGCAGCAGAGGAGCAGCAGCGCTGATGTGGCTGGTGGTGACTGGGTGAAAGGGGATATCCAGCCCTATCTGTCTGCAGGGCACTCTCCTGACCATCTCTTAAGTGCCCCCCCATCCTCCTGCCCCCAGCAGGGAGGGGGATGAAGCCTTTCTCGAGGTAGAGCTCTAGGGAGAAGATGCCGTTTTGGGTGACAAACAATGTGTTCAGTCTTGTGCCCAATGACGATAAGGTGTGCGTTATCCCGGTGGAGACGTGAGAAAACAGATGTGGGTCTGGGGCTCAGTGGAGGGCTGGGCTGGAGCTGGATTTAGGGTCAGCCACACAGACTTGGTTATCACCACCATGGGTGCTGACGAGATCAGCCCAAGAGAATGCAGGAGCAGAGGCCTCCCTTAGATCCCTAAGGTCCACTACCTACCTTTAAAGGAAAGGTAGAGAAAAAGCACATTCCAGGGCCACCGATACGGAGGAAAATCAGGAGGGCGCACCCAGACCCAAGGTGGAGAGAATAGATCAGGAAGGGTGAGCTGCCAACATTGCTGGCTGAGTGGACAGAGCAGGCTGGGGGTAGGGCCCCTCGGGTTGGTCACAGGAGGCTGTTCCTGGAGTTGGTGAGGGCGCTTCAGGGCGGTGTTGGGGCAGGTGTCAGCTGTGTGTGGTGGGGAGGTGGCGGGTGAATGACAGTGGCAGGGAGGAGACACAGCGGGCGGGCTTCTACCAGGGCGGTGGAACAGTGTGGAGACAGGACTGGGGCAAATGGGCTCAGGAATAAACAGCAACTCCAGTAGACCCACTGCAGTGGAACAAATTGAGAATGTTTTAATGAGTGCTCTCTTTCTCCACAATCATCATTAAAAAAAGAAATAATAAGCCAGGCTCAGATCATCTCATGGGTAAATTCTTTTCCCAGTTCTTGGCTAGGAAACCTCAAACTCACAATAATACCTTAAATCAATCTACAAAAAGGTCAGAGTCCCAACAGCACCGGAGCGGAGGATTGAGACTTGTGTGCTCTCACCGCACACTCTATGGTGGCTTCATGTTTTGTGACACATTGACAGTCCTGTCGGTGGTTTCTTTGACCCTGCCTTCTCTGCAATCAGGGGACAAATCAGAAGGAAAGGGACACTAGTCATTGCCCATATTGCGTCAAGGAGAGTTTTGGAACTGATGACGAATATAATAAAAACGTCTGAGTTTGGGGTTTTTGAGCATCAAAAATCCGAGTCCTGTGTGATCCAGGGCTTATAAAGCCTGTGCTTTATTTAACAGTCCTATGTGACTTACGTGGCCCTTCAGAGTCATTTACATCTGCTCTCCCAAGCTCAGGCTTCAGGAGCAGCCAAGAATGGCCTGGTGAGCTACAGGAGAGCTGGTGGGCTGGCGGGGGCCTTGCAGGGAGGGCCTGGAGGGCTCACAGTGACCTGAAGGACTGATGACCAGACACGGGTGCAAACAGAAGCGAGGGATGGCTTCACGGACCAAGGGCCAGAGCACGCTTTCCGATCACACGACAGTGCGTAAGCCACCTTCCCCTTTCTTTCTTTCTTTCTTTTTTTTTTTGTGAGGAAGACTGGCCCTGGGCTAACATCCATGCCCATCTTCCTCTACATTATGGGACGCCGCCACAGCATGGCTTGACAAGTGGTGCATCAGTGCACACCCGGGATCCAAACTGGCGAACCCCGGGCCGCGGCAGCGGAGCGTGTGCACTTAACAACTTGCACCACTGAGCTGGCCCCAACCTTCCCCTTTCTTGACCTAAATGCAACCCCAGGAGAAGTGGTGGTGCGGGGAGAGGTGAGAGATCCTAAATTGAAGAAAGTCTGAATTGACAAACCCCAGAAATGCAAAGAACACTTAAAAATCAATAAGATAAACAACCAAACAGGAAAATAGCAAAAAGCAGTCATAGGGAATCCATAAAAGAAGAAAAGTGAATGGTCCATATGCATCTAAGATACTAAACCTCACATATAAAAAGCAATTCAAATTAAAGAAAAGATTGGGACATTGTTATGCATCTATCAAACCAGCAAAGACCAAAAGATTTAGGACACTCGGTGTACAGCAGGAAATGTTTTGGCAGACAATTTGACAATAGCTACCAAATTTTAATGCCTTCCAGAAAAAGAACAAGGCGGAGGTACTTGTTTTATCATAGAGCATGAAGTAGCACGCAGCTGTAGGAATGAAGACAGTGTTTGAACGGAGATAAATGCCTGAGCAACGGACACAACAGGAAGCCCGGACTAGATGCACATCTATGGTAATTTGACCCATGACAGAGCTGGCGTTGAAGATCATCTGAAAAGTCTTCCCTGGGAAGCCCGTGCAGCCTAAGAGAAAAGTCTAAGAAACCGACACACGGGGGGTTCCCCAATCGGACAGCCCAGCCACATAAATTTTGTGGAACCCATAGTCAACAAGCCCTACCCACAGGCTCAGGGCTGCCATTCACCTCTTCAGGGCCCATTTCCCAATAGGGGCAGCCAAAGGAGGTCACCAAACATCAGAGGAAAGACTCTACCATGAGAGACAATCAAACAGAAAAGCAATGGGAGGAAACAGTTTATGCCATAGATGAATCTTTCAGAAAATCTACCGTTAATATCCTCAGAGAGATAAGAGAAAAAATTATACCCATCAATCCATTACAGGGTACTTTTTAAAAGGAACATTCAGAAAAAAAAAAATAGCTCTTTGAAATCAAAATTATGAGAGCAGAAGTGAAAATCTCCATGGAAGTTTTGGAAGATAAAGTTGAGGAAATCTCCCAGAATAGAGGACAAAAATTCAAAGTGATGAAAAATAAGGGGGATAAAATATAAGAAAATTAGAGGCGTAGTATCACCAAAGCTTATTATCATAAAATTTCAGAGTGCTGCGGACAAAGAGAAGGTCCTAAAAGCTTCTAGAGAGAGAGAGAGAACAAGGTCATATGAAAAGGGTCAGAAATCAGAATGTCTCAAAAATCAGACACGTCTAAAGCAATGTTAGAATCTAGAAGACAATAGAAAGGTGTCTTCGAACTATCACTTAGAATCAAGGAGAGTGGACTAAAGATATTTTTTAACATGCAAAGTCTCAAATAATTTCTTTTTGATGCATGTTTTATTGGGAGGCTACTAGAGGACTTGCTCCACCAAAGAGAAAGAATAAACCAAGAAAGAAAAAGACGCCAGATAGAGGACACAGGGGATAAAATTCAGAAGGGGAAAGGAATTCCCCATGATGGCGAAGGGAGCTCCCAGAGTGATGGCTGGGAAGTTGGCTCAGAACAGCCAGTCTAGTTGGGCGGGTTAGAAGGGTGTGACAGTAACGCCCAGAGAAGGTGACATTGGTAGAATCCTTGACTGTCTTTGAATTTGCACAATTGGGGAAGAGTTGAGAAGGAATTAGTGGTAAATAAGCAAATAATAGCCCAGGTGTTAAGTCCCAGAAAATTCAAAAGTTATGCCAGAGGGGAAAGTAATCCTGGATCCTAGAAGGCTCCATTCTAAAGAGTGGAATTCCACCGGGATGGGCTGGAGGGCATCAGGGGCTACGCTGACTGGTGGTGGTGATGATGGGGGAACGTGTGAACTAGAGCTAAATACCCCCTGCCGGAGAGGGAAGGCCTACAAAAAGTCCAAAATGGAAAAAAAATTAGGAGTAGAGTAGGCATGGCATTTAGAGGACAGGAAGTAAATGCTGAAAGGAACCATCTCGACGGACGAAAATGGTTGTGTGAACGCCGTGGAAACTGAGAAGGGGCAGGGGCTGCTGTTTCTCGTAATATGCCTCATTTGAATCTGTAAGTTATATAATTACATAAAAACCAAAAGTACAGTAAAGGTCAGGAAAAATTCCAATAGAAAGTGACAGGCATTTGACAGTACCTTGATAGGGGGCCACTGAGCGCAGGCGTTTGGGAGGTCTTTGCTCCTCCATGAGGAATCTGCCGGAGAGATGACAAGGAGTCAGTCTCGGGGCTCAGACCACACCCTCATTTCCCAAGCACCAAGTAGCAACCCAGCTTCCCCAGCATCGCTCCTGGTGGGCACTGCTGCCCCAGCACCCGTCGTGCCTTTGAAACGCCTGCTGCCCAGGCAAGGAGCACGCTGGGCTGGCAGCTCCGGGGGACGCAGCGTGGAGGGGGGAGTTTGGGGTTGGGGGGAGACTTCCTTATGTTAAACTGTTGTCAAGGAAGAGCCAGTAGGGATTGGCCTAGAGGGGGGTTCACTAATTTATCCCAAATCCTCCAGGCAAAAGTGGGAGAAATGAGATGAACTATGGCCAAGTGAAGGAATTATCCCTCCCTAATAGGAAGACAGAAGGACGGTGGGGAGGGAGAATAAAGCTGGAGAGCAGAGGTGGGAAGGTAGGGGAGAATCAGGGAGTTGTCCCTGGCCCTTCCCTTCTAGGGCACTAGAGATTCTGTCCCCAACTGAACAATATAAAATCTACCCATCCCCCAGGGACACCCAGACTGATACCTGCTCTCCCTGCTGTCGACTTCTTTGCAGCTGGCTCTGGAAGTCCGGAGATTCGGGGCCACTTCCAGGAGACCCTCCTAGGAAGAGAGGCCTGAGTGTTGGGGGTCTGGAGGTGCCCTCGAGTCAGCCTTCAGACGTGCCTCCCACCAGGCAGGCAGGATGAAGCTCGGGGCAGGCTCGGTTCTCCTAGAAGCCCTTCAGGAAGCCCACTGCTCTTCGCCTACCCCAGGCCCCTTTTTAAAGCTGCCGGATCCCCCTGGCCCGTAACTGGACAGAAGCCGGGAGTAGGTGGAGCCAGGATGGGCGGCGGCTTGACGTGGACGGAGTTTGTTTGGCGACTGTTTTCTGCCAGCTGAATGGGCCCTGCACGACAAAACCCGTTCATAGACACGCATGCTTGCTTGATTGATCTGATCATCGCAGAAAACATGCGTAATTACGATTGTGTTAAGTGCCAGTGAAAGGGAGGTGCGATGCCACGAGAATGACTTATAGGAGCATTTGATTAGGTCTAGAAGAGGGGATATTTGGGCTGAGATCTATAGGATTAGTAGACGTGAACCAGGTTGGGAGAGGCAGGGAGGGGAGGAAGGGGAGGGATGAGCCCGTGCCTAGGCACGAGGTAGAAGGGAGCCCAGCCATTCCAGGAATGCAGAGGAAGCGGGGGCCAGACTGAGGGAGGCATGTGAGATGAGGTGCGGAGACCATGCAGCGTCTGGTCTTGTTCTAAGGGCGATGGAAAACCATGGCAGGGTTCCTGGCAGAGGGAGATGCGGGGATAAAAGGTCAGCCTGGCCACGGAATGGAGAGCAAACGGCAGGCGCCCAGATGAAATCCGGAGGGGCACGGCTCCCGCAGTCCCCTGTCTCATCAGACGAGGCCAGTAGGCGGTGGAGAAGGGAACGTCCCAGCGTGAGAGAGAAACTGACAAGGAAAGAAGCCAAGTTGTGATGGTCTGCACAGGCCTTGGATGGGAAGGAGACCGCAAAGTGGTAGTGCCCTTCTTAAGACAGAAGATGTACCAGGAACCTCTCTGAGCGGGAGCATCATGAGCTGGGTTTGCACACGGTGGGTTAAAGGACATTTGAAACAACCAAGTGTGAGAATGTCCAGTGGCAATTTTGGGTCTGGAGCTCAGAGAAGAGGTGGAGGCTGGAGATCTGTGCGTGAGACACACGTCATTGGCGTTTAAAGCTATGGGTATGAAAACGATGGTCCAAGAAGGGAGCATAGAGACACGCCAGGACACGGGATGGGAACCACAATGTTGTTTAGAAAATCTCCTAAAATCAGTGTATAAATACTGCAATTCCACTGACTCCCAATGTTATTTTTTGTTTCTTTTCTCTTTTTAAAAAATTAACTTTATTGAGGTATAATTTACACACAATAGAACACATCTATTTTAAACGCATACACTTGGGTAACCACCAGCACAATTAAGATATGGAACATTTTCATCACCTCAGAAAGTTCCCTCAGGCTCCTTTGCAGTTAATCCGTTAATCCCCCCACCTGCCCCAGGCAACTGCTGATCCGCTTTCTATCACTACAGATTATTTTTGCCTCTTCTGGAATATCATATAAATGGAATCATACAGTATGTGCTCTTTTATGTGTGGTTTCTTTTGCTCACAATAATGTTGTTGTGGTTCATCCATGTTGTAGGATGTATGGGTAATCTATTCCTTGTTATTGCTGCGTATGCTCCATCACACGAGTATACCACGTGTCTATCCACTCACTAACCAATGGACATGTGAGTTGTTTCCAGTTTGGGGATATTATGAATAAAGCTGCTGTGAACATTCATGTGCAAGTCTTTGGGTGGACATATGTTTTCATTTTACTTGGGTAAATACCTAGAAGTAGAATTTCTGTGTTAAATATCAAGTGTTTGTTTAACTTTATAAAAATTATCCAACTGTTTTCTAAAGTAGTGGTACCATTTTACATTCCCTCCAGCAGTGTACGAGGGTTCTAGTTGTTCCACATCTTTGTCAACACTTTGTATTGTCAGTCTTTTTAATTTTAGCTATTTTAGTGTCTGTGGAGTGGTGTCTCATTGTAGCTCTAATTTGCATTTCCTTGATGACTAATGACGTGCTTATTTTTTTAAAAAGTAAACATTTTTACTTTAGAATAATTTAACCCTACAGAAAAGTTGTGAAGGTGATACAGTGTTCCCATACACCTCACACTGTTTCCCCTGTTATTAACATCTTCTATTAGCATGGCACATTTGTCACAATTAATGGACCAATATTGAGACATTATTAACTAAAGTCCATATTTGATTCAAATTTCCTTAGTTTTTACCTTATGTACCTTTTTTAAAATATTTTCTTTTTTTTTTTTTTTGAGGAAGACTGGCCCTGAGCTAACATCTGTTGCCAATCTTCCTCCTTTTTCTCCCCAAAGCCCCAGTAGATAGTTGTATGTCATAGTTGTACATCCTTCTAGTGCTCTATGTGGGACACCGCCGCAGCACGGCTTGACAAGTGGTGCGTAGGTCTGCACCCAAATCCGAACCTGCAAACCCCGGGCCGCGGAAGTAGAGCGCGCAAACAAGAGCTATGCCACCGGGCTGGCCCCGACCTTACGTCCTTTTTTAATTCAAGAATCGCTTCCAGGATACACGTTGCAGTTAGTCACGGCTCCACTTGGCGGTGGCAGTCTCTCACACTTTCCCTGTTTTTGATGGCTTTGACAATTTTGTGGCGTGCTGGTCAAGTATATTGAAGGATGTCCTCTGTGGGAATTTGTTTAATGTTTTTCTCACGATTAGACTGGGATTGTGTATTACTGGGAGGAAGACCACAGAGGTAAAGTGCTGTTCTCATCACATCACACCAAGGTACGTACTGTCAACGTGGCTTGTTGGTGTTGACCTTGCCCACCCGGCTGAGGGCGTTTGTCAGGTTTCTCCACGTGAAGTTGCTCTTTCCCCTTTTCACACTCTCTTCTTTGCAAGGAGGTCACTGTGCACAGCCTACGCTTAAGGAGAGGAGAGCTATACTTCATTTCCTTGGGGCAGGGCAGTGTCTACATAAATTACTTGAAATTCCTCTGTATGGGTGATTTGTCTATTCTCCCTCATGCATTGTTTATTCAATCATTTATTTATAGTGGTATGGACTCATGGATATTTATTTTATACTTTGGGTTATACTCCAATACTACGGTAATTGTTTTGTTACTCAAAGGCTCCAGCTCTGGCCGTCGGGAGCTCTCGGAGTCGGCTCCTGCGTCCTTCTGACGTGCACCCTTGTCATCGTGGCCTTGTGTTTTGTTTCTGAGCCCCTCCTTACTTTCTTGCGCCACAAGATGTTCCATGCTCCTCTTGTGTGTTCCCTGTCCTTATTGGGTTTTTATGTGCCTACTGACCATACCTATAAATACTTTTGTGAAGTACCTCTTCAAAAATTTTACCCTTTTATTTTTGAGTTGACGTTCTATTACTGAGTTATAAGAGTTCATTGTATATTATGGTTGCAAGTCCTCTAGTGGATATATGTATTGTGAATATATTCTCCCAGTCTGTGGCTTGCAGTCTATTTCTTAACAGTATCTACCAAAGAACAGAATATTTTAATTTTAATGAAACCCAATGTCTCAGATTGAGATTCTAGGAAGCCAGATCAGAGATGGAAATTTGAGTGCAGTAGGTTTATGAGGGGTGACTTTTAGGGGTGTGAGAAGGAAGGAGGCGGGACTGGGCAGTCTCAATGTTATGCCTCTGCTGACTCGTAGAACCCCACAACTGTCTGAGGGGGCTGAGATCTGTCTGCCAGTGACAATTCTAGTAGCTGGGGTCATAAATCGTTTATTTCCAACAAAGAGTCTGGGTGGCAAATCACAGTGCCCACCGCATAAAATTTGTCAATATTCTCTTGTATGACTTAGGTTTTTTGTGTCCCATCTGAGAAATCTTTGCCTACTCCAAGGTCATGAAAAATTTTTCCTGTATTTTCTTCTAGCAGTTTTATAGTTTTAGCTTTTGTCTTTAGGTCAATGGCCCATTTGTGTTCATGTTTGTGTAAGGTGTGAGATAAAGGTTAAGTTTTATATATTTACATATGACTATCCAGTTTGTTCCAACACCATTTGTTGAAATCAATGCTGTTTGTTTTTTCTTTCATGACACTGGATGAAATGGTTTTAAATTTTATATGGAGTATTAAGATCAGGTAAAAAAGCCATCAAAAAGAACAATAGTAAGTTAAACCTTTCCCACCGCTCAAAATACTGTGGTATTGGCAAAGGAACAGGCGAATTAGTGGATGAAAATCGATGAGAAAAACATAAACGCTAACGACGATAACTAACATTACTGAGAGCCCACCACACACGGGCGTCGCTCCCAGGACTTCTCATGTTTTCACACGTAGGTCTCATTCTACACGTGAAGAAATTGAGACACAGGACAGTTAAGTAGCTTGTCTACTGGGGGTAGACCAGGATTCGAACCTGACTCTCTGTTCAAGAGCCTGAGGTCTTAACCTCTCCACTGTATTGCTGACATCATAAGGGAAATTAATATCAGACCAAGGTCATATTTTGATTCAGTTGGAAAATGTGCATGTTAGTTTCTGTTGCTGCTGTAACAAATTACTACAACTTAGCGACTTAACACAAATTTATTGTCTTTGTACTGTTGTGAAATTTTATTTTGTATGCTCACTCACCCTCTACAACTCTGCCCACTCGGGGCTGTGGTGCCTGTGTATCTTTGCCTGTCTGTCTGCTCTCCAGCTGGTGGAATTACCTTTTCTATCCTGCTACTTCTCAGCATCTTTGAAGTTTGACCTGTTGGTGCTTCATTCCAGTTTTTTTAGTTCTGTAATTTGGTGATTGTATTTAACTATATGAGTTCTGTTGTGATGTTTACTGTGTTGTAAAGCACTCGATCATTGATGGGTGCTCTATAAATCGATAAATGATGAAAAAAAGTACCGGAGGTCAGAAGTCCAAAGTAGGTCCCACTGGGCTAAAGTCAAGGTGTCAGGGCTGGTTCCTTCGGGAGGCTCCAGGGGAGAATCTGGTTCCTCGCCTTTTCCAGCTGCTAGAGGCCGCCTGCTTTCTGTGGCTCATGGCCACTCTCTCTACCTTCAAAGCCAGCAGCGTAGCAAAAATACTCTCAGAGTCCCCAGTGCTGATTACCTGGGGAGAGGGTGAAATGAAGAGGCATTGGAGGTACGTGTCGTTCATAGGTTGTATTAAACACATTTTCTTCTCTAGTTTTTGAGAAATAATTTCATAAGTTTTTCTTCTTCTATTAATTTTTGTGTGCCATTTTAAGGAAAATTGTGAATTATGAAAAATTTCAGATATATCTACAGAAAAGTCAGTGGAAGAGTACGACAACTCCGCCGTGTACCCGGACCCGGCTTCTACAGTTACTGACATGTGGCCAGCCTCTACCCACTCCATCTCTACCCCCCACCCCCTCAAGCCTGGGTTATTTTGAAGTAAATCCCAGGCACGATGCTATTTAACCATAAATATTTCATTATGTATCTCTAAAAGGTAAGGGCTCTTTTATAAAACATAACCATGATGAGGATGTCTAAATAAAAGAGAAGAAAATTGTTAAGAGAATGGGATGGAATATACGAGAGACATGAAATAAGTAGAATCTGAGATTGAGGTGAGTGTGTGTGTTTGTCACTGGAGTCGTCATCTAGTGGTTTCTATTTTCTCTGCCATGTAGCAGGAGAAAGCGTTGCTGAAACTGAGGGAAGTGGTGGGAAAGAAATATCCTAGTCAGGGTAACTAGCACGAGCTGCCACAGCAGAGCCCCCTCCCCAAATCCCAGTGGTTTTATCTAGTCAAGGTTTACTTCTCATGTGAAGGTCAATGGGAGTTGGGTGGCCTTCCCGCCTGAGAAACGTATGGCCTCCACGTCTCTCCCACTCCCCTTGCATTGGCCAACTCCAGTGGTGTGGAGGAGTACGTGGATGCTGGGTGTGGACCAACTTTCTATCCCACAAGAGGTTTGCACTGGAAGATTATTCTGGAACATTTAGCCCCTTCAATAACACACACGTTTGCCTTTTTTTAAGGCAAACGTATCCATCATTTGAGGCGGTGCTATACGGTAGGGGTTAACTGTGCAGACCTTAGAGTGGTTATGCTTGGGTTGCAATTCCAACCCTACCACTCCTTGTATATGATCTTGGGCAAGACGTCTAAATACTCTAAGCCTTAATTTGTCCATCTGCACAATAGAGGTTAGTAATGGTATCCACGCTACAGAGATTTTTCTGAGGATAACTTGAAATAATGGAACAATAATGGATAATGTTGTTTGTAAGCAAACAATATTAATTATTATTCTTATTAGCATATTCAAATGATATTGTCTATCTAAGAAACCATCATGCCATTTCAATCATACATATTTCCATATATATCTCAAAAAGATAAGGACTCCTATCTAAAACATAGTGAAGTGAGTCTCCGAGTGGGAGAGTCAGCTGAAAAAAAAATAGGAAGGACTAGCATATCAAGAGATTGAAATAACAAATCAGTCTGAAGTATAAAGTAAATGTGGTTAAAATTATTAACGAGATGAAGTAGGAATAGAAAGCATAAGCAAAAACAGGGAAATATGAAAGCAAACAAAAACATGTAGATTTCAAAATGAAGCAAATGCAACTTCTAGAAAGAAGTCTAGTCATTGAAATTTAGAATTAAGTGAATATGACACACTTTAAAGGTAAAGAATTCAAACATACTGCAGATGGAGAGGCGAAGAGATGGAAAACATGAGAGGGAGGTGCAGAGACATGGAGGGGGCAGAAAGCATCAACATACACCTAAGAGGAGGGAGAAGAGGCAATACGCACAGAGAGCATAACTGAAAATTCTCTGGAATGGAGGTAAGACTCGAATGCTCAGAGGGAAGAATCAGAAATTACAAGCAGGATAAACAAAATAAATTTACACCCAAACATTATGTGAGTGAAACCACCAAAAACAAAAGGCAAAGAGAAAAAGCATAAAAGCAACCAGACCGAAAAAGAGGAAACGTATGATCTAGAAACTGCTAATAGACTGACAAAGACGTCTTATTGGCAGCAGTGGAGAAAAGAAGGCAACGTAATGACACCTGCAGAGTGCTGACAGAATACAACATCACCTCAGAGTTCTGGATCCAGCCAAGCCATCCGTAGAGAAGCTAAAATAAAGAATTTTTAAGAAAAAAAATGTAGACAATTTATAGCTACATCCAGACTCTTGCTAAAAGAAGTTTTAAAGGATACTCTCATTAAAAAAAAAAGGAATTCCAAAGGAAGCTGTGAGATACAAGAAGCAATGATGAATAAATAATTGATGAACATATGAAAAATCCAAGTAAGCCTTCGGTACAAAAAAATAATGACTATTGGAGTGGGGGCATTGACAAATCAGATGGAATTAAACTAATAAGCACAATGACGCAGCAGATTGAGGGGTGGAAGGAGCAAAAGCAGTGGTCCTGAAACTTTGCTGCGCGTTCGAGTCACTTGAGAAGCATTTAAAACTCCTGGTGCCCAGGCTGCGTTCCACACCGACAGAATCAGCACCTCTGGGTGTGCGACCCAGGAGACCATCTTTTGTCACTTCTCAGGAGATGCAATGCGCAGCCAGGTATAAGAACCAGTCGTCTGAGTTGGCGCTGATCCTCGACCTTGGCTGTCCTTGAAATCAGGCCAAGAGTTTTCAGAAACACTGATGCCTGGGTCTCACCCCGGAGATCCAGGTGGAGCACGGCCGTGGAAAACCCTCACAGGAAGACTCAAGCCTCACTTCCTATGGTAGATGTCTTCACAAAAATAATGAGCCCCAGGACGATCAAGACACGGGAGACTGGGTTATTCCCTAACCGTTCATATTTAAATCTATCACTTCCACAGCCCGCAGTGCAAATACATTTGAGTTGTTGCTGTGACACGGGGTTCTGTTTAATGTTACAGGCATCGTGAAGGGCTGCTGAGTAGTAATTTGGTCTGCCACCAACCAAGAAAATGATAAGGACTTGGAGAAAACAAGAAGAGCAGCTTTCAGCTGCTAGATGTGGCAAACACAATAATTATATGTTTTCCCTAGAAAAACACTTTAATATACTTTCAATACACATATATAAAGAGTACTTAAATGTTTTTCTCCCAATTTTTTTCCTTGTAAAATTGGCATGTGGCACGCTGTCTTCTGGCTCTAGAAAGATATCAAATTAGCATGGGGCCACTGCTCCCCAAAATAGTCTTGGAGATGCCAGCAAAGCCAGAGGGAGGTCGATGGATTTGTCAAACCAACCCTGAAAACAGTGAGAACCCCCAGGGCTCCTGACTGTGGTTCATCCTGGCGAGTGGCGGGGGATTGGGCAGTGGCAGTCCCCAGTCAAAGAGGGCTGTCCCCCTGCGTGGAGAGAGGTGAGGGGGTGTACTGTGTCTCGAATAAACCACAGCCTGCTGATCCTTACAGTAAGGCACAAAGACAGCACTCAGCCAAAGGGGCTCATCTAGAATACACACGGGACTCCTGCAAATCAACAAGAAAAAGGCAGGAAATCCAAGAGAACAGTGAGCAAAAGACACGTGGGGCAGCCGTTGAAGGGGAAGGGGAATCCAGAACAGAAAGAGCAAGGCTCAGCCTCTCCAGTTATGAAATTAAAACATCACATCAGTGAGATGTGACTGTACACCCACTAGACCACAACGATGAGAAAATTAGATAGTACAAACGTTGGAGAGGATGTAGGAAGCCCACATGCACTGCTAGCTGGGGTGTGAACTTGTGTGGTTATTTGGGAGAGCACGCTGGTAGTACTTAGTAAAATTAAGTGTGAATAGCCCAGTGCAACCCGCCCTCTGACTATTAACTTAGTTAAAGTCAAGCATGAATGAGGAACAGGAATGAGAAGGTTCTTTCTTCACAGTAGTATTTAAGGGGCTGGGAAGGTTGAGGCAACCTGTACACTCCTCTTGAGGGAAATGGATAAATAAACATGGTGGTGTGTACTCTGGACCCCCATGCAGCAATCCAAAGCACCGGGCTAGAAGTATGGACAGCAACGTGGACAGATCTTAACAGACATACTGTTGGGTGAAAAAGGGAAGACATACAATCAGACCTGTTGGACATTGCCGTTTATGTAAGCTGAAAACACATATGTAAAGCAGTACTACCTATTTGTCAAAAGTGCTTGCCTTTCTAAACGTGTAAATCAAACATTGGATTTGGTGCCACTTGGAGAGAGAAGGTGGGAGAAGTCATCCCGGATGAAGGGAGAGAAAACGACCCCAGACGGAGCCTGCATGGAGTGATGATGCGAGTGAGCTGGGATCTTAGGATCGTGACCAACTTAGCCTTCTGCACCTGAGGTCAAATTTTAAAAATTAAATAAAACAGGGTGCTTTTTGTACAACTGTATGCCTGGCACAAACAGGCAAATATGGCAATCCTTTCCTCCTCCAGTCCATCAGAATGGCCAAGTTTATAGGGGTTAAATTTTTATATACTCTCGAGTCTGTTTCTGGATCAAGCATTCCATTTCATCAATCTGTTTTTGTGTCAGAACCACATTGTTTTAAGGTTGTGGCTTTATGTGTTTGAATATCAGTTATAGAAATTCACCCTTCTGCTCATCTTGTCCAATATTTACTTAGCTATTCCTGCAGTTTCATCCACGTTACTTTTGTGATCAATTTTTCATTTTGGAAAAAAATCCTACTGGGGATTTTGAATTACATTAAAATTAGCAAATTGGCTAGGGAAGAGTTGATATATATTTTTAAATAAACTTTTTACTTTAGAATGGTTTTAGACGTACAGGAAAATTACAAAGATAATACAGAGAGTTCCCTACACCTCACACCAGCTCCCCCATAACTCACGTCTGACCTTAGTCACAGTTGTTGTACATTCGTCTCAACGAGTGAACCAATACTGATACATTGTTATTAACTATGTCCATACTTGATTCCAATGTCCTTGGTTTTCATGTGACAGCGTTTTTCTGTCCCAGGCACCATGTTACGTTTAGTCGTCCGGGCTCCTCAGCCTCCTCTTGGCTGGGACAGTCTCTCACACTTCCCTTGGTTTTGATGACCTGGAACGTTTTCAGGAGCACTGGTCAATGATTGTACAGAATGTCCCTCGATTGAGATTTGGCTGAGGTTTTCCTCATGATTAAACCGGGATTGTGTGTTTTTGTGAGGAAGACCACAGAGGTGAAGTGCCATTCCCATTACACCATATCACGGGTGCGTGCTGTCACCACGACGTGTCACTCTTGGGGTTGGCCTTGGTCCCCTGGCTGAGGGCGTGTTTGTCAGGCTTCTCCATGTGAAGTTACTCTTTCCCCCCTTTTTCACACTGTCCTCCTTGGAAGGAGTCACTGAGCACAGCCCACACTTCCAGGGTGGGGAGTTGTGCTCCAGCTCCCGGAGGGCTGAGTATCTGCATGCGTTATCTGGGGATCTTCTGCACAGGAGATTGTCTCTTCTCCCCCATGTATTTATTCAGCCAGTCATTTATTTATAGGGTGTGGACTCATGAATGTGTATTTGGTAATTTGGGTTATAACCCAATGCTACCTTATTTATTCTGATTCTCAAACATTCCAGCTTTGGCCGCTGGGAGCTCTTTCGGTTGGCTCCTGTGTGCTTTTACAATACTCCCATCATTGTCGTTGCAGGCTTTTGGTTTTGAGCATCTCCTTACTTCCTGGCACTACATGGTCTGGGCTCATCTTCTATGTTTCCTGCCTCAGTCCTAGAATCAGCCATTTCTCCAGTGAGTCCTGGTTCCTTTTATTGTTGAATTGTATTAGAAACCAAGATCTGGACTCTGGGTGTGCTTGTTGCTTAATGGGATGTCATTGCTTCAGCTGACAGTTACCCACTCAGCTGAGAGCTAGGAAATGGATGTATGTATACCAGCCTGTGTGCATACACCTATCCATCATCTATCCATCTCATCTACCATCTGTTTACCTATATTTCTATGTCTAGCGTTCTATATCTATATCAAGCTAAACATGAGTTCACACTGATGTCTCCAACTCTAGTCTATCACCACATGGATCATTCTGGTCCCCTCCCTTTGCTTCTCTGTAACCTCCCACTCCAACAGGGAGAAGGAAATTGGCTCCCACCATCCACAGTCCATGGACCTAATTGTGGAATCCCAGTACACAGGTATGGCAGTGTTAGAATTGTTACCCTATACCCCCACGGGAAACAACTTTATCACCCAGAGTATAGTGCTAGTGTGACCTTTTTTTTTGCCTTTACTTTTTCAGTGTCCACTCATTTCCAGAGTTACTTAGGACAGTACCTTTTTCTCCACACCCTTCAATGAGGTTGTTTCATGCATTTGTAATACAGTTAAATTGTTTTGTCAAATTCTGCATTGCATGTTGGGATCTCTCTATCTCCTAAGTGACTTTAAAATTTGAGTACATTAGGGTCATTCTTTGTGCTATAAGGTTCTATGGGTTTTAACAAATGTGAAGTGTTACAGTATCCTGCAGAATCAGTTCACCATGCTAAAAGTCTCCTGTGCTTCACCTATTCAACCAGCTCTCAATCCTGATATTTTAATTGTCTTTATAGTTTGCCTTTTTTTGGAATGTCACATAAGTCAATCGTACAGTATGTAGCTTTTTCAGCCTAGCTTCTTCCATTTAGCAATATGCATTTAAAGTTCTTCCGTGCATTTTTGTGGCTTGATAGCTCTTTTTTTCCCTTTTAATTAATAGACTTTATTATTGAGAGCGGTTTTAGGCTCACAGAAAAATTGGGCAGAGAGTACGGAGTTCCTAAATACTGCTTTCCCATACCCCTACATTTTTTCCCATTATTAACTGCTTTAGTGTGGTACATTTTTTATAATTGATGAATGAAGAGTGATACATTATAATTAACTAAAGCCCATCGTTTCCATTAGGGTTCACTCTTTGTATCATACATTCTGTGGATTTTAACAAATGTATAATGTCATGTATCCACCCTTGTAGTATCATAGAGAATGATTTCACTGCCCTAAAGATCTCCTGTGCTCTACTATTCATCCCTCCTCCCCCAACCCCTGGAAACCACTTCTGTTTTCACTATTGCCATAATTTTGCCTTTTCCAGAATGTCATCTAGTTGGAATCATACAGTATGTAGCTTTCAGACTGGCATCTTTCACTTAGCAATAAGCATTTAAGACACTCCTTCACGTCTTTTCATGGTTTGATAGCTGTTTTCTTCTCACGGCTGAATAATATCCGATTGTGTGGAGCTACCACAGTTTATTCATTTATTCACCAATTGAAGGACGTCTTGTTTGTTTCCAGAATTGGTCAATTATGAATAAAGCTGCTATAAACATTCATGAACAAGTTTCTGTGTAGACATAAGTTTTCAGATAATTTGGGTACATACCTAGGAGTGGGATTGCTGGACCATATAGTAACAACTATGTTTAGCTTTGTCGGAAATGGCCGAACTGTCTTCTGAAGTGGCTGTACCATTTTGCATCAGCAGTGAATGAGAGTGCCTGTTGCCCCACGTTCTTGTCAGCATTTGGTGGTGTCAGTGTTCCGGGTTTCAGCCACTCTAATAGGTGTGTAGTGCTATCTCGTTTTAATTTACAATGCCCAAATGAAAAATGGTGTTGAGCATCTTTTCATATGCTTAGTTGTCATGACATTTAAAAAGTATATGAGGTGTTCTTATCTAGAAATAAAGTTCTCCATCGGTTTTTTCCAGCAAAATACAAAAATAATTTTTATAACATTCTTCAATTTTTTGGTAAATGTTATTTTCAAACATTTGAATATTTTCTGTCCATATCATGAATGGGGTCTCTTTTGATGCTACTGTCTAACTGGTTACTTACATTATATACAAAATCCATTCACTCGAATAGTTATCTTTATTTATACTGAAGCATCTTAATTTATTCCATTTTTTTTTTATACTTTTGGAAACATAGGTATATAAACATATCATTGGCAATAATTACAATTTTGTTTCTTCATGTGTAAGAATCATACCTCTTATTTATGGTTCATATGTAATTGGAGTGGTTAGAAACTGCAGGAAAATGTTAAATAAAAATGATGGAAACCAATAACCAGATTTTATTCCTAATTTCTATTAGACTTTAGTGTGATGGCTGCTGATTTGAGATTGAGTTTCTAAGACTAGATAAAAAAGAATCCTTCCAAATACCTAATTTCTCTTGGGGAATGAAATACATTACTCAATTGGGCCTTGACAAAGAAGTTGCAGAAGTTTTCTATGGAAAAATGTTCATGATATATTGTTAGTTCTAATGCAAGGTCCAGAACACTATATGGAGAGCGACCTGAGTACATGAGCAGAAGTGACTCGCACGCCTGGTACACTGTGGGTCTGCACTCCAGCAGCAACAGTCGGGGGTCAGCTTTATTCCTCTCCCACCACTACCTGGTCACACGATCCTCAGGGCTCCCTCTCCCACCCCTTGGCCACATCTGGTCACTTTCAGGAATGAGAAACGTCTCATCTTCAAGTATGAAAAAATCCAGCCAGTCTAAATCAAAACTTAGTCTCAAATACAACTTAAACTGCTTCCTTCCCCACCCCCTTGGGCATCAAGCCCAAGGACGTGTGATGGGGCCAAGGGAGAGCACAGTCTGCTTTCAGCCCCTTGCTCCATCACCCTCTCTGTGTTTCTGGATCCTCTAGGATGAGTGGAAAGGGAGCAAAGACCTTTCCATTTGCTTGTGCTGCTTGTGATTCTCTCTTGACTCTCATAGACAGTTCCCTCTGGGGTCTTCAGAGACACCCCCATAGGGACCTCGCCATTGCATCATTCCCTGACATGGGCAGTGCGCATCCTACTGGCCTCACCTCTGCTCTCCGCTCCTGTCCTCCAGGGATATGCCCACAGTCCCTTTGTTGGGGGACATGTCTGCCTGGCAGGAGTCTTCTGGAGTGGGGTCCTTCTGAGGAGGCTCATGACTGGATCTACTTCCTGGTGCCCACTGACAGAGGAGACGTCAAACATCCTTGCCCTGACAAGCTGCACCTGCAGCCTGCTTTCATGGTCCCCTGCCCCTGCCAGCCATTGGGAGCATCGCCAGCCAGCCTCCTGGGGAGAGTCGGGCACCCAGGAACCATCTGATGCTTCAATCCAAGAGCAGTGCAGGTTCCCCGGCCAGGCCAGCATCCAGCCGCGGAGGAAGACCTGGTGTCCCCTATGGCACAACACCCCAATTTTTATAGTGACTCTCTTGGGGCCCCCTCATGCCTGGCCTGAAGGAGGGATGCGCCCTCTTTGACTATGGAGAGTGAAGGGCCAAATAATGACATGCCCTCTAGGTCTACGCATTTCCTGCAAATCACTCTTTACTCTACTGACCCGCTAGCCACAGATACGAGCTGGAGGAGGTGGAGGACAACGATGGATCCTGTTTGGCTGCTATTAAATCCTGCGTGGATGTGTCTCGCACCAGTCTTTCAAATACGGGAGCACTTCTCCGAGACGCAGAAAGTGTCATCACGATCCTGTAATCAAATCGGAAAGACCACACACAAAGACGGTATCTCTGAGAAGCAGAACACAGGCGACTCATTTTATTCTTTATGCTTATCTCTTATCTGGTGGTCTGCCACAACTGGAAAACCTTCCCTCTGTGACAGCAGAGGACTCTGAGTCTTCCGCTCGCAATGAAACAGAAATCGCGGGTCACCCAGAGGCAGAGGGGGCCAGAGGAGCGCCCTCCCTGCTGCTCCCTTCGACACAGTGGACCGTGTCACTGAGCAAGCTCACTTGACTCAGCAAGGGGCAGGGAGAAAGCAGCTTCATTCTTTCACACCACCGCCTTTCCCCTCTCCTCCATGGAATCTCGGGCAGGCTCCATAGGCTTTCTGGTCCCTAACAAAGACGAGAAAGTCTGGTCTGGTCTGATATCAAAACTCCAGGTTCCTGGGGACAGCCCGGTGGCCTAGCGGTTAAGTTTGTGTGTTCCACTTTGGCGGCCCGGGGTTTGCAGGTTCAGATCCAGGGCACGGACTGGCACACCACTTGTCAAGCCGTGCTGTGGCGGCGTCCCATATATAAAGTGGAGGAAGACGGGCACAGATGTTAGCCCAGGGCCAATCTCCCTCAGCAAAGAGAGGAGGATTGGCAATGGATGTTAGCTCAGGGCTAAAATCTTCCTCACCAAAAACAAACAAACAAACAAACAAACGCCAGGTTCTTGTCTAATTTAAACTTGTGCTCCTCCAGCTCTCGTCTCATTAGGCCTTCGGTGGGGAAGGAAGGCTGGTTACTCTGCTCTCTTCTCCTCTTTGCGTGCCAGAGCCTGTGTCTCCAGAGGTCCCCTGCGGCCCAGGAGGGCGCCAGGGCTCCCCGTGCCGCACGCCCTCCTGTGGGCTCTTTCTCTCCGGGAGCTTCTGCAGCTTCTTTAGAATCTTCCCCAGGGGCCTCCACGCGCAGCCTCCCGCTCGAGCGAGCCTGTCTCCCCGTCCTCCCTCTGCAGCTCCTCCCTCCTGGCCATGCCCCCCTCTCAAACTGTCAGGCCACCTCCCTCTGCAGGAGGTCCTTTGGGGAGAATCTCTCTCCAGGCGACCCAGTCTGGCTTCTCCCCGTGGGCCCTCATCTGGCCTGCAGGGCGCGCTGGAGGTGGGAGAAGGCTCAGTCCCATGTAGCTGTGGGGCCACATCTCGCTCTGCCTCCGGGGCAGCCAGCCCGTCCTGCTTCCCTCCCGGAGACAGCTCGAAGGTGAGTCAGCTCAGGCCCATGTCACCCCGTTCAGGGAGCGGTGATTGCCAACCTCTCAGAGTTGTCCCCTTGCGGCCCCTCACTTGGCGACGGGAGAGAAAGCAGCAGAGTCCTCGCACGCTCCGCTCTCCAGTCTCTTATCCCCAAGTCAATTCTGAGCTCTCCCTTCTACGCCTTTACAGGTCCAGTGTGGCTGTTGTATTTCTTAGGAATTGTGCTTTATCTGTGTTTCTCCCCCAGACAGTGGCCTGATGGAATTACAAGGTTATTTTGCTCTCACCTAAAAGAAGCCTGAGGATAGGCATTCCGGTGCTGGCCTGGTGCCTACATAGGTTCCCACCCGGCCTGTCTTAAGGTCTGACCCACGTTCTCATGTCCTGAGGATGGCTGCCGGAAGCCTAGCCTCGTATCTGTATTTCAAGCAGGAAAAGGAGGGAAGGGGCAGGCTAGCGGCATCAGCCTCCTTCCTCTCCCTTATGTTGCGTTGTGTTGCGTGACCGCTGCACTGCAGGGAGCACTGGGAGATGTTTTTAGAGCTGGTCCCGTCTCCACTCCAGATAGAGTGGGGAGAAAGGAGAATGGAGCTCAGGAAGGGGCGCTGTGCTTTGCCACAGATGGCCGAGCACCTGGCCTAAGAATGTCCTCCTGGCACCGTGGCCTCGGGCTTGGGCCCTCAGCCAACACGGAGACGCCAGGGAAAGCCCCGTTTTCACGTCGTGTTTCAATACCGTGCAGATACATCTTTCCCCAGTCTCAGCCTGCCTCTGAAAGGTGGGATTCTGCAAAGACCTGAGCTCGTGCAGCTCACTCGGGTGGGTAGGAGACAGCTGAGGTCTTTTCTAGGGTCCAAGCCAAGACGTCGTGAGCTCCACCAGCGGCTGAGGGGGGTGGGGTGTGTTGCGATGTTCTGTTCCTTTTTATGTTTTCTCTTGAGACATAAAATAAAGACCCAAGCTAACATCTAATCAAAATATTCTTTACCTTAGTTCAGATACCAATAAACAAAATTTCCCATAACTTTATGTATACATCAAAAGGAAAAGCGAGAAAAATGAGATACTGTTGAGATATAGCATGATTATAAAACAAAAATATCACCTCAGTGCACAAAGGGACTTTGGTCTCTGCAGACCACTTCTTCACCACAGAAAGCATGTGGTCTGGATGACCCTGTTAAAGAACAAGGTCCCCACCTATTAATTCCACCTGCTTCCCACGAGAGGGGACATTGCTCAGAAGGAAGAAGCTTGTCTCCGGGCACTTTCTCTCTCTCTTTTTTTTATTTTTTAAAAAAATCAAGCTTTATTTTTATTTCTAGGCACGTATCTTTTATTTTCTAGAAGTAAAAACATTTTCTCAAAATAAAGTTATTTCCTTGAGTATATGAATTCAATAAAGGTTTTAAAACATTTTTGTAATGTTTTCATGAACTTTAATATCCTTTTTTATTATTGTGGTAAGAACACTTAATATGAGATCTACCCTCTTAACAAATGTTTAAGTGCACAATACAGTCTTGTTAACTACAGGCACAGTGCCTTACAGCAGATCTCCAGAACCAGGGGCTTTCGTAATATCTATTTTCCCCTTATTTTCTCATAATGATAACACATTCCTTGTGTATTTACACATTTTTAAGAGAAATTGGTTTATAAGGATTCTATTATGAAATGTTTGTGCTCTGAGCCGGGGTTGGGGCACCACTGATCTCCTCTCCGTTGAAGAACAAGGCCGCACTGGCGAGGCGTAACCAGCCCAACAGCCTTGCCTGGGACACCGAGAACATCAATAGTCTGGGCAAGAAAAGATGATAAATCCAGACTAAACAGGGAAAGAATACTTCCTATAGCCACGCTCAGTGAGAGAGTGCACTGGACATTTATCCAGCTGAGAATTGACCACTCTCTCAAAGCTTGAAAAAAAAACCTACCCATCAAAACTTGAGAGCTGTCATTGAAGGTCATTTTTTCTTTCATATGAATTTATCACCTTCTTTCTTGGTTCCTGCTGTATTCCATCTTTCTGCCTTTTCTTGAGTCAGTGTTGATCATTTGTATTTTTTTAAATAAAATCTTCCAGTTTTTCAAGGTTTCAAATCTATCAACATAGAGTTTAGCGTGGTATGTGTTTCTAACACATATATTTCCTCTGTCGGTAGAAATAATGCCTTTCTCATTCCAATGTTATATAAATTTCTTTCTCCCATGACTTAATTTCCTGTGCTGCTAAGGGGCCACAGTCAGTACATTAGGGACCTCCACTTTCATTGTCTGATCAGGGGTCTCACGGGGGTCATTCCATGAACTGTCACTTGCATGCCACCTCCATCAGTGTTTCTTTGACCCCTCACCATCTGCCATTACTACTCAATATTTTTCTTTAAATCAACTTACAATTTTTTTAACTTAAAAAAATCTTTTGAACTTATGCTCCATTTCTACCCCAAGTGGGTGTACTGCAATACAGTCCTAAAACTAACCACCCCGAGTTAGGGTCAGACGCCACAGGTTAAGGGCAGAGTCCTCCATAAGACGGCCGACTTCACACACCACCTGCACTTCCGGCCAATCATCTACAAATTTAGGGGTGCCCATGACCCCTCAGGTTCGGTATTCTGTCAGAACGACTCACTAACTCATTGAAAGTAGTATTCCTAGGATCACAGCTTTCTTGTATAAGAGACAGATCAGGAACAGCCGCATGAAGAAGCACATAGGGCAAGGCGGGGGGACTGGGGGACACGGAGCTCCTGTGCCCTTTCCTCGTGGAATCTGGCGCGTCACCCTCCCAGCACACCAATGCGCTCATCAACCTGGAAGACCCATCGCGCCTGGGTGTCCAGAGTTTGTATCAGGCTTTCGTTATGTGGGCATGGTTGATTAAATCATTGGCACACAACTGAACTCCATCTCCAGGCCCCTTTCCCCTCACCAGAGCTTGAGCAGCTAAAAGTTCCAACCCTCCAACCACATGCTTGATCTTTCTGGTGACTAGCTCCCATCCTAGAAGCTATCTAGGGGCCACCTTGAATCACCTCTTTAGCATAACAAAGACACTCCCGTCACTCAGGAAATTGCAAGAGTTTTTGAAGCTCTGGGCCAGGAACTGGGATAAAGACCAGATATATTTATTACACCACAACTTACCTTCTCATCCTAAGCAACTCACTTACTCATCATTAACAAGTATTTATTGAGCATCTACTACATACCAGGCCTGGTTCTAGACACTGGGAATACACCAGTGAGCAAAACCAATAAGAAGCCTTGCTTTCATGGAGCTTATGTTCTGATGTGGGGGAGACAGGCTATAAACGAGAGATGCAAGTAAAAACATAGAGTATGCTGAGTATGACAAAGACAAGATAAAGCAGGTACATCTTGGTAGGGAGATGTTGAAATTTTAGAAGGTGTGGTTTAGAAAGACAGGAAATCTTCAGATGACGTAGAGTGGATGAGGGCGATGTGGCTGCTGTGTGTGAGTGCCTACTGAAATCAAATTCAAATACGATTTAAAACTTAAAAAATCATGAGAATGAGCGACAAAATGAGATGACAGTGTGTAAGAGTTTATGTTCTATGATAGGAGGTGGTGAGGGCAGAAGGAAGAAGGATATAATTTTTGAGCAAAAATCATCTAAGAAATAACTTTATCAGCGATAGCCAGATTTATAACTGCCCACTCACACCTATTTTAAAAATACCATTATTACTAAAATTCTTGCAGGAGAAATAATTTTGTCATTGTGAACCTGTAAGTCTCTAGGCTCTACCCTCTTTCCACCTATCAGGAGGGAGGGAACTCTTCCTAAAATCAAGTTTTCTCAAACTGCACAATGGCATTCTTTTGTCGATTTCTTTTAAATTTTGTTTTGCTTCACTTTGATTGGTTTGGCCACAGGTTTGAAATATTTTTCTGGTATATTTAAATAACTAGGTCTTGCCCAACTAAATTCTGTCTGTGAGAAATCTGCATTAAATATAAAGACATAGGAAGGAAAAAAGCAAAAGGATGGAAAAGAAACACCATGAAAATGCTAATCAAAAGCTGGAGTGACTAGATTTAACATAAGACAGCCTAGGCTTCAAGAAAACAAAAAAGGAATATTATTAGTAGAAAATGGGACATTCTGCAAGATAAAGGAGTCAATTCTCCAAGAAAACATTATCAATCCTAAATGTTTATGCTATGTTATGGGGGGGGGGGGCAGAAACTGGTAGGACCGAACAAAGAAACACACTGATCTGCTGTCACAGCTGGAGACGAAACCACTGGCTCTTGCATTTATTCCTCAATTCTTCTGGTTTTCTGTTTCTTTAATTCTGCTTTTAATGCTATTATTTCCTTCCTCTTACTTTCTTTTGAGAGAGAGCTCCAAAGTTTATGTGGAAGAATGCGTGTAGAGCAATGACGAGGTTGATTTTGTGCTCCCGGATAACAAAGCATTAAAAGGCATAATAAAATGAGGCGACACCGCCACTGAAGAGCGAGCAGATAAGCGGAAAGGGGGCCTCCCAGAAGCTGACCCTCACAGGTATGGTCCTTTCATATGTGGTATAGGTGACATGAAATTGAGGAACAAGGGAAATAGAAAGAAAAGCTAAGACGTCAGAGATAAAGGCTGGATTTTTCAGTAAATGCTACTGGGATGCTGGCTACATAGTTTGAAAAAATAGAGACAGACCCTCAACTTGCACTGAAGTAAATTATAGATGCATTAAAGATTTCAACAAACAAGGCGAGCCTATAAAAGAAGTAGAAGTAAATAAAAACAATAATTTACCTTATGCCGCTATGGAAAGGGGCTTCTAAAAGAAGTTTTATAGTTTTTATCAAAGTAATACATATTCTATGTAAAAATTATAACATACGCATAATTAAAATAAAAATTACCCACAATTCCATAACCCAAAATTATTAACATTTTAATGTAAAGTTTTCCAGATGTCACATATGAATATTTAGATAACGCCGCTATATATCCCTTTTCACATTATCTCCTGTACCGCACAGCAGGGTCACTCTGCTGCGTTTTTGGAAGCCACTTCCTTCGCCTCCGTGCACCGCCGGGCGGGGCATTTCGGGGAAGCCAGGCCTCGCCTGGACTGGCTCCTCTCCTGCCTCCCAGACGTGGAGCGGGAGGAGCGCTGGGCAGCTCGCGGCCTCCCAGGCCCCGGCTGGAACGCAGGCACTAGGGTTTCTCCTCTTCCGGTTCCCAAACCCCGGGAATTCCACCCCCAACCGCCCCGCCTGCGAGTGTCGGGGCCAGAGATGTCACTCCACGCGCGCTCTTCTCCCACCAGCTCACGTCTCCCCTGCCCCTGGGAGGCCCCGCACCCGCCCGGGCCTGGCGCACGACAGGGTAGCGGTGGTTACAGTAGTTGCGATGGCAGCACAGTGTCCTCCAGCCGCTCAAAACCACGTCCGCCGTTTCCATCCCAGGATCCGAATGTCCACTCTCAGGAAACAACCAGACCTATCAGAGCCGACCCCGTCTCTCCCGCCAGGGCCTGCTGCAGTCAGGAAGGGCGGTGTGCTCAGCTCTCCCCCTCTCGGGCCTCACTCTCCTGCTCCTCCTCCTCCCGTCCACCTTCGCCAGCTGCAGGGCTGAGCGGAGAAGGGAAGCAGAAAGGTTTTTCCTTGACTGGGATGTGGCTGTTCTCTGATTTCTGGAACTTGACAGGTGTTTGAAGCTGACACTTCCTCTTACAGGTGCTTTCATGGGCTTCTCAGAGAAGCCCCCTCAGGGAGGCTGCAGCCCTGGGCTTAGGGGGATCCATCTCCAGCTTCCCTCTGTAGCGTGGCCTCCCGCCTCCAGGCAGCCAGGAGGCGGGCCCTGGGGGGTG
Organism: Ceratotherium simum simum; assembly: GCF_057802395.1. NCBI lineage: Eukaryota > Metazoa > Chordata > Mammalia > Perissodactyla > Rhinocerotidae > Ceratotherium > Ceratotherium simum. The sequence goes on from NC_141904.1 coordinate 92,272,905, forward strand.
ACTTTCCAAAGCGACTCCCCAGCTTAGCGGCTCCAGGTCCCCTTTCACTTGTCCCTGCTGTCCTCTGGGGCCAGCCGGCCCTCGTCAAGGCCCTTTCTTAGACCACACAATAGTCCCCTGCCCTACCCGTGGGCAAGGTGGGACTCAGCACAGATCTCTCCCAAGCAATCTCATTCAACGTATTTTTCAAAAACCAATTATTGTCCCTCTTCTACCATCAAAATATACATGGGAATAACAGCCATATAAATGGTTCTTACCACTTGTATCACTTTCCCTATAAACTTCTCACACTTCAATGTGCATTTAAACCACCTAGGAGTCTTGTTAAAGTGGAGATTCTGAGATTCTACATTTTAGCAGCTCCTAGGTCACGCTCATTGCCTTGGGCCACACTTTGCATAGCAAAGGGTCCATAGCACTGGTTCTCAAGCTCATCTGGGGAGATCTAAAAAGTAGAAGATGTGGTATACACACACACGCACACACAGACAATGGAATACTACTCAGCCATAAAAAAAGACAAAATTGTGCCATTTGTGACAACAGGGATGGACCTTGAGGGTATTATGCTAAGTGAGAGGGAGATAGACAATTACCATATGATTTCACTCATATGTGGAAGATAAACAAACACATAGATAAGGAGAACAGATGGTGGTTACCAGAAGGGAAGGGGTGGGGACAGGGTGAAAGGGGTGAAGGGGCACATATACATATGGTGATGGATGGAAACTAGATTTTTGGTGCTGAACACGATGCAGTCTATACAGAAGCCAAGATATAAGGATGTACACCTGAAATTTACACAATGTTATAAACAAATGTGACCTCAATAAAATAATTTTAAAAAAAGGTACTGAAGCCAAGAGCCAGCCCAAAGAGTCTGATGTCATTGGTCGGGGAGTGGCCTGGCTTCAGGGATTTTGAAAGCCCCCTCCGGTGACTCTGCCAGCAGCCGGGGAGAAGCACCATGCAGGCCCCTCCTAGGGAATGTCATCCCCGCCGTTTCTGTGCCGTTACAGAACTTTCTCCTACCTGGCTGTGGGGAGCTGGCTGTGGTTTGCGGCATTGGCTTCATCTCCTGAGGCTTTTAGGGTTTGCTTTTGAGAAACAGCAAAGAATGGGACTTAGATGACAAAGTAGGAGAAGAAAGAAAACAGAAGGAGTGGAAATGATCTGATTTTAAATCTCAAGAGACTGAATTTCCCTGGAAATGACTATATCAAAGTTACTGCCATCTGAAGAAGGGGGCGTGAGTGGAATTAAGTAGAGAAATAGATAAATGCAAAATGCTACAATTGTTTGTCTCCCTGAGCAGGAAACTCAACAATATCGCATCTACTAGAATCACATCACTAGAGTGATAAAGACTGTCACACCTGTAGAGTAAAATATCAGTTAGGCGTTAAAAATGTGCTTTCAAAGAATAGGTGGTAAGGTGTTCAGGGAATGTTAAGTAAAACTGTATATTAAAAACTTTATAAATAATGTAATTACAAGATTGTTTATAGTATTTATATGTAGAAAAAAAGGCTGCAAGGAAATACTCCAAAATATTAGCAGCAGTGATGGGCTTATGAATGATTTTAATTCTGTTCTTTCCACTTTTCTGTATGTTCAGGGATTTTTTCTGTTTTCTTTTTATTTACCATGAACATATATTAATTCTGTAATCAGAAAATAATACCAACTGAAAAAGAAAACAAGCAAAAGAGATGAAGGAAGCCCCAAGGTGGCTGGGCCCACCTCTGGAGCTGAGGGCTGGGACTCAGCTTTCACAGCGAGAGACTTTCCTAACAAAGCAGGTGGGAAGAAGACAGGGTCAAGGAAAAATGCCCACCATGGTCTCAATAACACTGTTGATACTTGCTGGGAAAGGCAGCCATGCACAGGTTGCTCGACCCTTGCCCTGTGGCATAAGGTTGTGCCTCGGAACTGGAACATCGCCTTCCACGGAAAGAGGGAGCCCTCACAGCCTGTGCTAGGCACCTCCCTTAGTTTGGGAGTGTCTTTCCCTGTTCTGGGCTTGATGTGTACTTCTTTGTTCCGCTTAAGCACGTGCCTCTTATGGCCCCTGGCCAACCCCACTGCTGTATCTGTTCCCAAAGTGGAGGGAGCCGGGTCCCCCGTTTGCAGCACAAAAGGGGTGCGTGCAGACCATCGCCCTACGTTGGCTGTGGGGCAAGACCTGCTGGCTGTGGGGGACCGATGCCCATTACTGAAGCTGGTCTTGCACTGTCTCTTCTCTGAGTAAAACGTTGTTCCATTTAGTGCCTTTGTGTCTTCATTAGCAATCCTGACACCTGCAAACCGTGCCGTGGATTGACAGCCCAGCACCCCAGCTTCTGGTGGGGTGTTACTTGCTCAACAATACTAATGGTTACGTCAGCGCCTTCTCAGTGCTGAATACAATGCAAAATGTCTAATAATTTTTGCGCCCTGATGCGGCTGCTCTTTCGTTGATCTCTACTTCACAGCTGAGGAAACGGAGACTGTCAGGGTGAAGAAAACCACCCAAGACCACACAGCTCGTAGAGCAATGCCGAGATGCACACTCCCACTGGTCTCATTTTAGATCCCCATCTCGAGAGAATCTAGGTCGAGGCTGCCTCTCCTTCCCTCGAGAACAAGTGGAGACCCCAGAGTCAGCTGGAAAACCCCCCCCTTCTCTGGTCACATCATCCAGGTTTGGGCTGTGTTGCATGTTAGGCGGCCTCTGGGGCCGGGTGAGGCTGCATATGATTTTGGTTAAATCAGTACCCAACACATTGCCTTCCTTCTGCCCCTTGATGCCGTGACTCATCTCTTGAATTTTAGACATTTTGCTCTGCTAAGAAGCATAAAGTCCAAACTTAACTGCTTTTTCATTTTTTTCACTCTCATTCATTCGTTCATTCATTCATTCCTTCATTCATCTATTTGTTCACCGATTCGTCAAATGACTAGTAAGTCTTATTTTGTGCTGGGCATCGTGAAGGCTCACAGTCTTGACTAGTAACCAAGTAGTTACTCAGCCAGGACTTAAAAATAGGACTTGTAGGTTAAAGTCAAATGGCAGACCCCCCCCATATGCACCCCAAAAGTGTAGAGGTGCTCAAATATTTCTTAAGCTTTAAGAACCTAGCTAAGCTTTAAAGCAAAACCTGAAACTTTCAGGTGGTAGATGGAGAGACAACTCAGTGCAAGTGAGTAAAATTAAAACTGCACAGCCCACAGAGGGCCAGGGCTCTAGGGATGGGGGCTTAATGCCTACACATGGTCCCAGACAGTGAGAGACTGCAGCCTCTGTCTGGGGCAGGATCCAGCTTGTGATCCCTGAGCCTGGAACCAGGTACCTGTACCCCTCCGTGAACAAAGATTATGCTTTGGGTTTAAAAGTTAATCTGTTGGGGGCCGGCCCGGTGGCGCAAGTGGTTAAGTGCACGTGCTCCGCTGCGGCGGCCCGGGGTTCGCTGGTTCGGATCCCGGGCGCGCACCGATGCACTGCTTGGCAAGCCATGCTGTGGAGGCGTCCCATATAAAGTGGAGGAAGATGGGCACAGATGTTAGCCCAGGGCCGTCTTCCTCAGCAAAAAAAGAGGAGGATTGGCGGATGTTAGCACAGGGCTGATCTCCTCACAAAAAAAAAAAAAAAAAAAAGTTAATCTGTTAAAGTCATTTTGTTGTACTTGCAAATACTCTTTACATGGAAATGTGCATCTTGCTGTGTTCCCAGTAGTAGTGCACGTGGCACTGTCTGGTACACCTTGAGTTGACCACAGTTGGCTAGATTAGTGAGGGAAATAGTGGGTTAACGATCATCAGGGTAAATACATAACTTTGCATGAATGCTTTCCTTCTACAAACATTTTTTAAAATGTAATTTTTTTCTAATAAATATTTTAATCTCAATGTTATAAGTCAACACTTTTTGAAACTATTATGACAAAATTTTCAATATTACAGGAAAATGGATCTTCTTAGCAAACAGATGTAGACAAAAACTCAACTTTCTGAAGGCAAGACATAAAATAAGTATAGATTGAACTTAAATTTTATGGTAATTGGCATGCAAATATTCCCCAGCGTTCTCCTAATCCATCTAACAAGATGTAATGGCTAGCTCATTGCTTGACTTCTCAAAGCATCTGTGTCAACAGATTCCCGTTTTTTTCAAAGTCCTTCATTAACTGCTAGGCAAAGCCCATAGCTTCTGCTTCCGTTACACTTTCTAGCCAAGGCTGAATTAAAGAATATGGGCTTATACATCTCGGTTTGCACAACTGGGATCTGAATATTGATGCACGCTGGCTGTGGAAGCTCCCTGCGCCAGGCCCGCTGGAGCTCTCCATGGTGCTGGACACAGGACAGGTTGTGGGCCCAAGCCGACCCTCCCTCCAGCCTTGATCTTATCTTTGACCCTCTTCAGGACTCAAACGCTGGCTTAATCAATATGGCCTTGACCCTATCCCTGGCTTTTGCGCCTGGTTTGACCACCTTTCTGAAGTACACTGAGTGTCTCTGTGCCCCTCTGGACCTCTTCACCCAGTCCATCCCACTGCTGCCCACTCTTGCAGTCCCTCCCTGAAGTTTACCAGAAGCTTCAGGGCTCTTCCAACAGAAGCAGGAGGCCCATTCTCTTCCTTTTTCAGGTTGCCCCACTCTTCACAACCCAGCAGAAGGTGGGTCCATTCTCCCACATCCTGGACCAGAGCCAAAGCCTGAGTTTATTTTGTCATTTCTGAGCCTCGTGTGTAAGTCTCACCTCCCCAGATAAACTGAGTTTTTTGAAGACAGTGATCACCACAGAGCTGGGCACACAGGTGCTCCGGCTGTGCAGACTACTGGGCGAGTAATGACTAATATCTAATGGCTGATTCTAACCAGGTCTGTGGGGCTGAGCAGGTGCTGCCACCTCCTCCTCTGCCTCCCTCCACCCTGCAGGGAGTCTCTGTCTGTCTTGGGCATGGATCCTGTGCTGCCCGGGCGTGTAAATTAAGGAATAATAGAGCTGCAGAAGCATAAGCCCTCAGTGATGGGGAATGTGTTTGTCTGCTAAGAAGCAATTTCAGCGAAAATTAACTCCATTTCAACAGAAAGAGTGAGGCTTGGCATAAGCTGGCCAGTCCCAGAGGACAATAAAATTACTTTGTCAAAGCTCTGCTTGCTTAAATTAACCAAGCGAGCACTCCAGGATCCTGGCTAGATACAGCGAGTAACTAGGTTTTAATGAATAAAAATAGCTTCTTGGATAAACAAGAAAAATAAACCACATCCTACCTCTAGCACAAGTACACACGGTGCTTATCTCAAGGACAAACTTCTCCCAAGGATATGATGGCCGTGAATGTCCTGCACAGCTGTCTACACTGTTGGCATTGGCTGTGTGTTCCTGGCCAGTGATCTCCTGTCTACACTGTCTTCCCTAGCTTTCCCTCAAGGACTATGTCCTTGGCCATGGTGTCTTGGACAGCAAATCCTCTCTGGCTTTGTCCTCATGATACAGACTGCCCACCCAGGTCCTGGGAAGCTGTGGATAATGACCATTTCCTTTGTGACTGTTTTCTTGGCCCGCCGTGTCCAGGACAATTGTCCATCTTCATCTTATCTTCTACACTGTGTCCTTGATCATCATGTGCTGGTCACCTGTGCTCTGGACAACTGTTATACTGATTGTGCCATCTAGATCCATGACCTTGGCCATCCTTGGCCAAGCCACAGATATCTAGATATCTAGGTCTACCCCAATCCGGCCCTTATGATTGTGTCCTGACCACCAGACATCTGAGACATGTCTTAGAAAATTCTCTACACCGACTGGAGCAAAATCTGCTCATAGTCCCCTCCACAAGTTAAATTTTTTCTGATTACTCTTCTGTTTCAGTCAGGGTTCAACCAGAGAAGTGGAACCAGCATACATATACATATATAGAGAGAGACACACACACAGAGACAGAGGGGTTTATTGCAACCAATTGACTCAGATGGCTGTGGGGGCCAGCTAGGCAAATCTGAAATTTTAGGGCAGGCCTTTAGGAAAGGCAGGCTGGAAACTTTTTTGTTCCTCAGGGGAACCTCAGTTCTGTTCTTAAGGGCTTTCATCCAGGATAATGTCCTTTATTTAAAGTAACTGACTGTAGATGTTAACTACATCTACAAAATACCTCCACAGCAACACCTAGAAGAGTGTTTGACTGAATAACTGGGTACTAGATCTGAGAGGGTGTGCCACAGCTGGTTTCCCCCTCAGATAATAAAGGCGAGTCTTCTGTAGGTGGCCTTGCCGTTCATCTGGATGAGGTAAGAATCTTCTTCTCGGGTTTTGTCAGCAGCGGCATGAAGGAGGGACCCGGGAGTGTGGTCAGCCCCACCTTCCTCCCCCGACACGCCAGCTGAAGGACTTCGTCTGTACATGGCCTTGTGGACACCTGGTGTGGCTGTTGGGCCCGTGCGCAGTCTCCAAGTCTAACTTTCTGTTAGTGGGAATTTTACTCCAGGTATACCAAATGGCTGGGTCCTGTCCTCATTCTGGGGCCAACACTGAAGGGACGTGACTGTGTCCTTCATGAATCCCTGTCCCAGGAGCCCTGCCTCCTCACGGCATGGCTATGTTTGCACTGGGGGTTCCTCAGGCAGCGAATTCCTCGACCACGGAAGAATCTGAGTCTGTTCTCTGCCTGCTGTGCCCTCCGAGTGTTCGTCTGATCGTCCATTCGTCAGCAAGCACCACGGAGCAGCTGCTATGAGCCAGGCCGTCCTAGGCACGGGACCCAGTGGCGAGCAAGGGAGACAAAGATGCCTGCCCTCAGCCAGCTTCTGTCCTCCAGGGAGGGAGAATCTGCAAAATGATGAGATGTGTCTGGTGGTGGTAAACATGGGGACAATCACAAGGCGGGGTTTGGAGGACAGGGGTACTTGGGGGATGGTTTCCATTTTCAACAGGGTGGTCAGAGTACGTCCTCTGAGAAGGAGATAGTCCAACTCCCAAGGGATGGAAAAGGCGAGGGATGGAGCCACGCCCTCGTGGGGAGGCACGCCCTCAGAGCCCGAGGCAGGAGGATGCTTGGCACAGTCCAAGAATGGCGGGGCGCCGCTCAGATAGAGCAACGGGGGAAAGAGAGAGGAAAGCCGAGGCGCAGAGGCCAGAGAGGCGGCAGCGCTGATCCAGTGGCTCCAGGACCACGTACTAAGACTCGGGGCTGCTCTGAGTGGGCTGGGAGCACTGGAGTGCAGCCCCCTTTGGGACCCCAGCTCCCAGGCTCTCAGTCCCCAGCTGTTGGGAGAGCTGGCTGCTGAGGACTCACAGCTGAGCTGTCTCCAGGCGCTGCCTCTGCCAAGGCCCCGCCTTCCCTGGGCAATGCAGGAGTGAAATGCCCCAGCCAAATCAGGGAGGCTCCTCCCTGCTTGCTGGAGCTTCCTTCCACGATGGGTGGCGGCACCTCTGTGATTGCAGAGAGGGCCTGCGATTGGCTCTTGGCGTTCCCCCGCTGCACCGCCTCCACTCCACTCAGCACACATTTCGGAGCTGGGGTGTGGATGCCCCTCTCCCCAGTATGAAGACTGATACTGTGTCCCCTGCCTGACGTGTTCTGGGTGTTCGTGCTACATTCCCCACTCACAGAACCAGCCGCTTACTGGGGCTGCCCAAGAATTGCTGTTCTCCCCATAGGAAATCCATTTACAGGTGGATTCAGAGCAGGAGATACCTGTGCCTCCAGTAAGGACTTACTACAGTCCTGCCTCCACCACGACCATAACTTGCACCGTGCCCATTTCTCGGTGGGGAAAGTGCAGCTGTCCACGAAAAACACCACAGAGGCTCCAGGTAGAGACGAGCCTGCGGCCCCACAGCAGTCCTGCTAGCTGTTCTGACAGGCCCCCAACATGCTGCTCTGCACAGAGAGACGATCCTGGAGGGTCTAGAACAGATAAACAGCACATCACACTAACAAGAGAAGATAAGCTACCAAACAGGAAAATGCCCAAAGGACACGAATTCACTGAAGAGGAAACAGACAGGTCAACCGATGGAAGAAGAGATGCGAAACCTTACCAGTAATCAGTGAAATGCATATTAAATCATGCACGAGATGTCGTCTTATCCACCCACATAATGGGCAAAAATGGGTTTGATAATATCGCGTGCTGTTGCGGTTGAAGGGAATGGGTTACCTTCCTGCCCTGTGAAAAAGCGGATGCCTCAGGACGCAGCACTCCACTTCTGGGGGTGGGCGCGGGCCCCAGAGAAGCCCCGCCAGTGCGTGAGGAGGCGCGTCCAGGCCGCTCCACGCCGGTGTTGTTCCACCAACAAGGGGGAACGCTAAGATGCTCCGTAACCTGCAATAGAGTACTGCACGACAACTGGAAACTGGGCCTGGACCTACGTGGGTCAGCGCAGAAGAGCGTTGGGAACCGTCTGGAGGGAAACCGGCAACTTCTTAGGAGTACTTTGCGGGGGACACAAGCGTAAGAGGTTGGTCACAGGGGACTTTGCGTTTATCTGGAATCTTTTTATTGTTTTAAAACAGAGTGTATTGGTCTATTTCTTGTGTAATTAGCAGATGATGTTGGGACGCTGTCCTGGGGGGAAAGGGAGGTTCTCCCCCCTCGTCCTTGTCCCTGTACTCCGCCAGGACCTCCTCTGCGTCTACCACTCTCCACTGGACTGTCCTCTCACGGCCCCAGAGACTCCCGTTTTCATAGGACCCCCAGAGCCCTTCAGTCCACATCCTTTTTTGCCCTGGCAGCCACCCCCGCAGACCAAGCCTCAAAGGCACGTGGCAGAGGCGGGGCTCTGGGCAGGAGGGAAAGATTGCGGTATTTGTTCAGCCAATGCCTGCCGCTGTGGTCCCCGCCCACGGTGTTGGTCTGCATCCCTCGCCAGCCGGGCGAGCACACAACTTGCACACCTGTGGGTCCAGAGCGTGCCCGCCGATGGCCTCTGCGGCTTCACCTCTGCAATCTCCCTGCATCCTGCCTGTCCCCAGTGCCACAGCTTTCTGATGGGCTGACCCATCAGAGCTATAGACCACTGAGAAAGACCCACAGGGATACTCCCGGGTGGGAGGGGGCGAGAAATTAAAGAATGACACAGACCCCACACAAGGTCTTTGCAACAGATGCTGGAGGGGCCTCCATCCTGCTCTTCCCACACACATACACAAACTCTCCCAGGCTGAAGGCCAGAGACCTCTCCAGAGCAACGGAGGGACCCTTCTCGTGATGGCGGTCCTCGATGCCATGGCCTTGTGACCCCAGCATTCCTCTGTCATGCTTGTGCACCCCATCTCCTGCTCCTGCTATGCCTGGTGCACCCCATACCAGGCTGAATCCCAGCCCTCCATTTGGGGGGCTGGACATGCAGGACTGGAGGGCCCCCCTGCAGCATCGTCCCGGCCAGCTGCTGCTCCAGAAGGACCTGGACTGAACTGCAGCTGGGGGAACCCCCCAACCAGCCCTGGAGTTCGTCCTGGGCTGTCGGCGGCAGCCACCGGAGAAGCCCAAAATGCAGGGCCAGCGAGGGCCGCCACGCTGCTGGCTTCTCTAAAGCCTCCATACCAGGTCCTCGTGCCCTCCCCACCGTCCGTCTCAGCTGGGCCACCTGCCTGGATTTTGAGCTCCACTTCACTCCACCCCCTTTTCCTGTATCCCCCATCCCATTTACTAAAGCATCTGGGATCACGCTAGGCTCCATTCTCTGCCATCCACGCACCAATCCCTAGCCCCTTGCCCCACCCAGACCAGCTGTGGAATTTGGATGGGAGTCGGAGAGTCCAGCCAGCGAGGGAACAGCAAGTGCTACCCCTCAGCCTCTCTGGACACAAGCTGCAACAGCCACTCCACGGCTAAGGCCTGACCCTGGGGTCAGATCTGAATGGGACGGGCAGGATCCCTCTGGAATGGCCAGGAAGGATGCCTGGGTCTGGAAGCCCTGCCTGCCCTGTCTCTGCCACCATACCCCAGGAGTCCTGGGTTGATACACGTGAGAGCACTGGGGCCTCGCACACGTTCCCACGGCCTGGGCAGCAGTCCTGGACGTGAGAGGCCTGAGCCCTGTGCCGGGAGCCAGGACTTGGGTTCAAATCCCAGCTCCACTGCTTACCCGTGTGACCTTTAGCAACTGGCTTTAACTTTCTGAGTCTGACAGGATTATTGTGAATGGAAAGTGCTGAATGAATATTTGCTACCTCTAAGCATAACTGTAAAGTCTCCATTTGCCACGAATGACTTTGTGTGTGTGCGTGTGTGTGAGGAAGACTGTCCCTGAGCTAACATCCGTGCCCATCTTCCTCTATTTTGTATGTGGGATGCCGCCACGGCATGGCTTGATCAGTATGCAGGTCCGTGCCCAGGATCTGAAACCGCAAACCCCGGGCTGCTGAAGCAGAGCGTGTGAACTTAACTACTGTGCCACCAGCCGGCCCCACCAATGACTTTTTTTTAAACCAAGGTTCCATGACTTCCAAAAGTTTGGGAATCCCTGGTACAATCCCATAGTTTCTTTTTATAAGTTCTCGGCCTGCTTACTGTTCAAAACATGAATCGCAGACAGGAAAGGTGAGAAGAGAAATAGCCCAGAGGAAAAAAATCTGCAATGTTAGGGCAAACTGCTGGGTGACAGCTTTGAAATGAAGCCACTGGCTGTTGATTGCATTCTCTTTGCCCCCGGGCGTGTGCCCGTCTCTCCTCTCTGGTCTGGGATCAATGTGAGGGATGGTGAGCAGGATTAAGGAAGGCAGACTTTGATCAGGCCATCAGACAGGTAAAAAGGTATTGAGCCGGCTCCTGGTGACTTGTCACTAGGTACAATTAATCGGTACAATGCTGTGTGTGTGTGTGTTCTCCATCTCTCTCCGTCTTTCTCTTTCTCCTCGCTCCCTCTTTCTGCTGGCCCCACACTTTCTCCCATTTAATCAAGTGTGTGCACAACTGTGACTCCCTGTAGGAGTCCAGTCTGCACTGAGTAACCAAAGTCCACAGTGCTGAACTCTGTCTGGGGACTTTGTTCATCTCAAGCATATGCACTGAAGACCTACCATGTGCCGGGCGGAACTTGCAGGTGGTGGGGGTAGAGCAGAGCACCAAACAGGTGGTGCAGCTGCCCTCATGGTGCTTACGTTCCCTTGGACCCAAACAGGCAATGGACGGTAAATGGACGGTAAAACTTTCCCATCAGCTGGTGATGAGCACTGCGGAGAATAAAACAAATGAGAGGATGGGGAGCGAAGGGGGGACACTTTCAGATGAGGTGGTCATGGGACCCTGCAGTAGGCTCAGCCACTAGGCATTTGTTAGTCACCTACAGCGTGTCCAGCCCTGGGCTGGAGGGAAAAGACGTGGACCCTGTTCTCCAACCTCTATGGGGTTGGTGAGACCCCCCGTCAGGCTGTGGGGATTGGGTGTGGGCATTACAGCAGATGCAGGAGAGGAAGAGGAAGGTCTACAGTGCATCTTCTAGGTGGGAAATGAGGGTAACACTAACAGGACAGGGCAGTTGGAAAGGGGCCCTGGGGCGAGGGTGAGAGTAAACTCAGTTTTGAGCACACCCTGCTGGAGGTGAAGAGGTCTGCAGTTGCTTGCCCAGCGCTGGGTGCGAGGAGCCTCTCAGACTCTGGCCCAGGCCTGGGGGCTTTCCCGCAGCTTGTTGTGTTCATTTTGCTCAGGTCTGTGAGAAAACTGGGGTTGAATCCAGCAATGATTATTGACACACATTGTAAATTAATGCATTGTGCGCGTAAGGGTGCCTGAGGGTTGCGTTTCTTTACATCTTGTTCTAGATAGTGACAACAATTGCTGACTTGGACACAGGCCAAGCCTTGGGTCGGGCACCTTACATGTGCCATCTCTTTAATCCTCTTAAAACAGCAGGAGGAACACTATTATCATCACCCACATTCCACAGAGAAAGAGCCCTAGACTTGGAGAGACGACATAACTTGCCTGTGTTCTCTCCCTTAGTTACATAAGAACCTACTGACCACTTGCAGACACAGCTATAGACACACAGCCAGAATTCACCCCCGCATCTGCCTAACTCTGAAAACCTCGATGGGACCTCACCCACGGCACTCAACTGTTTTCCATAAATAGGCTTCATTTTTTTTTAATACAGGAAAAGCTTATGCTGAGCTATACTCACGGAGTCCTACTTTGTTTCACAATGAGCAAGAATATCTAGAAAAGTGTCCCATAACCCAGAGCCAGAGGTCCCTGGGCACAGGGAACGTGGCAGGTGGTCTAGGTACGATGGATGACACGTCCCCTTTGTCCCCTGTAGCCGGCTGGTGCTGGCAAAGACCCTGCAGCCTCTGGATTGCTCACCTTTGAGAGGCGAAGCCGCAAAGGGATGGCGATGTGTACCTCTGCTCTGCCTGAGCCAGGCACTGTTCCTGAGGGAGTTTGTGACAGGGTGGCTTGCTCAGGGGGGCCACAGAGGCCAGCCAGGCTGAAATTGGGATAAAGATGGTAAAATGAAGCAGGATCACTGGATCTCCTACCCCAATACCTAGTGAAACAAATGAAAAATAGTAAAGCAAAGGGGAAAAACTTTTTAGAAAAACAGTTAAAAATTGATGAGCAGTAAGCTACAAGGAAATAGCAAAACCTTGTGCCATAAAACCACTTTTAAAAATGGTGACGATAAAAGTGAATGTTCTGGTCTGGGCATCCTGACCTTGCCCCGTGCTGGAGAAGGCACAGGGGAGGGGCCCGCACAGGGGACGGGGAGTGGGGGTGCTGAAGCTTCCAGGCTGCGCTGTGTGCAGGAAGGAGCCGGAGCCTGGGACCACTGGGGCCACAGTCAGGGCCAGAATCCAGGAGAGGATAGATCCCAGGCCTCCCCTACCAGATAAGCTTCCTAAACCCAGCCTCCCGCCCTCAGGCTACAGCAAAGAGGATAGAAGAAAACACCAGCCTTCTCACAGGAGAAGGGCAGTGAAACAGACGGGGAAAGAGCCGAGGACGAGAGCTGCAGACAGAGAACCAGGGTGTTGGCGCCTGGTCCCTGAGGTCACTACTCCCCACCCTCTCTGTGTATGTTAGTTGGGCTGCTTTTTGGCTGCGAGTAGCAGAAAACCCAACTACAAAGTGGCTTAGATACAAGACTTCATCCCACTCAATAAGAAGCCCTAGGACCCAGAGACTTCCATCTTTCTTCTTTGTCATTCTCAGCACATTTCCCTCAGGCTAATGTTTCTCGTGAGCCTAAGAGGGCTGCCAAGATTCCAGACATCACACATGCAACCTCACATTTCAGTGGCCAGAATCAGGCCACCTGTTTCTTCCTAAGCCAATCACTGGCTAGGTAAATGGAATTACTATGATTGGCTTAAACTAATTAAGACCCACCTCTCCCCAGGGCTTCATGGAGGAGAGTGGACATCCAGGCAAGTCTGGGGCTCTAACAACACAGAACACAACAGGGGAGGCGGGGAGCAGTGGCTGGAAGAGATGGCTTTGGTTGAGTAACCAACAGGTTCACTCCACCCTGGTTAGATCAGCCAGCCCACTACCTCTGTCTCAGCACCCAAAAGAGTCCTGATTAACCCAGGCATGGGGGAAGGCGGGCACACAGTGGGGGAGTCTGGACAGAGTCTGTATTTAGGAGTGTGATGGGCAATTCTCCTCCATAATTATCAAGATTCTGACTGAGGGACTGGGCTGGGTGAGAGCTGGGCAGGCTGCCAGGACCACAGCCAGCATCCTGAGATTCAGAGAAAACGGACAGTTCCCCAGAGTCGAGCCTTTGGCCCATCCATTCCCAGGCCATGGCAGGTGGATGATGCGGATACTTTCCTTGGCCCTCAACTCTCAATCATGGATGCAGCTTAGAGGTCCCAGAAACCAACAGCCATCTCGACCCTCCAGCTGAGGTGTGTCCCTGCGGTGGCAGGGAAGGGGTGGGTTGAGAAGCCTTGAAGACCAGCCATGGTGGGCTGGTTGGTGCCTGGGCACGGTCCCAGGACACCACACGCTCTCCTGCTGGTGTGAAGGGCAGCGTGCTGGCCTGCGGTCGCCCAAGTCCTCTGGATTTTGACACCCCTGCCAAATCCTCCTTCAACTATTCCTTTCACTCTCATTTCAGACTTTCTCAAATTTGTCTTTTCTCAAACAGTAGTTAATTTTAATTTGTACCTAAATTTTCTTTTATTTTTCTATTTCTTTTATTTAGATTTAGTCTATACCTAACAAGGAACTTTATATCGCTTCATAAACGGAAAGGAGTCTCATCTTCCATAATATGTGTACAAGAAAACACAACGAAGTCAAAATAATGTTATTCAGCCCTAATTTGATACCGCTGCCTGGCAAGTCTCTCAGCCCGAGGCCCACTCCCCTTTGTTAAAAGAAGAGAGATTAGCGAGTATCGTAAAGGTGTTAAAACATCCTAGCACCAAATCGGGGCATTCCGCTTGAAGCCATTAGAAGACTTGAAAGATAATTTGTAGGGAAATAACTTTCTCACCGTGGAATTTGATAGCATTCGATGCTGGGCTCACGGTTCTCTTCAGCGGGTCTCTTGAGTGCCACCACGCTTTGGGGGACACCAGGGACGTGGAACAGCCTCAGCCCAGCATCAGAGGGAGCTGTGCTCAGCTGATGAGCTGAGGCCTGGGGCAGGTTACACGGCCTCAGTTTCCTTATCTGTCAAAGACGGTCCACGGTCTCCATCAGAGTGCTGGGAGGGTGCGGGGAGATGCAGTGCTGTAGGCACCTGTCACAGCTCCCTCCGCACACCCTGGGATGGCCAGGGCGGTCGTGGAAGGGCCCCTTAGGGAAGATGTGACTGACAGAGCCCCCCCAGCCTCCTCCCACCTTGACACCATCCAGCCTAGCGCTCGCTCTGCAGCTGCATGGCAGGGGGCCCGACGTGCCCACCCAGCTGTGGCTGGCCAGGACCAGCTGGAAGCCAGTTGGAGGAGTCAAAAGTGATAACCCCTGAACAGCCGGTGGAACCACCAATGCTAAACATTGGTGCTCCCTCCTGCAGGGACGGGCAGGGACTTCGCTGGAGAGCTGCTGGGCAGTGCCCTGCTCCTTAGATGCCTGTACTTTCTCCTCCTTGTGGAGCCAGTCGGTCAGTGGCCACATGATATTGGGTGTCCGGAAGCACTGCAGCACACAAGTCAGAGACCCTCACGTCAGATTCTGGTGGGCACAGACAAGAGCGTATATCCAGAGGTCAGATTTGGTGGGAGTCGCCCAGCTTCGGAGGGTCCAGCTCTGCCCAGGGGAATCAGACACTCTGGTTAGCCAGACTGGGTCACGTCCCCACCTCCCCGATGGGGAAGGCAGAACCATGAGGAAGGCAGGCCCAGCAGGTGAGACGGGGCTGTTCTCGCTGCCGGAACCGCAGACCTCAACCCATTGTTGGGTCGTGAAACCAACGAGCGAGTTGCAGCGGAGGGAAGGGATGGTGAGAAGGCGATGACAGCTGCCACCCCTCAATGGCTAGAGGATGACATCCCACGTGAGTGGGCAGGCCAGGGACCCTACGACCAGTGACCAGAGAGCAGGAAGGCGGTGGAGAGGAAACAGGAACCATGGCTGGGAATGTGGGCTTCTCTGTCGCCTGGGGCGGGGCAGCAGGCTGGGCGCGTGGCAGGGCCTGGGAATACAGTGGACACCTACCTCCTCGGCCTCCGTCCTTATGCAGAGGCATCCCAGGCACGTGGGGGACCGTCCTTCCTGTAACTTCCTTCTGGGAATTAGGGCACATCCCATCTCCCGCTTGTCTTTTTCACAATCGCCACCCACACCCACACACACACAATACACATATATATCCTGAGTCTTGCTGTGAATTTTTTTTCTGTGGGTCACAAAGAAAGGAAAAGCATTGCTGCAAACCATTCTCACTAGAAGCATGTGGAAGGGTCAAGAGCGTGATTTTAGATTTCAGGCCTGCCTGACCCTCAGCAGCCACAAGATCCGGGGTAGGGGACCTCTCCTATCTGACTCCACCTGTGAAATGGAGTAAAAATCTGCCCGCTGTCAACCCCAGTTAACGTGAGAATGAAACAGCGTGCTGACTGAAGTGATTTCTAAACAGTTAAGTCCTGTACAGATGCACGACAGCAAGATGGTAATATTAGGTCCTAGCCAAGAACCCATCTTAAGCCACGGTCCAGAAAACCAAATCTTGTTCTTCGATTGCCTCTACTTAGCCAGCTGTTCAGTTCCCATATGTTCCTTTCTCTTCCCAAGCCTTCGCCGCCAACTGGAATACAAGATAAAACACCATCTGGGCCTGCGTCCTCCAGTTCCCTGCCCAGGGCATGTCGAGGCCAGGAGATGAATTCCCGGTTTCTTCTGGCACGCTTGTTTCCCCCGGCTGCCGGTGTTGGTGAGGGCTTGCGAGTCTGGCAGGGTCTCTGCCATATTTTGGATGGTTCTCCGCCACCCATCAGAAGGCGCGGGGCTCCTGCCCCTGCCCCCGCTGTCCTGTTGGGAGAGGTCGCCTTCAGGGCTGCTGCACCCTTGATTCCTCAGCTCTGCGGCTCCTTCACAGCGTCAGTCACGTCAGTCCTGCTCTCCTCCTGAGGTGACATGTGCCACTCACCCAGGAGGCTGCACTGAGGGGGGCCCCACGGACGGCGAAGAAGCAATGGCCTCTGGCCCTGACCAGTGGCCGCTGGAAGTGTTCACAGGCCCTTCTGTCGATGGGTTGCAAGATCTGGTAGATGGATGCAAAGCTGGTCCCAGTTCCTCCTCCCTGTGTCCGTGCCTTTGCAATGTGGCTTTGTAGCTCTTCCCGTCAAGGCGTGGAGCCCATTTCCCCACCCCTTCTGGGCTAGACTGGGACCTGCTTTGGCCAATAGAGTGGAGTGAAGGTGACATTGTGCCAGTTCTGAGCCTGGGCCTCAAGAAGTCTTGCAGCTTCCACTCGATATTTTGGAACCTTTAACACCTGCTCTGTGAACAAGCTCGGGCTGACCTGCTGGAGGACCCAGAAGAGAGGCCCTAGGCATCCTAGACCAGCTTCATGCAGCCAACCGTCCAACATGGGAGACACCCCCACCTAGATCAACAGAGCTGCCTCCCTGACCCTCACTGGCCCCAGAGGCATCAGTGAGCCCACCCAAGATCAGCAGAATCGCCAGCCCATAGACTTGTAAGAAATAATGTTTGTTGTTTCAAGGCCCCAGGTTATGGTATGATTTGTTACTCAGCAACAGCTAACTAATACATGAGAGTATGGCTACCTCCCCTTAGAGGAGCCAGGGGAGACGGCAAGGACTCTCTTAGGTTGTTCCAATGATGTGCTCCCCTCCCCGAAACCAGAGAGTCTGGACAGAGCCTGAGAACCCTGGGCTGAGGCTAGGCTCTAGCCCCCATCCTGAAGGCTGGGTGACAAGAAATGCAGGGGAAGGGTACACAGCACCACAGCAAGTAGGTTAACACTACTCATTAGACATCCCTGTCCCTGCTCAGCCCTTCCTCTCTCCCACCCCCTCTCACTTACCCCAGCTTCTCTCCGTTCTGGGTGCCCTCCCTGCCCCCTGCCACTCCTTCCTGGTCTGCCAGAGAAGTCTCAACATTTTCTTGCTTAATTCTGCTGAGAAATGAGGCTGTCTCCCTCCCGGCCAATCAGGCACAACCAGCGTGTACTTTTACACAAAGGCTCACCTGGGTCACCTGCTAACCCAGCGGTTCCCAAAGGACGATGCCATCACCATTGATGACACCAGCAGTGATCTTCAGCGGTATGTGGACGAGCATTTTAAATTCAAATAGTCTTGTTTTCTATTGTAATAGTCTAGTGTATTTATTTTCAGGTATGTGCAACTAAAATATATCTATCTCAAGCAATCTATGAAGTAATGTTTCTGTTTAAAATAAATTTAAGTGCCACTGGATGCTAAATTGGAAATTTCAGTGGAGGCGTCCCAATCCAATAGGTGCTGCTCCCCAAAGGTGACGAGTGGCTGCAGGCAGAATTCACAAAGGAGGTGACCCAAATAAGTCAGAGTCAAGTTTAAAGGGTCAAGAGAATGGAGAGAGATGATTTCTGAAGAGGGATGTTGAGGACAGAGTGGCTTGTATGCCAGGAGGTGACAAGGGGCGTTGATGGGAATGAGTGCGCCCTTCGCCTCTTACTTAGTGAACTGGGCTTCAGGGAGAAGCTTCCGGAGAGCTCAGTGCATGTCTCTGAGCTTGGGGGACATGGGGACTGGTCTGTGACACGTGTCTGTGGAGTGGGAAGGCAGGCAGCTGTGGCCACAGGCCTCAGGGCAAAGAGGAAAAGACCCACACCAAGAACAAGGGCTGTCTGGGTCCTGTGGAGCGGGAGGCTCACACACCTTGGGAGACCCTCTTTAGGGAGAGGGAGTCAGGCTCCCAGGGGAGCACCTTGCTGGGCCCCTCCTGGGTCGCGGGGCCTGTGCAAGTGATATCTTTGAAGGGGCAGTAGCCACGCTGGGAACAAAGAGGGCTCAAGGGTGAGAGAGTGCTTCTCGTGGACCAGACGTGGGCCTCGGGGAGAGAGAAACAGCCAGAAGCTGTTTCCAGTCCTGCCCGACAGGAGTGAGAAGGTCCGTCCTGAGAGGAGGATGCCCGCCAAGGGAGAGGGCCTGTCAAGAACCATAAAAGGCCCCATTGGGCAAGAGCCACCTTTCAAGGCCGGCCAGCCCAGGCAGTGTGATGATGCCATCTCCCGACAGCACCTGTCACCCTACGTCCCCTCCACCCCAAATGGGGGGAAGAAGAGAGAAATGTCACCCAAAGGAGGACTCTGCTGTCCCTCAACCACAGAGGCACCCTGTGCGGAGGGGAAAGGTTGTTATTATTACCTGGGCCTGGGCACTCGTGCTGGAATGTGACGTAAAGCCATCATGGGACACTTTTTAAGCCACCGAAGGCCAAGCAGCGAAGGTGTGGCACAGCACACATGTTCACGATCACACCCTTTGAATTTCACTTCCTCAATATCCCAGTGACACAAGTGAGTCAAGTTTTAAACATATATTGTGTTAAATGGAATATTACTCAGCCATGAGAAAGAAGAAAAGCGTGTCATTTGTGACAACTTGGATGGACCTTGAGAGCATTGTGCTAAGTGAAATAGGTCAGACAAAGACAAATACTGTATGTTCTCACTTATCTGTGGAATCTAAAAATCCTGAACTCAGAGAAGCGGAGTAGAGTGGTGGTGACCAGGGGCCGGGGGAAATGGGGAGATGTCGGTCAAAGGGTGCAAACTTCCAGCTATAAGATTATCCAGTTCTGGGGAGCTAACGTACAGCATGGTGATTATAGCTAATAATATTGTGTTATACTTGAAGGTTGCGGGAGAGTAGATTTTAAACGTTCTCACCACAAAAAAAGAAATGGTAATTATGTGTATTATTAAACAAAAGGAACCCAGTAAGAAAGAGCTCTTGAAAATTAAAAATGTGATAGCAGAAATGAAAAGCTTGGAAGAAGAGTTTGGAGGATACTGTTGAGGAAAGCCGTAAAGGAGAGCAAAGAGAGGGAAAAGAAGAAAAAGGATCGGAAAGTTAGAGGACCAGTTCAGGAAACCGGCTATCTGAATAACAGGAGTTCCAGAGAGAACAGAGAAGAATTACCAAAGGGAAAACAACCCAGGGAAGGTCCCAGAATGGGGGGTCTGGAGATGCTAGACCGGACAGAGCCGCAAACCAGAGGGGTATGGACCTTCATCAAGACACGATGTGAAACTTCAGAGCACAGAAGACAAAGAGAAGGCACCGAAAACTTCTGGAGGGGGTGAGCGTAGCAAAACCAAACGAATATAAAAATCACGCACAGAGTCAAGGATCGTGTTGCAAGCCCTTCTGAAAGAGCTTGGGACCCCAGGACCCAGGGCAGCAGCGTCTTCACCACTCCGAGAATCTCATTTCCCACCTAGAATCCCATATCGGCCGCGTAAGAATGAGGGACAGTAAAACTTGTTCTAGTATTCAATGCCTTGAAAACAGAGGAATGACCCCAGGGGAAGGAGGTGCTGACGGGAGGGGTGGGGAAGGGGCCAGGGGCTGTGGCGGGCGCTCAGGCCTGGGACCGCGAGCTAGGGATGCAGGGTAGAAAAGCTGACGACTTAAAGATACTGAGAGGAGATGGCTCAGCTGGGGACCGTTTGGATATGGATCCATGACAGTGAATAGGAAATTGATAGACTAGATTATCAATAGATTATAGAAAATTAAGCAAAGACAATTATTAATGCCAGGGAATAAAAAGTTGTGCAGGAAAGGAAAATAACCATAGGTTACGGCTTAGCGCTGTGTGAAGTCTCAGTGTGGACCTAAGCCACACGGCACGGACAGGGGCGGGATGTGCACGTCCTCACGGAGGGGGAAGGCACCGCGTCTGTGCGCAAGAGCGCCAAACCCTCGTTGTCCACGGCAGGTCAGCACACGGGGCCTGGAACAGAACATAAAGTCAAAAAAGGCAACATAAGCTTGTCCTGCAGAGGTGAGCAGACAAATTCCAAAAGGACCCGAGACAAGGGTTGGAAGTGTTTTCCCCTGGAAGCAGGAAGTGAGGAGAGGTGGAAGGAGGGCTGCTGCTTCTCACAGCAAAAATGACCTGTGACTCTAAACTATGTAGACTCAGAATTTTGATTTAAAAAACTAAAGGTAAATTTTAAAAAATAAATCAATGTCCAGTCAAGTTACTGTTCATATGCATGAGAGCAATAGAAAAGAAAGATCGTCCCAGGTGTGCAGAGTTCATAGGTCACGACCTTCCTGAAAACTCAGCGGATGAAAACACTCGCCCTAATCAAAGTTAGAAAAGAAAGGGACTCTAAGTATCGACAATTATTCTGGAAAAAGAAGATGCATAATGATAAGATAAATGAACAGATGAAAAATGAAAATTGGATCTAAAATCCTAGATTGTACCTATAAAAACTGTCGGGAGGAAGAAGGCGAAATCCACTAATTTTTTTCTACACAGAGGCGAAGCAGTAGTTATATATTTATTCTTGATGCTCATTTTTACAACATACGTCCATTTAAAAATAAAGATAATCTAGCAAAACTGAACATAAGACATAGACCTTCCCAGTCATCAGAGGGAAAATCAAAGAACGGGAAGGTAAGTGGTGAGAAGACAGGCAGCAGAGGGAGGAAGCCAGAAAGTCCCAGCTGTCAGACCACGTGGTCTCACTGGTTAACACGGGTAGCCTAAAGCCCCCATGAAAAGATAAGGGTCAAAAATAAAATCCAAAGATAACGCTATTTTTAAGTAAAAACATCTAAAACAAAATGATACAGAAGGTTTAAAAATCAATGGGTGACCATGCAGTCTGGTTAGACCAAAGAGAGACCACGGAATAAAAAATCAAAGTCAGGTCATCAAAGGGGAGGGGCAGGTGTCGTGTCCGCTCGGAGCGAGGCTGTGCTCCGAGCAGATCGAAAGGCCACCCGGCTCCTGCCATGTGCCGGTGAGGGAAGGACAACCCTGTGAGGTGGCCCCTCAGCTCCATCTCCAAGATGAGGACACTGAGGCCCAGGGTGGTGCTCGAGCTGGCACGACGAGTCAGTGGTGGGGCGGGGAGAGGAACCCAGCCACCCCAAAGCTGGACTTCCCCCTTTCACCCCGCCAGTGTGAGGCTCTCCTTACAGGAGGAAGTTGCCAGCAGAAGCAGCCTCATCTGTCAGGGGCCCGGGTTCCCTGCTCCTGACTCACACTGTGAGGTCCAGGGGGCTTCTGACAGTGGGGCAGGCCTGGAGCAGGTCTCTGGTGCCCCTGTCCTGGGTGGATAATCCTACCCAGCCAGGGTCCCCAACACTCCCTCTGTGGGAGTCCAATCTGTGCCACTCGTCTCTGGGCACAGGGCGTGGGCAGTGACCTCCCTCCCTCAGAGGGTACCCCTCTCTCCGCCTACACCCCCAGCCCTCTCTCACCCTCCTCAGGGCCTTGGCTGTGGCCCCAGCCCTCCTGTGCTTGCTGAGCCCCTGTGGCTGCAGGGGAGGCCGGGAGCGGTCCTCTGGGGAGCTGGACTTGGTGGACCACCTAAGAGCCGAGAGGATACTGTCACTGAGAAGGCTGCGTGGCACCTGTCCCCTACCAGGCTGGAAAGTGTGTGGGGCCTTCCTGGATCTGAGCCACATGACCAAAACGCCCCAAGGTTACCCTCGTCTTGGGAAGGGCAAGCCTCCGGGGAAAGCCGTGGAGAACTCCATGGCACCCCCTGCACTGCCAGCCAGGTCAGAGAAAGCAGACGGGCCCAAAGGAGAGGAGCACGGCGGGGGCTGGGTGTCAGGGAAGACGCGCACCACTCCAGCAGTCCTGCAGGAGCACAGGGCTGTCCCCCACGGCCCTTGACCGCTCTCTCTCTAGCTCTCTCTCTTGTCTCTGTCTCTCTGTCTCTGTTTTTATCTCTTTCTCCGTGTCTCTACCTCTTCGTCTGTCTGTCTCTGTCTCCCCCATGGTCTCCTGCCCAACACCAAGGGCTGCAGCTGGTTGCACATCTGTCCAGATGTGCACATGAGGGGCTATAGTGGCCTTGGTGCCCTCCCTGTGGTCCTCGTCATCTTGTGTGAAGGGATCTCCTGTTAGGATTCCCACAACAGTGCCCCTGAGGGACTTTCTCTGCCCAGCTTTTTGGCCTCAAAGAGAGCTGGTCCATAGGGCCCTACAGGCTGCTGGCCACAGTGGGCTCGTTTGCCCAGGCGAGTGGTGGGCTCGTCCGTCTGGGTGTGGGTGGGCAGCCACGGCATGCACTCTGCAAACGCAGACTCCCCAGAGCCTTCTCCAGCAAACGCTGGGGGCCTTCTCGGAAGTGGAGGGAACACGGGGGCCACCCAGCTGGAAACCCCTGTCCCTTCGTGCTGCTCTCCTGCTCTCCCATCTCGCTCTCCACAAAAGCCCAAGTCTGGCCCCGACCACTCTGGCCTCACCTCCTGCTACTTCTCTCTGCCACGTTCGCTGGCTCCCTAGCTATTTCTTGAAGAAGGTGGGCATGCCCCACTCGTGACCTTCGCACTTGCTGTCCCGTCTGTCTCGCCGCCTCTGCATCGTCAGGCGTCACCTTCCCGGTAAGGCCCACCTGACCCCCCTCTGCACTCCCATTTCTATGTGGCTGTTTTTACTAATTGCCTCATGAGACTACAAGTTCCCTGAGAACAGGGGTTTGTCTCCTATCTCCCAGCACCTAGAAAAGAGCCTTGCACACAATAGGTGCTCAACAAATATGTATGGAATGAATAAATGAAGGAAGGGTGATGGATCAGTCGATCAATTGATCAACAGATGATTGGATGGACGGTTGTCCCCGCCCCCACGCTGTCCCGGCTTCTTGCTCCCTGGCCCATCCTCTCCTTGGCTCAGGCTTGCTCTCTGTCTGGCCTATTTCCTTTTTTTATTAAATCCTTTACTCATTTCACTCACTCCCAACCCCCCACCTTTGGCCACCACCAAAGTGTTCTCCATCTCTGAGTTCATTTTTTTTTTAATTCCACAGAAATGAGATCATACAGTATCTTTCTCCATCTGATGTATTCATTAGCATAATGCCCTCAAAGTCCATCCACGTCGTCACAAATGGCAGGATTTCCTTCTTTGTTAAGGCTGACTAGTATTTCATTATATACACACACCACATCTTCTGTATCCATTCATCCGTTGATGGGCACTTGGCTGTTTCCATGTCTTGGACATTGTGAACAATGCTGCTATGAACATGGAGGTGCAGAAATCTTTTCAAAATAGTGATTTCATTTCCTTCAGATAAATACCCAGAAGTGGGATGGTTGGATCATATGGGAGTTCTATTCTTAACTTTTTGAGGAACTCCATACTGTGTTCCATAGTGGCTACACCAGTTCACATTCCCACGCCTGGCCTATTTCCAATCCTGCCTTCTCTGTTATCTCCCCAGCCTTTTCTGAGCCCTCCTAGGATGGCCTTCCTCTCCTGCCTCCACGTCCACCACTGCCAGAGTCCCGGTCAGGGGCACACCAGTGCTGAGCGACAGAAAACTCCCAGGAGGAGGCTGCTTTCTCTCCCTGCCCTCCCCGAGGAGACCCTTGGCAGCTGGGGGGGACCAAGGTGCAAAACCACGCCTCTGAAGGAAGCTGCAGAGAAGGGGTATTAACCTCAACAAAACTGAGAGACTTGGCAGCTAAATTCAAATCAAATGAGATTTTGTTATCAATCCAAATAGTCCAGGCAAAAGAATGAAGAGCTTTTCTTTCTTTCTTTTTTTTTTTTATTGAACAGTTTTATTTATTTATTTATTTTTGTGTGAGGAAGATCAGCCCTGAGCTAACATCCATGCTAATCCTCCTCTTTTTGCTGAGGAAGACTGGCTCTGAGCTAACATCTATTGCCAATCCTCCTGCTTTTTTTTCTTCCCCAAAGCCCCAGTAGATAGTTGTGTGTCATAGCTGCACATCCTTCTAGTTGCTGTATGTGGGACACGGTCTCAGCATGGCTGGAGAAGCGGTGCGTCGGTGCGCACCCGGGATCCGAACCCGGGCCACCAGTAGCGGAGCGCGCGCACTTAACTGCTAAGCCACAGGGCCAGCCCCGAAGAGCTTTTCTTCTGGAAATCATAAAAGGAACGGAGAAGACCTCCGAATTCTAACAGCTGAGGATAGGAAGACGAGGCGCGATCTCGGGGATGAGAGGAGTCTACGTGGAGCGGCCTGGGTTCCTGCATGGCGGCAGGGTCCCAATCACGGCTGCCATGGCCGCAGGTGGGAGCCGAGCGCCAGGCGCAGAGAGGAGCCCAATGCTCCTCCACACGAGAGCGCCGAGGCCGTCGTTGTACCGGGACAGGACCAGAGTCCCGCTGACAGCGTGGGAAGTGAGGAAGGCAGCCCAGTCTCAGCTGCACCGCACGCCCGGCAGCGTGTCCCGGGCGGGACGGCTGGAGCCCTCGGGAGCCGGCCCCAGCTCCCCCAGCGCCCGGGCACACACACCCATCCCCCTTCTGCTCCAGTGCCCAGCGTTTGCTGGCTCGAAACAACAGCCGCCGTTTTACTCCCTCACCCTTCTGCGGGTCAGGAAGGGCTTGGCCGGCGGGCTCCGGTTTGGAGCCTCTGCTACCGCTGCAGTCGGTGGCCGGCTGGGCATCTCTACCCCCACGAGGAGCTCAGGCCTCCTCACGCGGTCTCCCCCGGTGGGCCTCCCAACGCGGCTGCCTCGGGGCAGTCCCCGGGCCGGCACAGGGGCTCGGGCTCCAGGAGAAACGCTCCTGCCCGAGGCAGACGCCGCACGGCCTTCTCAGACCTGGCCTGCAGTCCTGCAGGGTCCCTTCAACCACACCCTGCTGGTTACAAGCCAGTCACAAGAGGAGGCCAATCAGGTCCCACCCCTTGACGGGACAGTGGCAAGTTTCTGAAGGAACACAAGGGACGAGAAGTGCTCTGGTGGCCACACTGCCTTTCCCCAGGACAGAGAGGAGAACCGGGCAATGGTGAGGGAAAGGACGCTGAGAAACAGAAGCAAACGACTCACCCATACTTTCCAGTTTGATAGTTGAAGGTGAAGGCAGTTCTGGGGGGAGATGACGTGGGGGAATACATTTTTAAGAACTTTGAGACTCCTTCTCCCCTAGCCCAGATAAACTGTATGGAGAACCTGGAGGCATTGTGGGCACCCCTCGAGGCAGAGTGTGTTGTTTGGGGGTAGACAGCTGTCTGCAGCGTGCTCTCCAGGAGAACATTCTGCCACGAGAGAAATGCCCCACAGCTGCCCTGTCCAGTGCAGGAGCCACGAGCCACACACGGCTACTGCGCCCTTGAAAAGTGGCCAACAACCGAGGAACTGAATTTTAACTTTTATTTTACTGTAATTAACTTAAATTTAAATTCAGATAGCCATGTGTGGCTAATAGCTACCCTATTGGACACTGCAATTCTGGAACTAAGTATGTCAGGCAATAAACCAAAACTGTAGCCGAAAGGAGAGAGGAGAAAAGTGCAGAGAACAGTGGCCCTGAAGCCCATTTCCCTCACTGCCAAGAAAGCCCTCGGGCCTGCCTCCCACCCACCCCCTGGAGCAAGGAGACAGAAGTTCAGTGCTAAGGGCTGGTTCAAGTTAACAGTCCCTTAGAGCAAACAGTCACTTACTTACCATTCTTCTGAACAGTTGGTGCAATTATAAGTGAACAAAATAAGGGGCATACAAATTGGAAAGGAGGAGAAAATTTATCATTGGAAATGGTAGTATGGTGTGATCAACTAGCAATACAAAAATATTAGACACAGGAAGGAAATTCACAGTGTAGTTAGTTATAAAATGAACATATCAAAAGCAAGACCTTTCTTTTACATAAAATGTAAACAGCTAAAAATATGAAAGAAAAGAGCTCATTCTCAATGGCAACTGAAAATATGAAATGCCTAAAAAAATTAAGAAAGGTGAAGGACTTACATGAAGAAAACTATAAAGCTTGACTAAAAGACACAGAATAAGATAGGATAATTGGAGAGTCATACCTTTTTATTAAATAGGAAGACTGAAAGTTGTAAAGATGTCAATCCTCTCTAAACCAAAATTCTAATTGAATTTTTGACAAAAAATCTCAATTGAACTTGACAAAAGTGTTCAAAATATGAGCAGATACATCAATGGAAGAGAATAGAGAATCCAGAAATAGACCCATGAATATATGAGTGTTTAGTAGCTGATAAAGATGGCATGAAAATTGAGGAAATGATGGCTTGTTTAATAAATGGTATTGGGATAAATGTTTAACCATTTGGAAAAAATAAAGCTGAATCTCTACTTTATTTCCTATACTAAAAAAAAATATCCAAAAGCATCAAAATTCAAATGTCAAAAATAAATCTAAAAACATAATAAAAGAAAACGTGGGTGAATTTTTTTATGTCATGTTTTTTATGTTTTTTGTGTGTGGGAAACATCTTTCTAAGCGTGACATAAAACCCAGAAGCCAGAATGGAAAAGACTGACAGATTTGACTATATAAAAGTGTAAGACTTCTGCTCCGCAAAATACCCATGTAAAAGGATAAAAGCCAGCTGGGAACAATTATTTGCCATCCGGAAGCTAGACAAAGGTCAGATTTCTCTAATGTGAAAAACACTCTCACAAATCACTGAGGAAAAATTACAATACAATAGAGAAATGGGCAAAGTAGATGAGTAGACAGTTTATCAAAGAAGAAGTCCAAATGTTTCCCCTCCCCATAAAAAAAAGACATATGAAAAGAAGTCCAATTTCACTATTAATGAGAGAAATGCAAAGTCAATCAAGAATATGATATTATATTCACCTCTTCTATTGAAAGAAAGGAAAGAGATCGACCACCCATCGCTGGTAAGGAGTTCAGTGGTGATGGGAGAGTAGGCTCAGACCACTTTTCTGGAGGGTCATTTGGTGACAACTAATATAATTGTAACTGTCAAATCTTTTTACCTGGCAATTCAAATTCTAAGGATATATCTTACACTCACACTTACTCAAAGATGCACGTACAAAAGCGTCCATTGAAACTTTGCTTGCAATACTAAAATTTGCAAAAAAAAAAAAATCCAATGTCAAATGTGACGAGGAAATTGGAGAATCTGCTCTGGTAAGCACATCACTGTTATTCCGCAGTACTGGGGTGTGTGGAGTAACATGCAGCCATCGGAAAGGCTGGGGATGCCCGCACTGGCGTGAGGAAACGCACGGCTGACATTGTCAGGAGAGAAAACGCTGGGGCACCGCGGCCCCATGGTTTTGTCTGGCCCCAGCACCCTGGCCCTCTGGCACCACTCTGGCCCCCTTCCTCCGTGCTCCCCGTTACTCCCTATCGCACAGTCCCAACAGCCTCCTGCAATCCCAGAGCACGGCCAGCTCCAGCACCTCAGCTACTCCTCCCTCTGCCTGGCATACCCTGACTCCAGCCCTTCCCGTGGCTGACTTTCCTTTAATCCCACCTCCTCCAGGATGTCTTCCCTGATCACAACAGGCTCGTCTACCCCTCATTCTCTCCCCAAACACCCTGTTACTTTCTTGATAGCATCTGTCACAACTTTAATGAGTTTCTTTCTTGATTTGCTTGGTGGCTCACTATCACCTTCTCCCTAATGTAATCTCCAGGAGGGCTAGAACCGTATCCAGTCACCCCCTCCAAAGATGCCCATCACTCTCAGAAGAAGACTCCAAGTCCCTGCGTGGCCGGGCTCCCTGCACAACCTCACCCCCCTCTCACCTCCCCGCCCCTTCACTCCAGCCAGACTTGCCTTCCTGGTCCTCAAGCCCACCGAGATCCCCGGCCCAGGGCTCTGCCTGTCTGTTCCCTCCCCCTGGGCATCTGTCCCTCCCGCTGTTTGCGTGCCTCTTCCGCACTCTGGTCAGGCTCTGCTCCCATGCCGCCTCCTCGGAGAGACCTCACCCCGTCCCCTACCCACACAGCGGCCAGCGCTGCCCTGGCCCTGGCTCACCTGCCCGCCCAGCACTCGCAGCCCTCAGTCCCGTTCCTGCTGTTGGCCTCTGTTTCCCGTTAGCCTCCACGCACTCTGTTCGGTTGTCACTGTGGCCCCGGGTCTCGAACAGCGCCTGCCTAAACCCACTCATTCTAGGCTAAAACGCGGGCCCAAATTGTCCTAACGTGTTTTTTTTAACCCATCTTTTCCCCCTGGTTTGAAAGGCCACCTCGTCCTCATTGAACGCCCACGTGCACCTGGGCCTGTCTGCAGGTGCCTGTCTGCCCCGCCACTGCATCTTGCTCTCGTTCGGTTCTTTCCCTCCAGCGCCCCCGGGCCAGTCTCGGACTCACAGCAAACCCTCCCTGAGCCCTCCTCCGTGCCGGACACTGGCTCCGGTGACACAGCAGCGCGTGAACGGGGCTGACGTGCGCCTCGTCCTCCAGGAAACTGCAGGGCTTCTTAAGATACAGCACGATGCCTCCAGAGCAAGGAGTAGGGAGCGAGAGGTAGGGATGGAGAATCATGAGGACAGCAACGTGGGTCCACCGCCCAGAGAGGGAAATGCTCACCTGGCGTTGTCACAAGGCTTCCAGCGCGAGTGTGGAGAGCGGATGGGAGTGGAGCGAGGACGGAGGCAGGGAGGCCATCTGGAGGCTGCGCAGTGATCCAGGGAAAGAAGATGGTGGCCTCGGTTAGCACTGGGGCAGTGGTAATGGCAGGAGGGGGCCCAGGGTTCAGAGACATCTGGATTAAATCTGGAAGGGAAGGAGAGCCTACAATCAGGGCTGAGACCCTGGACTCCATGTGGAGGAACTTAGGGGGGGGCATTCCCTGCAATGGCGGGAGGGGCGTGTGTGTGGCACAGGAGTAGGGAGAGGTGCACACCTAGGACTGAGTTTGAGGGGCCTGTGAGCAGGCACTTAGAGAAGACATCTGGGGTTCAGGAGTGAAAGCCGGGCTGGAGATGGAGGCTCAGAAGCCGGTGGCCCCGGATGGAACAGAACAGGGTCTGGGACAGAGCCTGTGGACCCCAGCGCATGATGGGCCAGCAGAAGAGTTGACGCTGACCAAAGAGAGAAGCAAATGAAGACCGGGAGGGTTGATGTCATAGAAGTCAAGGGTGGCAGAGGTAGCTAGTCACCATGCAGTAACCATAGCACTAGAACCCCTCATCTTTAGTGGAGAACATGGCTGCCCAGAATAAAAACATTTCCCAGCCTGCCTTGCCGCTGGATGTGCCCACATGACAAAGTTTTAACCAATGGGATGTAGGCAGAAGTAGTGTGTGCAACTTGCTGGAAGAGTCCTTGCAGGCAGCGACAGACCTCTGTCCTCTTTCTCCTTCCCACTGGCTGGGATGTGGGTGCAATGACTGGAGCTGCAGCAGCCACTTTAGACCTCAAGGTAAAAAGCTGCACATTGAAATGGAGGAGCAATGGCATGAAAGGAGTCTGAATTGGTGTTGATCATGGAGCTGTCGTGTCAGCCCTGAACTGCCTGCGTGCATAGGAAACTAAACTTCCATTGTCTTCAGCCCATATTACTTTGGGGTTTTGCTACTTGGTGCTGAAACAAAAGCTTCTGAGAGGTCGGTTAAGACAAGAACTTAAGAGGCACTGGTATCAGCAACATAGAGACTGCTGGTGGCCCTAGAGACAGCAATGTGAGGGATGCGGTGGGGTGGAATCCAGGCTTAAATGGGTTGAAGAGTGATAGATGGAATTCTATGGTGAATGTAGAAGCTCTTTCTAGAAGTTTGCCTTGGTGGCACCAAGGTCTGTGAATGTTTTAGCTCTCCTTCCCATAATCTCCAGCATCCTCCCGACAGTCTCCTCAAGTAAACATACGAGTTAAATTAAGAAGGCAAGTCCCATAAGCCCCCACCACCTCACCCCTCGCCACCTCTAAGCTCCTCCAAAGAGAAACCGCAGAGATGCCCCTGGCTCAGAAGGGCGGAGAGGGGGCAGACAGGAGCTGGGAGGAGGATGTGTGGGAGCCGGGCAGTGTTCAGGGGTGCGGAAGCAGCAGCTCCGGAACCCCAACCGCCCCCCTTCCCCCAACGCGCTCCGGGTGTGGAGGCGCGGCGGGGGCTGCCCTTGGGGTGTAGAGCCGCGTCCCGCCCCGGCCCTGCCTCTGCCCGCGGGGACCACCAAGTGGGTCCGCCGGGCCGGTTCACAGTCTGGGAGGACGCGCGGCTCCTCCCGTGCGCCGGGCCGTCCGCAGGCGGCAGAGCGGGCGGGCCCGGCCCTCGGCCTCCCGCGCACCGGCCTGGGCGCCGGGGCAGCCGGTCAACACGGCGCACGGAGCCCAGCGCGCGTCAGAGGAGCCGGGCGCGTCCTCGCCGAGGCCGACGACATCATCGTGTCGCTGCTAATACACCTTGAACTATCAGCTTCCGCTAAGACAAAAATCTCTTTGTTCGTTGGCTTCGTTCGGAAAAGGCAATGTGGGCTTTAGGACAGCAGACCTAAGGACCGGGTGGGCGCCCCCGGCCGGCGGAGGGCTCCTGGGGGGCAGGAAGGGCGTGAGCGCGAGGCGGCCGGGCAGAGGGCGGGCTGCGCCCCCTCCGGGGACGGGCACAGAGACCAGCCGACCTGGGGACCTCTCTCCGGTTCCTGCGCCGTCTCAGGGCCGCCCGCGGAGACCACTCAGCCCCGCGCCGCGAGCACGAGTGCAGAGGCCGAGCGCGAGGCCTGCGCAGCCCTGCGGGGGGCGCCCCTCAGCCTCTCCCGGCCCTGCGCGCCCAGGGCAGCGGATGAGAAATGCCAGGCGTCTTGAGCTCCTCCCTGCGGTCTCCCAAGCGCCATACCTGATTGTAGAGATGGGGTGGGCACTGTGATGCGCTGCCCAGACCCCCCTTCAGGAAGGAAGGGCAAACTCCTCAGCTGCGGGCAGTGCTGTGGGCAGAAAGGCCTCAGCTGTCAGCCTCCTCAGGGGTCACCCCTACTGCAGGTGCTGCCACCCCAGGAGGAGCACCCACCCAGGTGCATCAAGGCCTGGCCATCTCCCGGATAAGGGACAGCTCTGGAAGCCACTCCAGCTCTGGGCATCATGGTCTCACCCAGGCTGTCATGGCACCTACACTCAGTTTGGCATCCCCCTCTGTCTGCTCCTGCTTCTTCCCTCCCTGCATTGACCCCAGAGCCCTCCTTGACGGACATCCTGCTCACTGAGCTCTGATGTTGAGACAGAGTGGGTTAAGTGCCTTGCCCAAGCCACCCACAGGGTGCAGGAATCCAGGGCTCTCTCCCTCCAAGCTGGTGGGGGGCCATTTGAGGAGCCCCCACCAGTCTGACTGCCATATGTCCACCCCAATGCAGACGGGCCAGCATCCTCGTCTTTGGTGTGTCTCCAGCCAGTCGTGTCCCAGCCCAGGATGTCGGGAAGCCCTTGGCCATGGCAGACAGAGCTCTCCATGCTGGCAGGCGTGCCAGGGTGGCTCCCCCACCCCACCCCCAGAAGGTGCAAGCAGATTTCGCACCGTCTGCCACTGCTCATTGTTGAGGGAAAACTCCACGTCCCAAACATTTGTTTGGAGGGAATTAGATCATCACCTCCCCACTAATGAAGCCAGGCTGTGCAAACAGACGGAGGAAGATGGCAGGCTGTCTCCGAAGTTGGCACCCCAGGTGTCTCCGAGGCTCCGTGCACATGTTTCGAGAGCAGCCTGCGCCAAGCTGGTTCGGAACCTCCCCAGGTGATATTTGTCTTGGTGGCCAGGGATCCCCGCCCTGAGCCCGAGACTCTCAGAGCTTTCCGTGGCCAGAGCAGGCCTCTGCCGCGTTCTGAAGGCAGCAGGCGCCCGCCTCCCAGGCTCAGGAGCTGCCTCTATCTCTGTTCCCTTCAGGCCCTGCACCACCATGGGCTCCTCCACCCGGGAAGAAGATGCTACCCTCTCAGGTGGACGAGCTGCCCTTCTCAGCTGTCCCTCGGGAGCCTCTGCAGGCGCGTGACTCTTTCTTTTATTATCTTTTTAATTGAGATATAATTCACATGACATAAAACTCACCATTTACAAATGGACACTGCAGTGGTTCTGAGTGTTTCACTTGATATATTCACAGTGTGCCGCCATGGCTACTGTCTAATTCCAGACATCTTCAGCACCCCCAAAAGAAACCCCGTACCTGTTAGCAGCCAGTCCCAATGTCCTCTCTCCCTCTGTCACCTAGTCACCTCTATTTTACTTCTGTCTCTGTGGATTTGCCTATTCTGGGAATTTCATATAAATGGAATCCTATAATATGTGGTCTTTTGTGACTGGCTCCTTTCACTTAGCATCACGTTTTCAAGGTTTGCCCATGTTGTAGCGTGAACCTGTACTTCATTCCTTTTTAAGGCAGCATAATATTCCATTGTATGGATATGCCACACTGTGTTCATCCATTCATCATCTGACGGACATCTGGGTTGTTTCCACTTTTTGTCTATTATGGATAATGCTGCTGTGAACAGGTCTTTGTGTGAACATAGTTTCAATTCTCTGGGGTATACACCAAGGAATGGAATTGCTGGGCAAATGCTAATTCTGTGTTTAACTTTTTGAGGAACCGCCAAACTGTTTTCCACAGTGGCTGCACCATTTTACGTTCACACCAGGATGTACCAAGGTTCTAATTTCTCCATATCTTTGGCAACATTTGTTATTTCCCTTTCGTTTTTTCTTATTGTAGCCCTCCTGATGGGTGTCAGGTCTCGTTGTGGTTTTGATTTGCATTTCCGTAGTGACTAATGATGTTGAGTATCTTTTCATGTGCTTATTTGTCATTTGTATAACTTATCTGGAGAAATGTCTATTCAAATTCTTTGTCCATTTTTTAATTAGGTTATTCATCTTTTTATTGTTGAGTTGTAAGAGTTCTGTATATATTCTGAATATTAGACCCTTATCAGACATATGATTTGAAATTATTTTCTCTATTCTGTGGGCTTTTTCACTTTCTTGATAGTGTCTTTTGATGCACAAAAGTTTTTACTTTTGATGAAGTACAATTTATTTATTTTTATCTTTGATTGCTTGTGCTTTTGGTGTCATA
The DNA here is from genome assembly GCF_057802395.1 of Ceratotherium simum simum. Classification (NCBI taxonomy): domain Eukaryota; kingdom Metazoa; phylum Chordata; class Mammalia; order Perissodactyla; family Rhinocerotidae; genus Ceratotherium; species Ceratotherium simum. The sequence goes on from NC_141904.1 coordinate 92,306,281, forward strand.
TCTAAGAAATTATTGCCTAATTCAAGGTTATACAGATTTTTCCCGATGTTTTTTTCTAAGAATTTTATAGTTTTCGCTCTTACATTTAGATCTTTGATCCATTTTGAGTTCAGTTTTGTATATGGTGTGAGGTAGGGGTCCAGATTCATTCTTTTGTGTGTTGCTATTCAGTTGCCCAGCACCATTATTGGAAAAGACTATTCTTTCTGCATTGAGTCAGTCGTCTTGGCACCCTTGTTGAAAATCAACCGACTGTAAGTTATTTCTGGACTGTCAATTCTAGTCCATTGGTCTGTGTGTTAGCCCTATGCCAGTATACAGTCTTGATTACTGTAGCTTTGCAGCAAGCTATGAAATTGAGAATTGCAGTCCTCCAACGTTGTTCTTTTCCAAGATTGTTTTGGCTATTCTGTGTGCTTTGTAATACCATAATGTGCGTGGCTTTTAATAAAGTTCACAAACTTTATGCATCCAGGGCTGAACAGGTGTGGCAAGTAAGCAAAACTGGCTGGTTTCAATGTGGCACCCCGGGTCATGTTCTTGTGACACACACAGCTTGTCTGCATCCTAAACACATAGGAATGTTCTTCACTTTCAAATAAAAGTATGCTTTCTTCACTTTCCCTTGCAACACACATGAGTACCCCTGTCCCAGCCTCCCTCGCCATCAGGAATGGCCATGAGACAGGTCTGTGTTCCAATCCTGAGACATAAGCAGGAGTCTGCTGGGGGAGATTCTGGGACAGATGTTATGGAATGTGATGAACGAAGGGCAGGAGAGTTTCCAGGTCTGCGCCAGGTTTGGGATTGAGTGAGGCAAGACAGTGCCCATAGTGCAGATTTAAGGAGGCGCTGGTTCTCAGGGCCCCACAAGGGCATATGCAGCATCTGAGAGCAAATGCCTCCTGGAATGTGAGCGCCTCTCCTGCCTCACCCTAGTCCCAGCCCCGTTCTGTCCAGCTGTTGCTCTTCTTCCTGCTCTGACACCCAGGTGTGATGCCCAGAACCAGGCAACTCTCTGGTGATGCGAGGCAACAAGATTGAGGGCAAAGGTTACCATGCTACAAAGCTGGGCAGAGCTTGGGATCTTGGAGAGCTGCCTTTCCAAGGCTCTTGTTCTGTGGGATAATCACATGGTTATTAAGATAACCCCTGAAGCCCCTGAAAGTAAGGTTTCCTGTTACTTTCCACCAAAAGCATTTCTAATATAGTCATACATTGCTTAACCACAGGGCTACGTTCTGAGAAATGCATTATTAGGTGATTTCATCATTGTGCGAACATCATAGAGTGTACTTACACAAACCTAGATAGTATAGCCTACTGCACACGTAGGCTACGTGGTGCTAATATTATGGGACCACCATCATATATGCGATCTGTCGTTGACAAAAACGTTGTTATGCAGCACGTGCGTGTAGATCAATTTATGGCAAGTAATATGTGTTTTTCATTTAAAGCTGTAAGACATTTTTAAGTTTTAAAAGTGAGTTGAGGACTTCATCAAAATGAAATACTCCTACTCTTTGAAAGGCACTGTTAAGAGAATGAAAAAGCAGCCAAAGACTGAGAAAAAAAATATTTGTTGACCATATATCTGACAAAAGGCTGATATCTAGAATATAAAATGAACTCTTCCAACTCAATAATAAGACGAATCAATCCCCCAAAATGGGCAAAAGATATAAACAGATACGTCACCAAAGAAAGGATACAGATGGCAGATAAGCATCTGAAAGGATACACAACATCATTAGACATTAGGGAAATGCAAATTAAAACCACAATGAGCTACCACTGTATACCTACTAGATTGGCTAAAATTTAAAAGCTCACAATACCAAGTGCTGACAAAGACACAGAGCAACCAGAACTCTCACATGTTGCTGGTGGGAATGCGAAACAGCACAGCCTCACTGGAAAAGAGTTTGGCAGCTTCTTATGAAGTCACACACACATTTACCATACTACCCAGCAATTCCACTCCTGGGTGAGAAATGAACACATATGGCCAAAGACCTGTGTGTAAATATTTATAGCAGCTTTATTTATAACAGGGCCACACTGGAAACAGCCCAAGAGTCCATCGACTGGTGACTGGATTAAGAAACTGGCACATCCATGCAATAGAATACTGCTCAGCAATAAAAAGGAACCAAATATTAGCACGTGCAACACTGTGGATGAATCTCAAAAGCGTGCTCAGTGAAAGACACCAGACTCCAAAGCTTACACTGTATGAGTCCGTTTATATGGAATTCGGGAAAAGGCAAAGCTATGAGATGTAAGTCAGCTCAGTGGCTGCAGGGCTGGGGCAGGGAAGTGATCATCTAGAAAGAGGCACAGGGGAAGTTTCTGGGGTGATGGCACTGCTCTGTATCGTGATTGCGATGCTGGTTACACAAATGTGCGCCTTTGTCAAAACTCCTGGAACCACACACTCAAAAGGGTGAATTTACTGTATGGAAATTAAACTTCAATAAACTTGACTTTTTAAAAAACACTGAAATAAGACTGAGGCCAATGATTTGTTGAATTACTACACGCAAACACAATATGTAAATACATGAATGTTGGACAGTAAAGTGAATAAATTTTGGGTTTTAGTTTAAGCTTGATTTAAAAAAAAGAAGGTAATAGTATACTAAGTGGAAGACGTCAAAAACAAAAGGCCGTGCTGTGTGATTCCATTCATATGACATTCTCGAAAAGGCGAAGTTGTAGGAAGAGGAATCAATTAGCGGCTGCCAGGGGCTGAGGGTGGCGACAGGACTGACGGCAGAGGGCGAGGGGCGTTTCTGGGGTGACGGCGCTGTTCTGTCTCCTGATCGAGTTGGTAGTTACACGACTGCATGCGTTTGTCAAAACTCACCGAGCTTCGTGGTTAAAAGGGGTAAATTGTACTGTATGTAAATTCTGTCTCCAATTATGTAAATTATATACACCTGACTTTTTCAGAAAGTAAGCTGAGTGAAAGAAAATTATTAGATAAATAATCATACAAGTGGTATGCAGATAACGGCAGAAATTGTGGAGGTGGGATAAGAATGAATACATTTTGAGAAACACTTAGTCCCAATTATATCTCTCTAAAAAGAAAAAACTAGCTGAAGAAGGTGAACGGGGCTGTTTCCTCCCATCTGATCTATATAATTTTGCATTTTTGTGCTTTGTCCTGGGATAGTTGAATTGACATATCAGTGAAAGAGCCTCTAGGGAGGAAGGCAGAGACATGTTGACTTCTGACCAGCCCCTCCCCAGGCCCTGCCTTCGTCACCCGCATCATTCAGAGCCCACAGGACACCAGAGCAGCCCTGATGGGGCCCGGAGGCGCGTTTCACAAGGGACCCTTGACAAAGTGCGGGCAGAGTCAGCAGGGAATGATGGTGAGAAGCCCTTACCATGCCTAGGCCTGAGGGGCAAGCAGGGAAAGCAAATTCCGGAATCCAGAGAAAGGACCTGTGTGGGAGAGGGGCGCCCAGTAGGAGCTGTGGCCTCTGCAGAGGAAGTCAGAGAACCCACCGCCCAGCAGTGGGGGAGACAGAGAAGAAAGTGCCTTCAGTCTCCTTTAGTCTCCTGCTGGTGCCTCCACCTGTCCACAAGGACAGGCCCCCAGCACAGAGCAGGCGAAGGACAGCAGCGGGTCTGCAGGCACCCCCGGAGAAGGCCCAGCATACCACCTCATGGGGCTAGGTTTTACAACGCAGGTCCGAGGAGGCCAACAGACCAGGAGACGACCTCATAGGCAAGACGGTTGGCTACACTTACAGATCCCTGGGAACAGGAGGCCAGGCACGCCACGCAGCGCCATGTGGGGGAGCCCCAGGGTGGTCATGATTGGGGGGTGGGAACGCAGGGGCCTTGACTGTGGTTTCCTCCAGAAGGAACAGTGAGGCAGGGTGAGCAGGCTTAGGACTGGCTGGTTTGAGTAATTTCAGCAGCTCTGGGGTGTAGGGCTGTCTGGTACCTCCCCCTGGGGTGATTAGGGCAGGGGACGGTGGCCCGAGTGTGAAAGCTCCGTAGAGGGGGTAGCAGGGGTCTCTGGTTGGGTTGGTTCGCATGTAATAGGTGTGTTGGCAGCAGAGTCTTTTCTTCTGTCTGGGGTTGGCTAACCCCGGCAAGGGCAGTCCTTCTGGGGTCAGCGAGGCCCGGAGGACAGAAACTCCGACACAGAAACTAGACAGTGTGGCTATGACAGGCTGGTGCTGGCTCAGGGTGGAAAGGCCTGGTCACGGTGGAGGGAGACTTAGAGTTGCTCCCACTCTGGAACACACAAATCTCTGCAAAAGATCTGTTTACACTAGTGCCTGGGAAGGGGCTGCCAGAAAGATCTGTTTACACCAGTGCCTGGGAAGGGGCTGCCAGGTGCCCGGAAAAGTCACTAACAGCGTCAGTCCTGATTCACATTCTTCCAGGAACCGGCGGCCCCATGTCCTAGCTGCTGAAGGGCCTCAGGAAGTGGTCAGCTCCTTCCTGTCCACCTTTCCAAGGCCTCCGCATGGCCCATGCACCCCTTGAGTGGAGCCCCCTGACCCCGCGGCCCACACCGCCCTCTCCCTCCCTCCCGGCTGCAGCCTCCACGGCGGGCTCGGCCTCTGGACCGCGTCTTTCTCCCGCTCTTGTCTCCAGCCCCGATTCCCTCCCACTGGACAGAGAGCTCGTCAGGGCTATGACCACATCTCCTTTAGACCAGCTCCGCAGCGACCGGCCTCCACTGACCAGCCTTGCGTGATGTGGGAAACAAGCCCAGGCCCCCTGGCAGCTTCAGCTGGCACTTGGAACTGCTGGGGGCCAGGGCTTGATAAGAGGAGAGACGCTGCCATCTCAGGGAGGAGAGACCACACAGGGCCAGACGAGGACTCCAGACACGGCCCCGACACTGTCCCACCATCCAGGCCTCCCCCACCCCGCACCTCCCTGCACTGGGCCACCAGGGGCCGAGCGTGGGCAGGATGTCAGGGAGAAACAGGGTCAGGGCAAAGGGAAAGAGGGGCCAAGGACAGGCCTCATGGTGCCCAGAGGAGGAGGGAGGTTGGGATGACTGATGGGAGAAGACATTTGTAAACACCCACTTGGGCTCCTGCACTGAGCTGGCTCCCCTGCAGCCTTTGTGGAATCAAGTGGCTGGGGCTGAGCCAGAAATCTCCAGCGTGGTGAGCTCTTCAACTGGTGGGTGGAGGGAGGTAAGTGCTCAAGGCCCTCCCTGCTTAAACCTCCCAGGAGGCGCCTGCCCACATCTGTCCCAGGGCTGCCTCACTCCCGCCTCTACTCCAGTCTGCAGCCTGGCATGCCCTCCCCTCCAAGCCCAGTTGCTCACCAACCCCCCATGAATGCCTGCTCAGCTCAGATGTCAGCCGGAGAACCTTCCCTGCTCGCTTTCCCAGTCCCAACATTGTGGGAGGGGGCTTCTGTTTCTGTGCCCCCAGCTTCCCATGTTCTCCCCCGTCATTGCAGTTCCGTCTCTGTATTGTAGTTGCTGAATTCCTCAATATCCTCATCTGTAAAATGGGATTAGCAATAGGACCTCCCTCAAAGGTTTGCTGTGCAGACTAAATGGATAGGGGCACACAACGAGCTTAGAGACGTGCCTGATGCATAGGAAACTCTGGGTAAACATTAGTTAATAATGCCTGCTTGTTATGATAGCTAATAAGTAATCACTATTATTGCTGATTGCTCATCCGTGTCCATGCACAAGCCTGAGTCTTGCTCATGGTGTACGAGTAAGTAAATGTTGGCACGAGGACAATGATGACCCCAGTAGCAGATGGTCAAGTCCAGTCCAAACTCACAGGATTCTCGGCCTGGCTACAGGACAGCAGGGGCTGGTATGCTGGGCGCTGTGCAGGCAGCATTTCTGTTAATTCCCATGACAACCACATCCGGGCTGGGAGAGGAGAGTGGAGGCATGCTTTTGCAAAGCTGCCCGGGGATAGCTGGGCTGTGTGCCGGGTCTTGAAGGCCCGAGCTTGGCTTCTTCTGTCCACGTCTTGCCCCTGGCCCCGGCTAAAAGGCTTGCGGGTGGCCTGATGCCCCTGTGTGTGGCCACAAAGGCTTGTCTTGTGCCTGGCTGTGATGCTGTAGGCCAAGGGGTTCCTGAAATCTCCCCAAAGGCTGAGCAGCCGGAGCCAGCTGTGGGCGGTGCCAGCCCCCAGCGCCTGGCAAACGGCTGCAGGCCTCTAATCGCCCACTAGAATCTGGCCATTAACTCCCTCTGGGCACAGGAGGGGAGCAGCACCCCCTGCCTGCCTTTTAGTCCAACACAATTAGGACCCATTATTTCTGTCGTGTTGATTCTTGAAAAATCATTTTAAATTGTCGCCTTTTTTTTTTACGCTTTGGAAAAGGAAAGCGCCAAAGAAGATGAAAACAGAAAAGCATACTCGCACCCCCCGCCTGGCTCCTGGTCCCCCCTTGATCCCCTCATTTCTCCTGACCTGTTCCCTTGGCAACCATCAAGTCGCTCCTGCAACATTCAAAGAGAATCTCACAACTGCACATCAAATGGGACACGGAAGGTGTTTTCAGTTGCCTGAGACGGACGGACAGACAGACAGACAGGCACCCAGGGAAGATACAGACACAGAGAGACAGAGATGGACAGAGAGAAACAGAGACAGAGAGAGACAAGGAGAAAAACCCGACACAAAGAGACAAAGACACCCAGGAAGACAGGGACACGGGGACCAGAGATGCCAGAACGTACAGGCAGAATGACACAGAGACAGAGACAGACAGACAGACACTCAGAGTGACAGACAGAGAGAGACAGATGTAGGAAGAGACTGATCCAGAGAGTCAGAGAGAAAAGACAGACACACAGTGAGATGAAAAGGAGGCAGAAAAGAGAGACAGAGATGCAGGGCTGGTGTGGGTGGGGGAGTGGAAGGAGAGAGAGAAGGCGGCCACGGAGACTGGAGGAGATGGAGCTTGGAGGAGAGTGGAGGAGGCAGAGAGAGGAGCCAGTGCCTGGTCCTGAGCACAGCAGCCTGGCCTCCGAGGGGCCCCTGCATGCCCTGCCTGCCGTGCTTGCCCTCCTCCACTCCTCTCTGCCTCTCCCCTGTTCAGGCTTTTCCTCTTGATCAGTTCCTCACCTCGACCTGGCGGCGCACACACCCTCTGCCCCTGGCCTGGGGCCCGGGAGGGGGCATGTCCGACCCCATGGCTACCCGTCCCTCCTTGGCCCCATTACGCCTTCCTGAAAGTGAGGACTTTGCTATAGGTGCTAATGGTGGAATTCTGGGCACCCTGGCAGACAATGGAGAAGACAGTCCCAGAGGCACCTCTCCAAGGGCATGGTGGAGGGCCCCGTCTACACAGGGGGAACTCTGAGGAGGGCCCCGGAAATTCCTCCTTAGGGCTAAGGATCGGGGTCAGTGCATGGGCCCACACAGCAGCCACGTGGGGAGGGAGGGAGGGGGCATCAGCCGGCAGGTCTGCCCCTGACCCCGCACCTAATCCCTCATCTCTGCTCAGCCCCTGCATCTCACCTGTCCCAAGCCCGAGACCCCTTGGCTCTCAACGTCTGGTGTGATTCGACCACAGGCGGGCTGTCAGCTAGAAGGCCAGGAGAAGGGACTAGAGAGTAAAGATGCTGAGGTCAGAAGTCAGGGGGCAGAGTGCAAGAGCAAGCTGGGGTCCCCCTCGAAGGGAGCACGACAGACAATCTAGATCCAAACACCGGCTCTGCCACCAGCCAGGCCACCGTGGGCAAGTTGCTTAGCCTCAGTTTCCTCAACTATGGGACAGGTAAGTAGCCCAGAGTGATGGCGTGTGCGGCGTTGAGAGTGTGTGTGCAGTGAGCTCTGATTAGAAGGGCGATGGCGACGACAACGGTGATGATAAGTCACAGCTTCCTGGCAGAGACACAGCTGGAGGCCCGGCTCGGGTTCACACACTCAGATGCCGGCTGTGGCCAGCAGCAGGGAGCATGAGGAGCGAGGTGGGACTGCAGTGGAGGCGCGACCGGGGAGCTCAGGGGTCCATCTACCACGGCATCCACCACCAGCATCCAAACTCAGCCAAGTCTTCAAAAGGAACTGAAAATATGGATTTTTTAATCCCAAACCTTTGAGTTTTACAAACTGGCCACCAATTCCATCAGTGGAGTGCTCCGCGGGACCAAATAAAGCACCCCAGGGCTGTCCCTAGTGCCAGTTCCTTGGAGCAGCAGACAAGGGTAGCCCCCCCCCCAGAGACTGGGGTTCAGGACCGTGTGTGGGCTCCGTGAAGGGGAGGGTCAAAGACCATGGCTCTCACCTTGTAAGGGGTGGTTACCCTGAGGAATTTGATTCAAGTGCAGCCTCCTGGGGCCCAGCCCTGGAGAGTCTGATTTGGAGGGTCTGCGTGGGCCCAAAATGTGCCTTTTAAGAAGCATCCCAGGGGATTCTAATAAGCGTCCGGCAGACCCCACAGGGAAGCACTAGGCAGGGGCGATGCTGGTGTTCTGCCAGACCTGAGCAGCTGCCGGGTGCCCCCGCCAGAGCCCTGGTCCCCCCCATTGCTGGCCTTCAAGAACCCCGCAGCCCCTGGTCCCCGTGCTGCTGAATCTGAGGAAGATGTCTTGACCTCTGTTCTTGGTGACTCACAGCCAGGACTCGCAGGAACCGCCATCACAGGTTTCCACAGGTCTCCTCCCTCTGGACTGCTGGCGCCCCCCCAGCCCACTAACACTGAGACCCCAACAAGCAGGGGCTTCTCCCACGGGAGCAGCCAGGGCCGCCCTTGAGACGGTTGGGAGGGGTTTGCTCGGGCTCCCGGAGCTTCTGTGTGGGAGGTGCCAGCCGGCCCCAGCAGCGCCCCCCGGAACCGCCTGGTCCTCGGCGGGCCCTGCGCGCCCCGCCCCGCCCCGCCCCAGCCAGGGAGCCCGGCCCCGCCCCGGGACGGTCGTGCTGGAACCGTGGACAGCGAGTCGCTCCCCGCGGGGCCAGACCGGGGCGCCGGCGTGGGCGCTGCTCCCGGCCCCCACGGCGGGGAGAGGGGGCGCCGCAGCCCCGAGAGCTCGGGGTCCGCCGCAGCGCCGCTGCCAGCCTTCCCGCAGCTACCCGAGAAGCCCCCGCGCCCTCACAGCCAATTCCCCTTTTGCCCAAGCTAGCCGACTTTCCGTCACTTGCAACTAAGTATACCACCCAAAACCTACTGACTCAGAAGCTTTGTATTTTTAACAAGTTCCCAGGTGATTCGCCGGCCGAACCGCACTTGAGCCGCTGATGCACAGCACTGCCAATTAGGCTGCCGCTGCTCCGCGCCGGCCCGCGCCTCCACGCGCAATCTGTCAGCTCCGATCCGGGCCTGCCCTCCCCGACGCCGGCACCTGCACACCAAACTCTGTACAAAACCCTGTACGGTGGTGAGGACTGAGGGGCTGGGCCTCCGTGCTGGATCCCCAGCACCGGGATCCATGAAGCCCTGGAGAGAAAGCCCCAGAGGCCTCAGCAGACGGTAATAGATGCAGAATGTGGAGAAGGCGCTTTCCATCACAAAGGCTTCAACAAAGGAGAGCAAAAGGAGGGAGTCTGTGGTGAGTGTTCTTCACCTGTTCAACAGATCTTTCCTGTGCGCTACTGACTCTGCCAGACACCGTGCTAGACACGGGGGTCCGAAGGTGAGCAAGGCAGGGGGCTCCCTGCTCTCCCGAAGCCTTCCTCTTGGGGGAGAAGGTATGCGTTCATCAATCACCACTAAATGTGCACGTGACTACAGACTGTGCAGGAAAGGAACAGGACCTTGGCACACATTGTTTTTGATCCGCAATATATGTTACCCTTCCTTTTCAGCTGGATACATTTCCCAGCCCTGTCTGCAGCTATGTGTGGCCACAGCTTCTTGTCAATGGGAATGTGGGCAGAGTGAAGTGTGTGACTTCCTCAGAAGTGTCTTGTGGTTGGAGAGGTGAGCCTTTCCTTGCTCTGCCTCCCCCCTTCTCATTGGAGTGGGAGTGTGATGACTGGATCTGGAGCAGCCTTCTTGGTCTATGAGGGCTATGCCACATGTTGAGATCCATGGAGCAAGATAGAAGAAGCCTAAGTTCCTGAGGATTGTGGAGCCACCACAGAAGGCCAGAACTGCCTGCTTCTAGACTTTGTTTACAAAAGAGAGAAAGAAACCTTTATCTTGCTCAGCTACTGTGGTTCTGATACTGTGGTGCTCTGAGAAATGATAATGGGGGCCTCATGTAAGTGGAGAAAAGGCCTCTTTGAGGAAATCTCTTCCACCCAAAAGATGGGTAGGAGTTGGCCGAGGAGAGCAAAAGGGGAGAAGCTCTCAAGTGGGGAGAAGGACAGCAGCTCAGGAACCAAGAGGAGCCCCCTGAGGCTGGAGCACAGAAAGGACACGGGGTTGGCAGGCGGGGGGCAGGCCATGTGGAGCCTGTGGGCCAAGTGAGGGATCTGGGAGCCCTGGGAAATCCCGGGAGGGTTTTCAAGCAGAGAGAGCAACACGGAGGGATTTTCAATCATGAACCATTCCCTGCCCCTCAGACTGGGCCCGTCACAGATCGCCCGGTCCCGTTCGGTACCTGCCGCCCTGGTCCCACACCACGAGTGCCCTTTCACAGGTGAAGAATCAGGAGGTTAATGTCATGCTCAGGGCAATTCAGCACCATTAGTCTGCATTAGTCATCAGAGAAATGCAAACTAAAACTCCAATGAGTTACCACCATACACCTTTCAGAGTGGCTATAGTGAAATTGACAGAAACATACCGTGTGTGGAAAATACTGGAACACTCTTACGCTACTGCTGGGGAGGTGGACTGGTACGACCACTTTGGAAGATAGATTTGCAGTTTCTGTTAAAACTGAACACATCCCCTTCCTATGGCCAAGTAACTCCTTTCCCGGGTACATACCAGATTGAAAGGCATCCATATGTTCCCCAAAAGAAGTATGTAAGAAGTGTATGTTCACAGCAGTGTTATCTGTGAGAACCAACAACAAGAGACTCACTGACGCACAGTAAGTTAGAACAGGTGGACGTGAAATGGGGAAGCCCAGACAAGCAGGAAACCACAGGAAGACCACCCTGTGTTGGTCTCTCACCACCTCCCAGCCTCCGACTTCACCCATGGGGTGAACTAGTCCAGGAGTTGGAGAAGCTGATAAACCCTGATGGGTACAGTGTCTCCTAGAGAGAAGGGAAGAGTCATTTACAATCAAAAGTGACTGCAGCCACTTCTGCTTTCCAAGTTATGTGGCACAATCCAAAATGGCGAGGAAATAAATATTTTATTTTGTGCCCTCCCTTTGATGGAAAAATTTGTAAAGGATGAGGGTCTGGAGCAGGTGGCTCCTGTCTAGCATAACACACGATGGGTCTCTGAGTATGCAAAAGTGGATCTGTGCTGAGAAGAGAGGGAGCTAAATCTGCCTGCCTAATGTGGAAGAAAGAAGTTGGGGGCCCCTGAGGGGGGCAGTCCTGGATTGCAGCCAGTCTGGGGGGAGGGAGAGTGTGAGCCACATCGTGGAGGCCCTTTGAGGGGAGGCCCAAGGAGTCTTGAGGACAGGGGATATTGCTTGTTTCCTTTTGGGTTATTTGCTGGGCGATGTTGTGACATATCCCTCCTCAATCTTCTCAAATCTTCAGCCAATTTTGTCACATACCCATCTGCCTGGTGCACTGAAAAGAGAATGTGTCGTAAGTCAGAAGCAACCAGAAGCAGAGCAGAGGCAGCCCATGTGGGTGAGAGAGACTGTCTGAAAACGGAGCCACTTCAGTTGCGCCAGAAGCGCAGGGATGGGAGTGAAGCAGGGGAACGCACACACCTGCTCCAGAGACTTTGGGAGGGAACTGGCCCACACCTGTGTCACCTAACCTATTTCAGAGTGTGCACAGCAAGGGGACTTTTCTAACCTCATTCGGTAACGCTTGACAAAACATACACATGAAACTAATTTTTACTTATAAAAAGATGTAAAAACCCTGAATAAAATACTAGCAGAATGAATCCAGTAGGCCAGCAAGAGAATAATGTGCCAATGCAATGCAAGAATAAAGGACTACAAGGCTAGTTCAATGTTCGTAGACCTAATGGTGGTGTTCACAACATTCATAGGCTAAAAGAGAGAAGCTTTGGTTATGTGCATGGGTACTAAAAAGGAACTTAATAATATTCAACATCCATTCCTGATTTTTTTTAAAAAAAGCTTTCAATAAATGAAGTATAAAAGGAAACTTGCTTTTTCTTTGATAGTATATTTATCAGAAACCAAATAGCAAAGATCATATTTCATGATGAAAGACAAAGGGTGTTTTATTTGGGAAGTTCTTGTTTTCTAGGATAGAGCTGAGTCCCGTTTCTTTGATACACACTCTCACTGCTCCATCTGTCTCTTCGGGACCTTCTGATGGACTTTGTCCTCTTGGTCACATCTGCATTTCCGGGGCTCAGAGCGATTTCTGCCACACAGCTTATGTTGAATAAATAATGAGTAAATGAACAACAGAAACAAATCAAAGATGCCCACTAACAACATTATTATTCAACATCGTCCTGGGGATTATAGACAAGGCATGGAAAAAGACATGAGGTATAAATATTGGAAAGAAAAAGATAAAACTACCAGCCTTGGCAGCTGATATAAATATCTACCTAGAAAATTCAAGAGAAGAATTCAGAAAGATATTCAGATATGATATTAATGTAAAAATATAACATGATTTCCAAAGATCCCATATAGTCAGGATGACACCAGTCACAAGAATCACCCAACTCAAAATGGCTTAAAGCAAAGGAGCTGTTGTGGTTTTGGGGTTTTTTTCTCATTAACTAGACACCCTGTGGATGGTTCTGTCTTCTGCACTGCTAGCTCCAGGGCCTCCAATGATACCAAAACACCTTTTTATTTTTCTCTCCATCTGTATCTCTGCCTGTCTCTGTCTGGTCCATTCTCCAGAAGGGAATTTTATAAGCATGGGAAAAAATGCCCATTGGCAGCCCCAGGCATTCAGTCCCAGCAGAAAAAGTGCTTCTCTCTTGTCATCTTCACATATTGTTTCCAGAGAGGGTTGTGGGCAGTCCACTCTGGACTGCAGTCCAATGGCTGGGCGGTTGAGCACCACCAAGCCACAGGTTGTCACGAGCAGGCCAGCCTGGATCATGTGACCATCCCGGTGGCTGTGTGGCAGGTGCGGGGAGGGGTGGACCTGGATTGGCAGGTTCCTGGGGACCATGTGGAACGGGGGAAGAGTTCCCAAGAGCAGAGGTGCTGTAATCACCCGTCAAGAGAGGCGGCAGGCCTCCTGAGAGGACGGGACACGGAGCTGCAGCAGCCCCTGCAGCCCAGCGCTGGCCGCTCAGAAGGGAAGCACGTGCTCCTCGCCACACTGAAACGCCCAGCTCTTCCTTGCTCCAACGACGCTTCCATCCCATAAACCCAGAATACGTCCTCTCCCAGAGGGAGGCAACCCAGGGTCACATGCCGGTGTGGCCTGTCGCCGCAAAGCCCGGGTCTCTGAGCGATACGCCATCCTCCAGCATGCTCAGACGTGACTCCGCAGTCCAACCAGCTGCGCCCGTCAGGAATTGAACCCCTCCACACGGCGTGCCCAGCGTGCTCACTAAGCACCTAGCAAGGGGAAGGTCCAGCAGCTTGTCCTTCCTCCCCGCCACCTCTGCAGGCCCGCCGTGGGAGTATGCTCCGGTTCCCTCCGCCTGTTCATGGTGTTACCTTCACAGGCATCCACTCGCCAGTCGGCCCATCTGCTGAGCTTTAATCTCCATGACGGTGTCTCCCAGATCGTGTGATGCCGTGCTTAGCCTCTGAAGACAGGAATCCCACCGTCTTAAGCTCTGCCCTCTTGGCCCCATTCAGCGCGTCTCCTGGGTGTTTGTTCTCCGGCTGCGGAAGCTGTGCTCCCTGCTGTGGTGAGTTTCCCCGGCTTTGGAGATTCTTGGACGGATGCTCATATTTGGATACGAGATACCCGATGTGCTCGGCTGGTATATGCTGCTTCTGCCGACCGTGGCCATCGGCGTGCGGGGCAGGGTGGCCTGCTGGGCTCCCGAATGGCTTGTCCTCCGTTCCTCTGGCACCGCCCCCCTCCCCGTCATCTGAGCGCTCTCAGAAGGCCGCTGCACTGCTGCCGCCCGAGGCGACCCTCCTTCCGGACCCGATTACTCAGAGCCGAGTTCTGCAGCCAGGCCCCTCACCACGCCCTCAGCCCCACTCCTGTGTCAGTCACCCTGAGTGTAGGAGACCCCAGGGCCCCTTCCACCTTGGGCAACACAGGTTTGGGGTTCTCCATCAATCCAACCCCCTCTGCACTCCGATTCTCAGGAACCTCTCAAAATCTCTGCTTCACTTATGACACTTTGTTCTCATTTTCTAGAGCTGTTCTAGATTCATGAGAGAGAAAGAGGGAGATCTCTTCTGTCAGTTCTAGGGATTCAGAGCAGGAGGAGGTGGGGGGGACACATGCTAAACTGCCATCTGTAGCTTTTCCTTTTTTATCCCCATATTAGAAATATGTTACAACAGCTGATAACAAAGGATATGTATGGGATAAGACTAAAATAGAAGCAGACAATAAGGAGTGACAAAAGGAAGAGGGGCAAATACTTCAATCATGAGGGTTAGAGAGTTGCAGCCTAGCGGCCAGAGTGAAGAGCGAAATGAGGCTGTAACTGCTGGAGGTCAGAGGCCGTGAGTGGCCCATCCCCGTATTCTCAGCGCTGGGCCCAACCCAACCCAGGCTGCTCTTCAGTCAACATTTGGTGAATGGATACACTTATTCATTCGATTCTTTATTAAGCAACACAGTCCTTGCTAACTGAAAAGAAGATGGCATAAAATCTCGTTGGCAGTGATATTATTTTTCCTGTCAGCAAATTAAAAGCCATTTCTCATGTGGAACACAGAAGGAATAGTGCCTTTAATGCTGTGTTATAGAAAGCATGAAGACGTTTTCCATATGACCAGTTTTCAAATGACCTTTGACAAAGCCCAAGAGCCTAACATTCAGACGAGCCTCAGGGGAGGGTTTTGTCTTGTGGCCGGTCCTTCCTCAGGACTGTCCTCCCTAGCCTAGTCTGGGCAGGGGAGTGGGGCTGGGGGCAGAGTGTCCTCAACACACCCCCTCCCTCCCTGGCTCTGACGAGGGGCAATCCGCTCTCACTGCACTTTTCATGACCTAAGATGCTCGGTCTTGTGGTCCACCTGCCTGACTCCCCAGGAACAGGACTCCTTGGTCTTGTTAAGTGCTGAGCTGGCTCTAGCTGAGACCATTCTGTCTGCTCTCTTGAGCACTGGCCTGGGAGTCTAGGGCCCGAGTCCTAGTCCCGGGCCCTCGATGAACTTTCATGCATTCATTCTTTGATTCGTTCTTTCACGCATGCACTAAGGAGGTTGGTGCAACCCCTCCCAGGTGCAGGCCTGTGCTGGGCATGGGACGCGTGAAGACCAGTGAGACACCCCTACCTTCAACACCCATGCTCTAACAAAGAGGTGACTTACATCTAAGGCTCAGCTTACTCATCTGTGAATGGGGATTATAATGTCTGTTTTCTGGACTTGTCAGAGAGATTCAGGTACACTCCACAGTGCAGGATACCTGTGGAATTATGATGATGTTGATGAAGGTGGTGGTGGTGGTGGTGGTGATGGTGGTGGTGGTGATGGTGGTGATGGTGGTGGTGGTGATGGTGGTGGTGGTGATGATGGTGGTGGTGGTGATGGTGGTGGTGATGGTGGTGGTGATGGTGGTGGTGGTGATGATGGTGGTGGTCGTGGTGATGATGGTGGTGATGGTGGTGGTGATGGTGGGGGTGATGGTGCTGGTGGTGGTGCTGGTGGTGGTGCTGGTGGTGGTGGTGCTGGTGGTGGTGGTGCTGGTGGTGGTGTGATGGTGTGCACACATCTGCTCTCATCTGTCTGGTCCAAGTGACATACAGGTCTCGCTCGTAAGTCATCGTGAGGCCAGTGATTTGACCCCACTCCCAGCCCCCTGCACACGCAGCCCCACGGCCTGTCCAGACCACAGAGGAGGGGTGAAGTGGGAAAGCAGATTGGAGCCCCAGCAAGCGGACCCTGAGCAGTTTTGCTTTGTAAGCTAAATGCTCTTTATTAGCCTGCAGTTAAGTTGTCTTTGTCTGAAGACTAACTAGAAGTTTTCTTCCTTATTGAGGGGAGGTAGAGAAGAGAAGAGGGATGTTAATTAGCCGATCCTCCTTCAAGGCGAGGGTCCATTTTATAACCTGCCTACGAGGCTGTGGGGCTTTGCAGGAGGTGCATCTCAGCTCGGCCTCTTGCTAGCTCTGGACCCGCCATGGTCTCCATTTCCCTGTCCACACAATGGGCATCAGCATTCCTGTGCCTCAGGTATGCTGGAAGTGCCAATACAGTGCCGCCCTGAAGGCCCCACCGAAGGGGTGGAGGTGCCCCCAGATGAACCTCTCCCCTCACTGTCCTCTCCCTCCTCTTCACAGCGGCGGCTGGCACGTGCTGCACGTGGGCCACCATGACCCAGACCCGCAGAACTTATGAGACCAAGGGGGCGAGCACTGTTGGAGAAGAAGGCTAGTTGGCTGCTCAGCACCCCCTCCTCTGGTCCTTTGAGTACCACCCCTGGTGGCAAATCCTGGGTGGATCCTGTAGCAATGGTTCCTCACTAAGTGTGCACTCATGGGACCTGAGGAGCTTGTGGAAAAGGCAAATAAAAAATAACAGATTAGATAGATAGATAACAATACACAGATATTCTCTATATAGGTATATAGACCTATAGATATTCTATATAGATATATATTCTAGGTACCTATAAAGAGAGCACATATCTACATACGTAAGTATCTATATATATAGAATATATATACATTGTAGCGTTTCAATGTGAAGCATTAGGAAAAAAAAATGCCTAGGCAAGGATTCATTAAAAAGCTTGTAAAGGGGCCAGCCCGGTGGTGCAAGCAGTGAAGTGCCCGCGCTCCACTGTGGCGGCCCAAGGTTCGCCAGTTCGGATCCTGGGTGTGCACTGACGCACCGCTTGGCAAGCCATGCTGTGGCAGCATCCTATATAAAGTGGAGGAAGAGGGGCATGAATGTTAGCTCAGGGCCAGTCTTCCTCAGCAAAAAAAGAGGAGGATTGGCAGATGTTAGCACAGTGCTGATCTTCCTCACAGAAAAAAAAAAAAGCTTGTAAAGACACAAGTGGAAACAGTGGAAATGACACAAATGTCCACCCACTGATGAATGGGTAGATCCAATGTGGCACATCCACACTGCGGAATATCACTGAGCCCCAAAAAAGAATGAAGTGCCGATACACGATACACACTCCTATGTGGATGAAGCTGGAAAACAGTATGTTTGGTGAAGGAAGCCTGTCCCAGGGGCCTGCAAATTGTATGAAATGAATTCCATTCATACGAAATGTCCAGAACAGTGAATCCAACCCGGAGGTGGAAAACAGATTGGTGGCTTCCAGGGGCTGGGAGAGAGGAGGCATGGGAAATGACTGCTGATAGGTGCAGGGTTTGGGGGCAACCAAATTTTCTGCGACTGGATATTGGTGGTGGTTGCAACAAACCACTGATTATATACTATAAAAAGGCGAATTTCACAGTATGTGAATTCCATATCCATAAAAGTGTTCTGACAGTGCTTGTGAGGCTGGACCCTAATATAGCAGGGCTTCCCTCAAATTGGGAAAAGATTCCCGTGGAGACGAAGAAGCTAACTTTGTCTCTGAGAGGAAACATCTCTGAATTACTCCTCTGCACTATGGAACTAGAGCTCCAGGACTATTTAATTGTTTAAACAGCCAGCAGCATATCAATAAAAAAAGAGAAGATGCCCGGGACCAAGCACTGCCGCAGGCTGTCGAGTCCTTCGTACTGAGTGTTCAGTCATTCAGCCACAGAGCTGGGCCCCGTCTGCTCAGGATTCCTGCCCCTCGAGTGCCAAGGCCCTGGGGGCATGGGAAGTGTCTGGTCCTGCATCCTCATTTGCCCACGCGGGGGTCTACCAGGCTGTCTCCACGCTTTGGTCCAGATGGCTGTGCGTCCTCCTCAGCACCCCATGGTCCAGGCCCCTCACCATATCCTTGCTCCCATGGGCATGGGACCTCTTCCTGGACACCCCCTTCTCTGCCACCCTGGAATCATGCTGTCTTCTGGGGTAGTCTGCAGGGATGGCCATCTCTCCAGATCCCCCCAAGCCTTCTGTGACTTCTATCATTCCTGCTCCCCCACCTCAGCCCAAAAGATGGTGGCAGGACATAGAGTCCTTCTCAAGGACACAGGAACACCTCATCAATTTCTTCTCCCCCTCCTGTGGAAAATGGCAAAAAGAATTGGTCACAAAATGCCTTTCATCCCAGGGTGCTCATCCCCTGCAATGTGATTTTGTGTCCCTCTCATCGGGAGCAAGTAGTCCCTCTCTCTGCCCTTGATACTGGGCATGGTGTGACCTGCTTTGGCCGAGGGAACACTAGCAAACATGATGCACGGAGAGGCTGGAAAGCACTTGCCCGGCTCGCTGTCACGAGCCCACTGTGGGAGGAAGCCGGCTGGCTGGACGAGAGACCCCGGCCCTCCCAGGCTTCTCAGCAGAGGCCCAGACGCGCGGGTGAGGCTATTGTAGATGACCGAATCCCAGCTGGGCCAGCAAAGACCAGAAGAACCATCCAGCCAACCCACGGATCAATGGGAAATAATAAGTTGTATGCCACTGAGTTTTGGGGTGGTTTGTTATGCAGCAAAAGTTAACTGATACACCCTCTCTCTGCCTTCTCCAGCCCAGGAAAACCATTTCCTCTGTTACTGGCTCATCATGCCTCTTTCAAATCTATCGAGAAGCTTCAGAACCCTTAGGGCTTTTGACAGGTGGCATACCAGGCTCCTACAAATTAAAAGCATTGGCTCCTGAAATGAAATAGCCAAGGATCTAACTCCTGTTCACCTGCAGTAACTTCTCTCCATGCAGGACAGATGCCTTATGATTGAGTTCTAATAGGGGAAGAGCTACAGGTCAAAGAGGAATCAGGATGACCCAAGAATAATTGTCAACCCATCACAATATGGTCTCAGCACGTGTTTACTGAGAGAGTACTAGAGTCCAGACACCTGTACTGGGGACTTAATGATGAGCAAAACAGCCCAGGTCCAGCTCTCACGACCTCACAGTCTGGCCTGGGACTCAGGTACCAATCAAATCATTACACAAACGGTGATTCACTCACTCACTCATTCACTCCTGTGACAACCATTCATGAGCACCTGCTGTGTGCCAGGACCTCTCGAGCGTGGCAGTGAGCACACAGGGATGCGTCCATCCCCCAGAGGCGGGTGGGGAGAGTGCGGCGCAGGGGTGGCAGTTGGGGTAGAGAAGGCTGCCCTGAGCAGGGGCGGCTGAAGCTCAAACCCAAAGGAGGAGATGCAGTTCACTGGGCAAAACACGAGAGTAGGGTGTGGGCAGTGGAGGAAGGACATTCCGGACAGAGGACACACAAGTGCAAAGGCCCAGCTGTGGCCAGGAGGACCTGAGAGAAGGCCAGAGTGTCAGGACAGAGAACATGGAGGAGCTGTGGCGGGGGTAGGGGACCAGGCCAACTTGAGTGATGTCCTCAGACCCACTAGGATTCAGGAGGCTCGGAAGGAGGACCGGCCCGGGTGGTCATTGCCCCCATCCCTCCTGGCTCCACAGGCCCACGTATTGAAGGCGCCCTGTCAGCAGCCTGGCTGCCCCCCCTGAGACTCGCCCCCACCAGGGCATCCTGACCCGCAGCTCCCACATCTCCGCACCTTCCACGTAGCCCCCCTTTCCCTCCCCTCTTGTCGGGAGAGTTATCCTAGAGAGGCGGCTCAGACTCCATCCCTCCGGAGGCTTTCCTTGAGGCTCGACACCCCGCACAAGGCTGTGACACCCCAGCCTACGGACCCTGTATGGCTCGAGGTCCAGTACTGGTCACAGCAGTGGCTCCAGGACGGCCATGTAGGGGTGTGGGACTAGAATCTGGGGGAGCTTTGAGGATGGAGATTCTGGGGTCTGAAGCACCCAGGCCCTGTTTGCTGCTGTGCATGAGGGACCAGGCAGCGTCGTGGCTCCAGGGTGACTGGTAAAGACGGGCTCTGGCTGGTGTGGGGACTGAGTGCAGCGGCGCACGGGAAGTGTAGCTGGCACACGCCCAATAAACGGATGACGCCGCTGCGGTGATTATCTCTCCGAGTGACTGACAGGGGCCCAGGCGGGTGTGGTGGCTCCTGGGGTTTGTACAGTCACTGAAGATGCACATACAAAAGATGCAGCATCTGACACAGGCACAGGGCCAAGGGTCCTGGGGACACAGGGCCCCCCAGAGGTGTGCCACCTGAGTGCAGGCCAGAGCAAAGGGAGGAATGCCAGCCCCCAGTTCACCGGTGCCAGACAGAGAGGTCTAGACCTCGAGCAGGGTCCAAACCCAAGCTCGGTGAGGGGGAGGTGGGCCCAGCCCCGGGGGAGCAGCAGCCGGCAGCAGGGCGGGAGTACCACGCCCAGGCCCCTGATTTCACCCCTTCGTCTGTATCACGGAGCAATGGGCTCGCTGCAAGGCCGTGAGGAGGGCAGCGAGAGGGTGCACGTGGCTCCTGGCACAGGCTCGGGCTCAACGAGGTAGTGGTCACTTCCTGAAGAGCAGGGACTCGGACACAGGCCACAAACAGGTTTCAGAACTTGGTGCTTCAAAGGGACTGGATCTTACTCAGTAGTTTATTTACCAGATAGTCGCTCAGCTCCCACCATGTGACAAGCACGTGTCCTCCTGGGAGGTCAAGGGCTTACCTTCCGTGGTGACCAGAGAGATGTGCCCAGATCCCCTCCTGGAGGGACGTGCTGCTCCAGGTGCCAGGGGTGTCTGCAGACGCCTCAGTGTCACCCCCAGATGCAGACACTACCCCAGGCCCACCCTCCCCGGGCCCACGCAGGTGCATTGAGGCCTGGCCACCTCCCTAACTCGGGACAGCTCTGGGGGCCCAGCAGGGCGGCGTCCCCCTCTGTCTGCTCCTGTCCTCCCTCCCTGCTGCAGCCTGGGCCGGGCCTCCTGAGGAGCCCCCTGCGTGCTCTGTGGGGGCTCCCGACTGGCCACCCCCACACCTCTACAAGGCCCACAGCAGCAGGTGAAGGGCACGCCCCCACACGGAGGGCTGTGGGGCAGGATCAGAGTGCTGGGGGCCAAGCAACAGGCAAGGCGTGGAGGGGCAGCCAGGACGGGCAGGCGAGGGCCTCTCCGGGTGAAGAGGGTTAAGTTGAGAGGCAGAGGCTGCAGAGGACACAACCATGCTGTGACACCAGGAGAGAGCTCCGGGGAGAGGGACCCGTGAGTGCCAAGGCCCAAAGCAGCAGGAAGTGGGGGTCGGCAGGTGGAGGGGCCTCTGTCCTCAGGAACAAGGGCCAGGGTGCTGGGGCAGCCCCTGGATGGTGTCTGGATGAGTACCTGAAGAGTACTTGGGGGTACCTGGAGGGTACTGGAGGGTATCTGGAGGTTACCTGCATGGCTACCTGGAGGGAGCTGGCTACCTGCGTCCTCCCACCTGGGCCAGGGGCTGGCGGGCAGCAGGCCCCCCTGGGAGCTCGGGGTGAGTGGATTGGGCCAGGGCACCCTCTGGCTGCCTGATTCTGCTGAGGTGCAGAGGCTGGTCTCCCTGAGCAGCGGGGACGCAGCTGCTCCCAAGTCGCCCAGTCGGCAGTTTCACCAGCAGAAATCCTCCCCTTCGGGCGTGTGCAGCCGAAGCGGCCCTCGGCCTACTTCCCGTGCGGCCGCGTCTACTCTGCTGGCGCTGGGGCTGTGGGGCCGGGACGAGTAATCAAGGACCCCGGGGAGCAGCCAGCGCTCATTAAATCCGGGGGGGAGTGGGAGGGTGCTAGGGACGAACTCCTCCCGCGTCACTGCACTTTCTCCCCAGCCAAGCGCTTCCTCGCCGATGACCTCCAAGATCGGCGCGGCTCTCAGAGGCAGGATCATCACCTCGTTTTGCAAGCGCAGAAATGCAGACTTGGGTTCAGTCGTGAGCTGCCCTCCCGGCTCCAGAGCGGTGGCCGAGAGCCGTGCGCGCTCCCACCGCCCGCGGCCCGCGCTCGGGCCTCCTGGGGCCGCACCGGCAACGCCGGGGAGACGCTGCGGAGACCCGCGGAGGGCCAGCCCCGAGGACGCCAGGGACCCCGGAGGGTTCCACCTTTGACCCTGAGACGCTACGAGGTGGTGATTTCCTGCGGAGAAGAGAATCCCTGCCCCTGGCTGCCTGACCGTGCGCCGGGGCTGCTGGGGCCCCGGGACGGCCGTCCGCCCTCCGCCTGCGCAGACGCGCCCTGCAGGACCCCGTCCCGAGCGCTCTCCCTGCGAGTGACCGCGATTTGGGTTTTTGCAGCTGTTTTAACCAACAGATGCGGCAGAAGTGAGGTTACGGGCTTCCAAGGCGAGATCATACAGGGCGCTGCAGCCCCTGTCCGCTCCCTGGGCGCCCTGAGCCACCAGATCGGCACCCAGGCCCCGAGGCCACCACGCCGAGAGGAAGCCCAAGCAACCCAGGCGCAGACACAGGGAGAGGCGGGGAGACCACCCCCAGAGACCAGCCGGCCCCCAGCGGCCCCGCCTCCCCCCAGGCGCTGCTCCTGGACCCCCTCTGACCTCAACATTGAACCAGAACTGCCCGGATTCCCCAGAGACAAAATGATTGTTGTTGTCTTAAGCCACTAATTTTGGGAGTGTTTTGTCATTGGCAGCAGTAAGCAGAATACCACCATCAAGAGAGAGGGACAGACAGACAAGGAGAATGTGATTCCAGAATGAAACAGGAGCAAATGCTGAGCAAGAACAGGCGAGGGGCGGCCAAGGGGGAGGGAAGACAGGGCAGGCTCTGCTGGGCCTTAAAGGAGGAGCAGCCTTCTACCAGGGGCTTCCTGGTGAAGGTGCAGGGCGTGCAAAGGCCCGGAGGCAGGAAGGGCCTGACTTGCTATATTTCCAGCAAGTGGCTGGTGTCCCAGGAGTGCGCTCAGAACAGAAGTTCAGGCCTAGGAGCTGCCTGTGGTGCACCACGGAAATGGGGAGACCCAAAGAGTTTTGAGCCTGGAATGAGGCCACGGCCACATTTTAGAAAGAGCATTCTGACTGCAGTGTGAAGGGCGGAGAGGAAGAAGCTGAAGGTGTGAGGAAAGCTCTTTTCCAGGCTCCCACCTGGAAGCAAGGGGAGGTCTTCAGTAACTTCCAGCACTTTGCTGCCGTGACTGATTCAGGCAACAACCAAAGATAGTTAGAGGGAGCCACGTGTGTGCAAGGCCACGGCAGGTGACGCCTCTGTGTGGCCGCCCCCAGGCTCCTGCTGCGAGGTGGTGACTGCGCATCCCTGTAGCTGTTGTGGGGAGAACAGAGAGGCGACACTGAGGAGGGGCCAAAGTAGGGCATGGGCTGGGACCCAGGCCTATGAAGGCCCTCTGGGGGCCGCACCCCACGGCTACTGGGTGCCCACAGCCGCCCGTGCGGCAGGTGCCCTCACCCCTGGCACGTCGAGGAGGAGCAGATCCCTGAGGACGCCCCCGGGCCCCTCGGTGCAGGGAGCAGGATGGGGGGTTGCCAGGGAGACGACGTGGGGTGGCCGCTGTGGCAGCAGCATCCTCTGTCACCCTCGGTGCGGGTGGCTCCGATGGGGCCCACTGCGGAGCGGGTACCTTCAGAGGGGGCGCTGGTCAGTGAGTGATCGGGCACTGCCCTAGGCCGGGCCAGACGGGTCAGCGCTGAGACTCTGCTCAGAACTCCTGGGAAGGAGGCCCCCCTTCTGGCGGCACTACCACCCCAGTGAGATGGAAACGCGCTGATTGCGGCCATTTGCCGCTGCTCTGGGGAGTTGTCACAGACTGACCGTTTGTGTCCCCTAGATTCATATGTGGAGATCCTAACCCCCAGTGGAATGAATGACATTAGGAGATGGGCCTTCGGGGAGTAACTAGGTTATGAGAGTGGAGCCGGCACGATGGGATTAGCTGTTCTAAGAAGAGACACGAGGACTTGCTCCTCCCCCTGCTCTCTGCCACCTGAGCACACAGTGAGAAGAGGGCCCTCACCAGCCACCAGATCAGCCAGCACCTTGATCTTGAACTTCCCAGCCTCCAGAACTGTGAGAAATCAATGTTTCTCGTTTAAGTCACCCAGTCTATGGTATTTTTGTTATGGCAACCTGAACTATGACAAATATTTTTCTGAGCAATGCAGAGGAAAGCAGAGAAACAGAGAAAAGAGAGAGAGCTGATGACGTCATTGGAGCACCTGGATCCAGCCACGCCTGAAGTCTACATTGGACTTTTTAGCTTTATGAGCCAATAAATTTCTTTCCTTGCTTAAATCAGCCTGTGTGAGTTTTTATTACTTGCAAACAAAAGGCGAGAAGAGCAATTACACCTGTAATGAGATGGAAAATCTTTTCATCACCAGAGTTTCTCTTGGGGATGGCACTGTCTTTATTTGGAAGAAATATTTTTAAAAGCATTGCTGCTTGAAGAGTCGAGTCCCAAGGACCTGGTTGTGGGGAAAATGCTTTACTTGAGAAAAAGAGATGTTCTCCTGACTTCACCAAGGGAGACCGTGCCTTGGTGTGGACCCTGCCCAGGGCCTCACCCTGCCGCACCCACCCTGTGAGCAAATGCGAATTTGCACACACAACAGACTGAGCTAAGGTGGGACGGCCACAGCGATGCCCCTCGACAGCAAGGCCGCAGTGGGAGTCGGCCCTCGGTGGGTGGCGTGGGTGGGGAAAGGCGTCCTTGGAATCGGGGGCGTGCGCACGGCCCTCCCCAGCCGCCCTCCCTCGCAGCTCGGGCTCTGCGTGTGGCTCTGCTGTAGCCCCGCCCTCGTGTGTGATTCCGGACGCAGAGGAGGCGGCGGCCCCGGGGCTCCTCTTGTGCTGCAGCAGGAAGCCCGGTGTCGCCGTGCCCTTGCTCCCAGCAAACGCAGGACCTCTCCTGTGTCCCTCGTCTCCCACTGCTGTGGCCGGGCTCTGCGGGGGTGGGGAGGCTGCGGGGGGGCCTCGGGGGCCTGGGCTCTGGTGGCAGCCAGCGGGTTCTGAGAGCCACCCTCCAGATGTGGCGTCCGGACCCCTCCCTCTGCAGGGTCCCTCCCGCGGTGAGCACGGCCCTGCTGAGGGTCACTCCTGGAGGTCGGCAGAGCCGCGCCTCCTGCCTGGCCCGCAGGTTCACGGTCACTCAGTCATCTGTGCAAAGTCCTTTCTGCCTAGACAGTGAAGGGGGCCGCGACCTTGACGGGGAGAGGCTGATCCTCCGGGAGACACGACGACCGTGGGTTGGGAGAGGGCGGCCTTGGGCTGGAGCAGTTGAAAGGTTTGGGGGTTGCTTGCCCTTCAGCACCCGGTCCCCTGAGACCTGGTTCCCCTGGACACACCCAGCCCCCACTGCCGGGCGCCTCTCGGCGAGGGCAGACAGTGCCGGCGCCCTAGCCAGGAGGCCCACAGAGGAGCCTCTGCTGGGCTGTTTCCTCTCTGCCTGGAGGAGGCGGGCAGCAGCCTCACGGGAAGATCCAGCGGTGGGTGCTCCTGCCAGCCCTTCTCCCCCTCGGCTCCCACAGCCGGCCTGCAGCCTGGGGCCAGCCTAAGCGGCCACCCTGGCTCAGAGGGCAGGAGGTCACAGGCAGCTGGCTGGCGTTCCATCCGCACATCGGGGGCTGAGTCACTGTGGAAAGGTGTGGCTCCACCGCTGGAAATGCAGACAGCAGTGGGGGAAAGCCAAGAGACGGATGAGACCACAGGCTCCCCAGCGGGGCCCAAGCCTCTAATCAAATCGATGGAAGTTTACTCGATGTAGGCAGACGGTTTCCACACAACGTGGCACTTCCTGCGTGCCAGGCTCAGAGCTGGGTGTTGTACAGACAGCAAATCCATGTAAGGCCCTATGAATTCATGAATTCATGAGACAGCCCTATGAGCACAGTTTTTACCCCCATTTACAGACGAGGAGGCTGAGGCACAGGGAGGTAAGATATCGTACCCAGGTCACACAGGTTGGGGCACGGGGAGAGCCAGGATTTGAGCCGGTGAGGGAGGTGTTGTGCAGCAGAGGAGCCCCAGCCCTCGGGGTGGGCACAGAGAGATTCCGGAGGAGGGGGGCTGGGCCGCCCGGCGGGGAGGGCCGGGGAAGCGAGCCAAGGTTAACCAGATGGCTGAGGGGTGCAGAGGGCTGGGGGCGGGGACGCAGGTGGACCCTGAGTACCCAGCCTGGGCGGAGCTGTGAGTGCACACCCGCAGGGGGGACAGGGCACAGGGGGATTGCCCCCTTCCTAAAGCTGGGAAATGTGCGGAATATGGGGCAAGTGCTCCTTTCACCACGTGCACACATGCAGGTGCACACGCACAGGCACATTCACACACACATAGGCACGTGTGTGCTTCCGCACATGCACATATACACACGCACACGCGTGTGCACGCACACAGGCAACAATATACATGCACACACACATGCATGCACATGCATACACACACACTTTGCCAATTCCTAAACAAAAACTTTTTTTCCCCAAAGTACATACACAACAGTGGGACAGAATCCGTATCACGGCTGGTGAGACGATGAGCTGGTGCGCCTTTCTGGAAAGCAATTTGGCGGTACGCAGCAATGGCCTGAGCATAGTCAGAACTTTTGACCCTGCAATTCCACTTTTAGGGTCTGTCTTAAGGAAGCAGTCTGAAATATGAGAGCTCTGTGCACAGAGATGCCCACGGCAGATCCTTCGTGGCAATGAGGGACTGGAGACAATCCCAGTGTGCAGCGACAAACACGACTGTAAACTGTGGCACGTCCATGTGAGGGACGAGTGTGCAGTCACTAAAAAGATGTGAGAAAGAGCTTTTCATCACATGAAAAAGTGTTGGGAAGAAAAGACAGGTGACAACGCTGAGGTCATATGCAGCATGTTTCCGACCGCACGGGAAAGGGTGCCCGGAAGACAAAGGGGACAGACAACATCGTTCACAGAGACTGCCTCAGGGTCGAGTGGGACCACTTCATTTACTGCTGGGGTTTGTACTTTTTGGTGATTTCCAAGGTTTGTACAATGACCAGTCATTTCCTGACCAGTGAGGAAAATAAAAATAAAGGGAGGAAAAGCTCTTCCTGTCTTCAGCGCCCAAGTCTCCCTTTCTCTCCACCCCCGACGGAGGCGAGAGGCCAGCAGGCTCGCCTCCAGGAGCAGCTGGGGTGGTGGTCTCAGCAGGCCCCTTGCACTCAGCTCCACAGAGTGACAGGACAGACAGACTGGGACCAACGGGCATGAATGCAGACTCCTAACTTGGGCCCCCAAACTCCGTTGTGTAAATATAGGATGAGGAAGACTTGGCCTGAAAAAAATATCATATAAAACTGTTCAGGGGCTTTACCCAGCCACAAGCTGACCATAAAACCAACACTGAGACAGAGCTGCCTTCGCATCTTAGGTCACATCACAAGAGGCATAGTGACCAGATAGAAGGAGGTGGCAGTTACAGGGTTAAGTTGCATCACAAGAGGCATAGTGACCAGATAGAGGGAGGTGACAGTTACAGGCAGGCCACATTTGGAATTCAGATTACAACTTTCAGCCCCCCAAGATTCTCTGTCAGCCCACCCCTTCCCCACTCTGGGGACCACAGCCATATTTACAGAGGGTCTGGGAGTTTCCTCCCCACCTGGTAGCAGAGAAGTGGAAGGGGTAAACAGAGGTGAAGAGAAGAGCTGGCCAGAAGCCAGGAAACTTGTTCCCGCCACACCAACTGAGCTAATTCTGCAGTGTTTGTGTTTCTGGGCCCTTGTTTCCCTTTGTCTGTCTGACTCCTGATGGGAACGTTCGCCGCTGCTTTTGTGCGGCCCCAAACCCAGTCCTCGCTGATGATATACATGAATGTGTGTCTGATGGATGTTTTCCAGAGCCCTTTGTTGCCTCAATTAAGGGATAACGAGCAAGAATTGTTTCTATTTGTAAAACAGCCCAGTCATTTCCCACTTCCCAATTGGTGGGACAATGTGTCTTAATTAAGCACAAAGACTTGTCACTTCATCTACTGTCGGGATCCCCGAGAGGCGGTGATGGAGGTGCAGGGAAGGGAAGGGAGGCCCAGGAAGCCTTGGGTAGGCCCGGAGGGGCTGGGAAGCACAGCGGGCAGCTCCCACGCGGCAGGGGCCAGGCCGGAGGGGCTGTGGGGCCATCCACGTCTGGTTACCAGTCCCTAGAGGAGGAGGGGAGGGCTGCCCTGCCCTGGGTACCGGAGCCCTGGCCTTGCCGGCCAGGCCGGCACTCTCCCTCACAGCCGTGCAGGTCACATGTTCCTAAGAGCATGGTGTCTGGAAACAGGCCGCCTGGGTTTGATCCTGACTCCACACTCACTAGCTGTGTGTCCCGGGCGAAGCACACAACTCCCCTGGAAGATGCAAGTGAGTAAAATGACCGGCCCCACCTCCTACGGTGAGTGGGCAGCTTCGATGAGCCAAGCACAGACAGTGCTCAGACCAGTGCCCAGCGCCAGGTGAGCGCCTGGTAAATGTGGGCGGGGACACTTGTCCTGAGAACAGCAGCCTGGTTTTCCTCCGGGACCTCCTCCCCATCCTCAGTTGTTGCAGAGTTCTGAAGAGTCGCCGACTTGCGCTGCGCCACTCCTCATCCGTCAGAAGAGCTGGGCTTGCCGAGGGGCCCCCGCCAGGCCCTTCCTGGTGGCAGGCTGGCAGCACAGAGTGGCAGGACATTCCCAGAAGGGACGGGTGGGAACATGGCTCGCTCCTCTTGGAGTCAGCTGCACTGACGGTAC
Organism: Ceratotherium simum simum; assembly: GCF_057802395.1. Classification (NCBI taxonomy): domain Eukaryota; kingdom Metazoa; phylum Chordata; class Mammalia; order Perissodactyla; family Rhinocerotidae; genus Ceratotherium; species Ceratotherium simum. Next base: position 92,335,027 of record NC_141904.1, read on the forward strand.
CGCAGGTCACCTGTGGGTGAGCAGCCCCACACGGGAGGTAGTGCCCAGGGGGCAGGAGTGCCAGCCCATCAGAGGGCCCTGGGCCAGGCCTCGGCTAGCTGCGGGAGAGTGGGGGGGTGGTCTGGGATCGGGGAACGCCCAAGAGCTCACGGCAATGGCTCTTTCTCCCCTGTGTGGAAGAAATTCAACAGTTTCACAACCGGCACAGCCATCCTGGTGCCTGGCCACATGTCCGATGGAGCCCACAGCTACCCCAAAACCCTGCTGCTGCAGGGAAGGCAGTTTCCCAAAGCCGAGCGAGCCTGGGCACGGTGATGCCCGTCGGCGGAGGCAGGGAGCCAGGACACACGGTAATGTGCATCCCCAACAGCTCTCGACCCTCCAGAGCCCCGTCCACCGTGTGGGAGAAGACCACAGGAGGGCTTTTCACTTGCGGTGGGAATTCTCTGAACCCGAGGGCTCGCCCTGGGGTGGGGCTCACACCGGCCAGACCTGCATCTTAGCCCTTGGCTCTAGGGTTGATACCAAACCCAAACCCGGCAGCGCCGCCTTTAAATAAAAGGTGTGTCCTTCCTCCCAAGGCCTGAGATGAGCTTTGTAAGCGCACTGTGTCACTGCGTCCTCACCACAGCCCTGGGGGCAGCATTACTGTCACTCTCGGTCTAAAGACACAACCACTGCAGCTCAGAGGACCCTGCCCGGGGTCACCAGGAAGTGTGGAGGCAGGATTCGAACCCAAGACTGTTCAACCTCACCACCAGCGGGCTGAACCACTGTGCTGTCCTGTCGTTGCTAAAAATCTCCGGCCTCCATGCCACGGTCTCCGCCAGGCTCAGGCCTCCTCTCTGATGGAGCTGGTGCGGGAGCCTCCTGGCTCGTCTCCCGGCTTCCACTGTGTCTGAAACCAGCAAAAAGTTGGCCATAGATGGTTAAGTAGCTAGAGACTCAACACTAAAGTTTTTTTCCTTTTTGCAATTACTGGCTATAGCTTTTAGCTCTTTACCTGCCCATTGTTAACTGTGCTGTGTAGGCAATATGCTATCTGACTCCCATTAGATTCCTATAGATAACATCTCCTTGAAGCCTGGGTCGCCATGGTAATGGATGTTTGAGCTGTTTTTCAGGAATTAGAACCCCTTGTCCACTTCAGGCCAGTGAGACCACACACTCATCACCTGGGTGCACGCAGATGTCCGATAAGTGACCTTTTGATGTCAAGAAGCTTAAAACTCCACCCTCTGGTCATGCCAACACCGCCATTTTGTGAACATGCATCCTGTGAAGAGGCATGAAGTCTGACTACGCCTGCGCAGATCATCAATCACCTCACCTCTCCTCACCTCCAATTGTCTATCTCCACATAGACTAGCTTGCGCCCTTCCAGATAAATATCCCTGAGTCCCTGTTTTCGGGGAAGTGGATTTGCGACTCATTCTCCCGCCTCCTCACGTGGTTGCCCTGTGATTAAACCCTCTCTCTCTGCAATCTTGTCATCTTGGTGATTGGCTTTCTGGGCGGCGGGCAAAACGAACCTGGTTCGGTGACATGTCCAGCCTGCCTCACCCCACCTGTCAGATGAGTTTAGGGTAAAAGAGGCTTATCAGAGATCAACGCTGTGACAAGAGGGGAAGGGAGCAGGACTGAACACCGGGAGAAGAGGAACTGCAGCGGGAAACTGAGGACGTCGGCCAGCCCAGAGTGTTGGGAGCCAGTGCTACCCATCACAGTGTCCCCAGGGGGTGGGAACGGGGGGCCCTTATCCCCCACATCCCTCAGGAAGGGGGTGGCCGCAGGTGAGGCCTCTCTGCAGCTGAGCTGGAGGCCATCTGCTGACTGCACACTTGCAGCTGGGGCGCAGGGGGAGCCGGGCGCCGCACCTCCCTTTGATGGCTCCCCATGAGGCAGAATCCAGCTGAGCATCTACGCCAGCCCTCACAGCCCATGGCATCTGACCTCTCATCCTCTTAGCCTGGCCGGCCCCTGCCCTCTGCTTCCAGCGCCCTCTGGTCCTCTGACCACACTCCATCGCCAGCAGCTTCCTCAACGAGCCCCGGGTTCCCCCGCACAGTCTCCTCTGCCATGGGCCAGCTCCCACTCCCTGGCAGGCCTCCTCCAGGGCACCTCCGTGACCACCAGCCCTGCTAGGTTATGGGAGCCACTTCCGAACCACATTCATTTCTCTCCCGCCCAGAGTGAGACGAAGCCTGACCCATCGCTCTGGCCCCTGTGCCCAGCCTGGGGCCCGGCGCCGAGCAGCTGGGGCCCACCAGCTGTGAGAAAGATGACTGGGGCAATCAGAGAGTCAGATCCAGCACCCCAGAGGGCCGAGCCCTTAAAGAGGTGAGTGAAGGGGCGGGCATGAGCAACGGCACTGCCCAGGCTGCGGCCCACCTAAGGGGGCAGCCCCTGCCCTGCTCCAGCCAGCTCCTGTAGGTGGAGACATGGGCACAGCATGGCCAGATCACCCCATTTTTCAAGAGAATTCAGAAACCTAGGTTTCTATGTCAGAGACCTTGATTTTCTTAAATGTTGGCATCTACTTTCAAGTCAATGGGAACACTGGGTTGTCGGGCCTAGACCAAGAATATTGGCTGGCTCCCCCAGGCCCCAACCGAGTGGATGCCTGGGTGAATTCCTCCATACCTTCAGCCACTGAGCACAGCCTTACCGAGCCTTGACCAGCCAAGAGCCCCAGCCTCGAGAAGCTCACATGTAGGGGGGATGGATGGTAAACAACAGCCTTCATAAATGAGCGCTTTGGAATAAATAGAGCAGGGGAGGGCGGAGGGGGCACCCCAGGGGCTTACAATTGGACCTAATTGAGAAGGCGACATTGGAGCAAGCGAACCATGCAGGTTTGGGGACCAGCCTGAGGGGTGGGGCGCGCAGGGCACAGGACTGTGAGGACCGTGGGCTCCATTCTGAGTGAGGTGGGTGCCACAGGGAGGTTCTGAGGAAGGGAGAGGCCTGCTTTGCTTACGCTGTACAGGGCCGCTCAGCTGCTTAGATAAGAGCAGCTGGGGTGGGGGAGGCTGGGGGCTGTAGCAGTCGTCCAGTGGGGCGGGGAGGATGGCCACGAACTGCAACTGAAGCAACTGGCCTGAGCAACTGGAGCAGGGCCCTGCGTCCACCGTGGGGGGGCTGCGGGGAGAACAGCTCCTGGAGGGAAAGGGAGCATGTGCATAAGCCGGGTGCGTCTGGAGCCTGGGAGCACCCTGGGAGCTGTCCAGCATGCCGCGGGGGCAGGAGGCTGGTCCCCGGGAGGCCCAGGCTGGAACTTCCGCTGACCAAGGGGTGACTACAGTTGCAAGAGAATCGCTTTCAAAAGGCAGGAGGCAGACCAGTCCCAAGGGAGGACAGTGACTAGTGAGCTCACTCAGGTGGTGGGTCGGAGGGCGCCCACAGGGGCCCGCCGCCAAAGGGATCAGGTGGAAATGGGCTGCGACTGTCCCGATGACGAAGAGGAGGGAGCCAGGCAGGAATGAGGGAGTGTCCTCCGCCGCCCCCACCAGAACCCAGCTGGAGAAAGGATCTGAAAACCGCGCCTGGGATGGGAGAGGGGTCTGCCGGGGACCTATGTGCTCCCATCATGGGTGTGACAGGTGCAGAGGGCCCGGGTTGCCATGGCGACGGAGATTCTGCAGGAGCGGTGGGTCAGTGGGGCAGGGGTGGGGCCTCAGGGTCCAGCAGCTGGGCACTGGGTTAATGAGCCCTGCCTCAGCCCGGGGTCTCTAGGACACTGTGGGTGCTGCGGGCTTTGCAAAGGCAGCCGCGCTGGGGACTAGTTTGTGGCTCTGTTTCCCAGCAGGGCTGGTGAGCAGTTTGCAGCAATCCTCTGCCACCGTGCTTCTGGATGCTGGCCCCCAGTGACCCAAGGACCCCTGGGAAAGTCACTTTGCCTCTCTAGCCTGCCCGTCCGGAAAAGGTGGGGACAGACTCAATGTGACTCTCCCCCAGTCTCTCTCCAAGCTTGCCTGAGAGTGGGGTCACACTCTTACCCCAACTCCACCAGTTCCTCTTCCCTCCCACCCTGCCTGGCAACCCCCACCCCTCCTGCTGTTCAGACAACCTGTCTCAGTGGTACTGCCCCTTCATTTCTGGGGACAGGTGTCTCCAGCCCTCTTTACAGACCATTTCAATGCCTGTGAAAGGTGGCCTCAGGACATTCCCAGACCGGGGGAGGGGGACAAAGGAAAGCCAACTTCCCAGAAGTCAGTCCGCCCGGCTGCCGCCCTCCAGCACCCGCAGCTCCCTCATCTTGCTCTTGCCTCTGTCGTCTCCTCCCCTCCCTGGCTCACCTCCTTCCCCTCGGCCTCCCCCAGAGCAGGACAGGCCTTGCAGCTGGCAGCCCGGGCCAGGTGGAGCCCAGACGTCCTCGCTGCTCCTCAGAGCCCACAGCCACAGAGACGATCTGTCACCACTTTGAGTATCCAGTGGCCAAGGAAGAGAAGGGCAGTGCTAGGACATTTCACACAGGGTCTTGTCTCATTTGGTCCCCACAATAATGTGTCCACGAGGGTATACTATTCCCGTTGAAGAGAGGGGAACAACTGAGGCTCACAGAGACGCTGGACCACCTCCATGACCATCAGAGCCACACAGCGAAGGGATGAGGGAGCCAGGTGAGCGTGCAAAGGGGTAGTGTCCTCTCAGTCCCATTGTGGGCTTTCTCTCCCAACCCTTAGGCCTTGCAAACCCCTAGTCTTCTTCCTGTTCATCTCTGTCTGCAGTGTAACTCAAAGCTAACAGAGCCAGGGCATGGCCTCAATTAGGTGTGGAAAATCACTGCACTCTGACCCCAGGCTGAACCTGGACTGTGCCTGGCCATGAGGATGTTGGATACTCTGTCTGAGGTTTGCCTTCTTGCTCTCAGACCCCTTCCCTCCCCCTTGCCCCACTAGGCATCACAGGGTCTACATTTCCCAGGCTCCCTTGCCCTTGGCTTCCTGGTGGGTTCATCCAATGGGAGGCACTGATGAAGGCTGGGGACGGGAGGAGAACAGCCAGCATGTTTCTCCTGCTCTCAGTCGGCTGTGGGCAGCATCTCTGGCAATGATGTGTTTCCTCCATAGCCATCATGTGGAAGGATATCAGATTGGGTGTGGGCTGTGGCTACCTCAAGATGACACTGCGAGGCGGAGACATGCCTTCTACTCCTTGCCCCTCCCCCGATGGAGATGGCTGGGTGGTCATCTTCACCCGTGGTCCGCACTGCCACTAGGCAGCCCCCACTATGGCTCCAGATCCCACCAGGTGCCCTGGCTTCAGGGCTGTGGCAACAACTGTCTTCTCTCTTTGGGATGGCAGTAGCTAATCTCTGGCTTGCTTGATTCGCCAGCCGCTGTGTGGCGTCTTCGCAATTCCATCACTTCCGTAACCAGGTCCCTGTATTAAGTTCCCTCTGTTCAGAAGACCTAGGGAGTTTCTGTTCCGGCGGAAGGATCCTGACTGATACATTATAGACACCTCCCCTCCTTGAAGAAATAAGGACCCAACCATCTCTATCGGGGGAGGGGCAAGGGGTAGAAGGCGTGTCTCTGCCCTGCAGTGTCATCGTGAGGCAGCCACAGCCCACACCCCATCTGACATCCTTCCACGTGAAAGACGACGGTGACGCTCTTGGCGGCTGCCTTTGTGGGCCGTTGTCTGGGTAAAGGTGGGTAAAGGGCTGGTGGGTGCTCGGGCAGCACAGGGCACTCAGCCCTCACGCCCAAGCCCTCATGCCGTCGTCCTCATCGTTCTCAGCCCAGGCTGCCTGAGCACAGAGGTGGGGCCATAAGCAGGGACCACACACCTCTACGGCCTTACTCACCCGGGGCGATCCAGCCAGACTCCTGGGGAAGCTCAGCAAGGTTCTGGCCGTCCTCAGGAAAAGGTGGTGGCTGGCACAGGAGTGAGATCCAGAGAGAGCTCTGAGAAGGCAGCAAAGTCTAGAGGGGGCCTTGGAAACTCTGCTCATCTTGTCCCCTCAAGATGACAATGGCACTTCCCTGACGAACTTGCTGCCTGGGCAGTACGGCAAAAGAAGGGAGACTGCCAAAGAAGTGGAGGACCTGAGATTGCAGAGAGACCTCAAAGAGGTCTTGGAGGCCAGCTTGCCACCAGTGAGGGAGCCAGCCATGCAAGCCTAAGATGGCTGACCAACTATAGTGACAGGGCTCCCTACCTCCCAGGTCGCCCCATGCCACACTGAGCAGCTCTCATGTTCGAGGAAGGAATTACGTCCCTGAGAAAATGTACATGTGGGAAACAGTGGCAAATGGAAATCAAGACCACCTTATCGTTAGAACTCTCACAGCCCTGGCCAAATATGGTCCCAAGGGCCTTTCTCCCTACTGCTGCCTAGACACAGAGCAGCTGGCTCCCTGGGACCATCTCATGCACTGCCCTTCCTCTGCAGCTGGCCCCACCCTGTCACACTGCCATGGTGTCTGGATCAAAGATGAGCACACTGCCCAAGCCAGCCTCATCCAAAACCTTCACAGAGCTGTTCCCCTCGGAGGTGAGGAAGTCCAGCCTCCAACCTCTGTGTCCACTTTCCCAAAGATGCAGACAGCTCACAGGTTCCCTGCTCCAGCCCCATACCTGTGATCTTTGGAACCAATCCAGTATTATCTGCAGTGTTTCCAGAACAAGTGATGCTGTGACTCTGGGAAAGGCCAGGAGAGAGAAGACAGACAAGAGAGAAAATAGCTTCACGGTTTTATTTTCACCAGGAAACCATCATTCTTTGCTGGTTATTCAGAGACCATGATCCAACTGGAAAAATTCTCTCCTCATATAAGTTACAGTCCTTTGGCTGTAAGCAACAGAAACAGAAATCACAACTAGAAGGAAATATGAGGAGGATCTCTAGGGTAGATCCATTGCCTACATCCTCAGAAAGGCCTGGAGCCACGGGAGAGTGGACACTAAGGCCATAAGAAGTGGCAGGCAGTCTTCAGCGTGTGTCCCTGGAAGCTTCCGCTCCACCCCACTTCCACGCGCATCAGTCTGGAAAACAGCAACTACTCTGGGTCTTTCAAATAGACGGCATTTAATACAGGGGATTGGTTATGCAGCTGGTGGAGCATGAGAAGCCACACAACCCAGAGCTGAGCCCAGTGGAAGCTGCCCCCACTCCTGCGACTAGAGAGGTGACGACAAGAGGAGGGGCTGGGGCTGCCCAGCAAACTAGAGCCCCAGCCAAAGCACCTGGCAGGAGCCTCCAGGTGGAGGCAGGGCCACTGCAGGAGACCCCACAGCCAGAGGGAGGCTCTGCCTCTCCTCCTGGAATGCATCCCTCAGCGCAAAGCAGAGCAGGAGACTGGCGCACCCAGCACATGGTGCTCCTAAATACTCAGCAGAGGCTACAGCTGGCCGGCTGGAATCTTGAGTCCCCACTGGAGACAGAGGAGCAGGAGGTTGATTGAGGTCCCCCCACGGCCGACTCCTCCCCAAAGGGAAATCAGGAACTGTTACCAAAGTAGGAAAAAGTGATGCAAAGTAGGCGAAAAGGACCCGCATTGCCTGAATCCACGAGGAAGTCACCTGGGGAGCATCCCTCTCGTGGGTAAAATCTGCCCGTGTGCACTCCTTTCTCAGAGAAACGAGGGCTTCCTGGGGCCCCTTCTCCCCTCAGAGCCCTTCTGCCTAACTCTCGGGTGTCCTTACAAGGCGGTGCTGTTGGTAGTTTTCAGAAAGACTCAAGGAAACTGATTTGAACGCCAGCTCCACCACCGGCGAGAAGCTCCACACCCCTGTGCTGCAGGCTCCCCTCTGTGAAATAGGGTAAAAACACACTGACCTGCCTTCCAGAGCGCAGGGTGGAAAGGGGGGAAAGAGTAACGCTGTACACAAGGGAGCTGACAACACACCCTCAGCTGCACCAGCAGTGATAAGTCGTGTTGACAGCTGCACCGTGATAGGGTGTGACGGGACGAGAAAGGTACTTCACCTCTGTGGTCTTCCTCCCAAAACCCACAACCCCAGTCTCATCAAACAAACCTCAACTGAGGGACATCCTACAATATACCTGACCAGCGCTCCTCAAAACTGTCAAGGTCGTCAGACACAGGGACAGTCTGGGAGACCGTCCCAACCCAGAGGAGCCTGAGGAGACGGGACAACTACCTGTCACGTGGGGCCTGAATGGGGTCCTGGGATGGAAAAAGGACATTAGGTGGAAACTGAGGAGATGTGGATCAACCGAGGACCGTAGTTAATAACAATGTGTCAGCCCCGGTTCACTCGCTGTGACAAATGCACCACACTGACGGCACACGCTGACAGTGGGGACACTAGGGGGGACATGGAACTCTCCGCACTGCCTTTGCAGCCCTTCCCTAATCTAAAGCTATTCCAAAACAAACATGTTATTTAAAAAATACAATAAAAACAACGTCTACTTCATAACCTCGCAGGATAGCTGTGACGGTAGCTGAGTTGTCACGCATGAGGTGTCCCTGTCAGCAACTGGACTAACGAGCTCGGGGAGGAGAGCTCTTGATAAGTGGCCCTGCAGTGCGGCCCAGCTGGGCTCTACTCCTCGCGAGCAGGAGCCCCTCCAGCGTGACAGACACTGGCGGGCCTGGCCCGGCCCAGGTCTGCCCTGGCCCCAGTCCTGCACCTCTCCACTTGCCAACAGCCCCGGAGGACCCCAAGGCATCTTGTTCTGGGCTGTGGGGCTGCTGTCCCGGCCCACAGTCAGGACGGCCGTGGGCCTGTGGGTTCTGGATCTCCTCCTCCACAGCCCACCCCACCCATTCGTCCTGGCTGGAGAATCACCCTCCCCCCGTGGGTGTCCCAAGAACTTCTCGAGAGCGGGGACCACCACTCTCCGCCGTGAGCTCTCTCCTCAGCCCCGGTCGAGGCCCTGGGGTCCCATCTCCTCTCTTGTCCCTCCCTCCTCATGGGCAGGCCCAGCTGCACAGTGAGGCCTTTAACCTGCTTCTCTGGCCCACACACAGGGCCAAAACTCTGCTGGAAGAGTTGTCACCTTTCCCTTTCCTGTCCTTTTCCATTATGGCCTGGACAGTAGCATTCCTAACCTCCTCCATCCCCCTCTGCGGGACGCCCAGCAGAGCGTCCCAGGGCTAGCGAAGGTACCCACCCTCAGAATAAGCCCAGCTGGCCTCCGTCCCCATAGGGCCATTCCCCCGCAGCCGACATCGAGGCCAGGCCTGGAGCTGGTCACTGTGGTCCTGCCCGACTCCCCTTTACAGCCTTTCAAATCCCCTAATTTCATAAATCTCCCTGACATCGTGTCACCTCTGGGCACAGACCTTACCTGTTCCCCCCCGAAATCTCTGTGTCACCTTGAGATTCACACGTTAATGCCCACGTGTGGTATCGCCAATGGTCTGGGACACCCCTGCCCCTCCACCCACATTTGTCTGAAGCCCCATCAGCCCTCGAGAGTCCCCAAGGGGTTGTCCTCCCACAGCTTTCCCTGGCTCCCGGCTGAGACGCTGGAGCTTCCTGGATTCTGGCCCCTCTGAGGGACTCATTCCCGGCCCCTGTCTGGAGTCACCCCCTCTCCTCCCCTGTGAGTGTCCTTGGGCCCCTGTCACCTCCACCAGGGAGAACAGTGGCTAATACCCATTGATTGTTGGTCTGTGCCGGGTCCTGTGCAGCAGGGTGATCCCCACATGGGCATCCAAGGTAGGGACGAACAGTACTCCCCTTTCTCACAGGTGAGGACACAGGCACAGAGAGGCTAAGTGGTTTGCCGTATGATTTTTCCACAGCCAGTACGTGGCAGAGAGAATTTGAATCCAAACACTCTGCTTTGAGTTCCCACCTTTAACCCCTACCCTGTATAACCAAACGTATAAATCTGGGTAGTCCAGAACATTCCAAGGTGGCATGACTTACTTGCTCTCCTGGGGGGTAGGGGCAGAGGGTGTTGACAGAGGAGGGGCTGCCCACTTCCATGCCAGCACACACTGTGGGCTCCGCCAGCAACTACTGCACGCTGGCGTGGGAGGGGTGTTCTGACCACATTTATTACCTCCCTGGGGCCAGGAGTGACGAGACGACAGGCAAGGTGACAGCCAGTCATAACGCCATTACCTCATCTGAGGTGTTCTGTAACTGAAACATTAAACTGCAAGTGAGCATAATTCTAGGCTGAGAGCGACTTCGCACAGGAATCGTGCGAGCGCTGTGTGTTCTCTTTCCCTGTTGCAATCTGCATAGCTCATCTTCTGAAATAAGCTCATGACTAAAGAACAAGGTGCTGCTCTGAGAAGGGAAAAGATATCACTCCTTCCCTGGCAGGTCCTGGGCCTCTGAGTGAGGCTCTCCCAGAGCGGCGCCCGTCTCCCAGGTCAGTGCGTTTCTCTCCCCTCTCTTCCCACTTCCGCACTTCCAGACGGAGACCTGATTCTAGACCCGCTCCCCCCTTACGCCAGTCTCTGATGTCTGCTTCGCCCTCAGGGCACAAGGCCTCTGTTCACAGGCCATATTCCGAAGTGCTCTTTGCTCTCTCCCCGGGCTTTCCCACCAGACTGAAGCAAAAACGATTCTCGGAAGGAGAAGGCCCAGGCCCTGGCCTCCACTCCTTCGTGCAGCACACATCCCACAAGTGCCCGATAGATCCCAGGTACTCTTCTGGGCGGGGGCATTAGCAGTGAGAAGAAAAAGGCCCTCCCTTCGAACGTTGGTACCTACTAGTGTAGCGGCTCTTGGCTGCAAGGAACAAAGCCCCCACACTCAAAGGCTTACACAACAAAACTATTTAATTTCCTATTTCCCTACATAAAAAGAATTTCGTGTGGGGGGGGGGCATCCAGAACTGGTTAATTCAGTGGGCCAGTGATGGAAAGGACCCAAATGCTCTCCATCTCTCCACTCTTCTGTCATCAATAGGTTGGCTTTGCTCCTCAAACTAGCTCTACTCATAGTCACAAAACGGCTGCCACAGTTCTAGGCATCATAAACAGATACAAAAATTGTTCAGAAGAGAAAGGGAGTGTCTTCCTTCTGACTCCTTTTAAGAACAGGAAAACATCCATGCATGATTAAAAACTTCCTCAACCTGAGAAAGGACATCCACAAAAAACCTCCAGCTAACATCATACATAATGGTGAAGGACAGAATGCTTTCCCCTAAGATCATGACTAAGACAAGGACATCCACTCTCACTGCTTCTATTCAACATTGTCCCAGAGGTCCTAGCCAATGCAATAAAGCAAGAAACAGAAATGAAAGTCATACAGATTGAAAAGTTACAGATGATATAATTATCTATGTAGAAAATACTAAAGAATCTAAAAGGGAATTACTAGAACTAATGAGTGAGCTTAACAACACTATAGGCCACAAGGCCAATATACAACTATCCATTATATTTTTATACACTAGAAATGAACACTTCAAAATTGATATCAAAAAGTACCATTTACAACAGCATCAAAAATTATGAAATACTTAGGTATAAATCTTACAAACTATGTTCAAACTCTGCATGCTGAAAACTAAAAACACTGATGAAAGAAATCAAAGACCTAAAAAAAGTGAAAGATATACCATATTCCTGGACTGGAGGATTCAGGACTGTTAAAATGCTAGTTCTCTCTTAAGTGATCTATGCATACAACGCCATTCCAATTAAAATTCCAGTGGGATTTCTCTAGAAATCAGCAACCTGATTCTAAAATTGATACAGGAAGGCAAAGAAACTAGAATAGTTAAAATAATTTTTAAAAAGAACAAATTTAGAGAACACGCGCTACTTGATTTCAAGACTTATTATAAAGCTGCCGTCATCGAGAAGTGCGGTATTGGAGACAGGAGGGACACACAGATCAACGGATCGGAAGAGAGTCTAGAAATAGACCCACACACTTATGGCCAATTGCTTTTTGACAAGGGTGCAAAGGCAGTTCAGTGGAGAAAGAATAGTCTTTTCAGCCAACGGGGCTGGAACAATTACATATCACACGCAAAACCAGGAAAGAACAGTGGCAACATCTTCAATCCATATCTTGAACCATGTGAAAAATTAACTCGAAATGGAACGTCCACCTAAACGCAAACCTAAAACAACAGAACTTCTGAAAAAACATACGAGAAATCTTTGTGACCTCTTTTTTGAGCAAAGAGTCCTTAGATTCAATACCAAAATCACAATGCATTTCATAAAAGATAAAACTGATGGACTGGATTTGATCAAAATTAAGAACTTCTGCTCTTGGAAAGACACCTTTAAGAGAGAGCAGAGACTGAAAGAAAGTATGTGCAAATCGTGTCTCTGATAAAGAGCCTATGTCTAGAATGTATGAAGAATACGTAAAACTCAATAATAAGAAAAAACCCCAATTTTAAAATGGGCACAAGATTTGAACAGACATTTCAACAAACAAGATATGCAGACGGCAAATAACAGCTGAAAAGATGTTCAGGATCATTTGTGATTAAGGAAATGTAAATTAAAACCACAATAAGATTACACTACACACCTATTAGAAAAGCTAAAAAAAACAAAAAAACTCACAACAACACAAGTGTTCTTGAGGATGTGGAGCAGCCAGACTGCACACATTGCTGGGCATGCAGCATCAGGCGGCCCCGCGGAGGAAGCTGCAACTTTTTATAAAGTCAGGCCTGCTTCGACCACAGGACGCCGCAGGCTCCCCTCTCGCGCTGACCTACGTTCGCTGACAAATGTCCACACGAACTCCACAGGAATGTCTGTGGAAGCTTCATTGCTAGTCACCAAACACTGGAGACAGCCCAGTGTCCTCCCAGTGGGAAATGAGCAAACGCTCTCTGTGCACCCATACGACGGTGCGCCCCTCGGCAGGGACAAAGAAGGAGCTGCTGACGGACACGGCGACACGGCTGCGTCTGAAACAGCAAGTGAAAGAAGCCAGACTCACAAAGCTGCACACTCTGTAATTCCGCATAAATGGAATGTAAAATGGCTTTCAGAAAAGGCACAAAACTGTTGGGCCAGAAGTCAACTCAGTGGTTGCCGGGAGCAGGAGGGGGTCCTGACCCCAGAGAGCGCAGGGAAGCTTGGGGGTGACGCACGGTTCTCTAGTCGCGGTTCCATGGCCGTGTGCGTTGGCCAAAACTCACCAAACTTCCACTAAAAAGGGTGATTTTACTGTGTGTAAGTTATACTTTGATAAAAGAAAGAAAGGAAAAATCAGAACAGTACAACCTTTCCCAGAAGCAGCCTCATGTCTCCTTGGCTGGACGTGGGCCTCCTGCGGTTTCTAAAGCAATCAGTGCAAGAGGGTGGGGCCATGGTGACCGATGTGGACCCGTCAGTGCTCCCCAGGCCTGGGAGCACGCAGGGGGTGGGTACTTCAACCCAACCGGGGTCTCGTTAGGAAGAAAGGAGGGGCAGAAGCCGCTGTCCGGTCTTGGGCCGGCTGCTACATGGGAGGAGGCAGGAATAAATGAATTGGGAAACAGAAACGCCCGGGGTGGGTGGGGGCGGGGGCGCACTGCAGGAGGAAAGCAGTGCGCGAAAGACCGGACAGCCCGGGGGGGCTCTCAGAGGAGGTGGCCTGGGAGCCCAGACCCGAATGAGGGAGTCCAAGCACACGAAGAGCTGAAGATAAGCGCTCCAAGTAGAGAGAAGAGAGGGGCAAAGGCCAGGCGTCAGGAAAAAGGCCTCGCGGCGACTGAGGAACTGAGTGTGCAGAGCGCGAGTGCCCGAGACGCAGCCCCAGGGGCCGGCTTTTGGCCGAAGTGCCATGCAGGCCGCAGAAAGGCTTTGCATGCGGGAAGACACGATCCAGTTTTATTTTGAGAGGATCACAGCTGGGTGGAAAATGGGCTGGAGGGCAGCAAAAATGAAACTCTGGTGGGCTCTGGGCTCCCAAGCAGGAGATGGTGTGAAAAGAAAGATCCTGGTGGCTGCAGGTCACAGACCTGGGGGTTGGCTGGATGTGGGAGAGGGTGAGAGGCAGGGGGAGCCCAGCATGACCCTGGGGGGCGGGGGGCGGTTCACTGCCCCCACAGCAGCAATCACTGATCACTGGGGTGGGAGCAGGGCTGCACCTCAGGGGTCTGCTCAGGGGACTGAGAGGTCCACCTGGGGCATCAGATTTGCAGTTTGCTCATCTGTAAGATGGGAAACAGGACACCTAACTCGTGGGCAAACGGTGAAGGCAGTCTCCAGACAGCGTGGCTGTGCCCACTGGCAGTATCAATGCCCCCTCTGTGATGCACCTGCTTCATGCCTGCGGCTCTGAGAGGTTCCCCCTCAAGCCTCCCGGCAAGGTCATCGGTCTCACTTTGTAGATGCGGAAACTGAGGCTCAGAGAGGTTGCAGCATTTGCCCAAGGTCACTGAGAGGGTAAATGGTGTCGCCTGCATCGGAATGGAACCCATGTCTGTCAAGTTGAAAGCCTGGGCCCTCCCCACCTTGCCTCCCAAATGCAAAGGGTTATTTTTCTTCAGTCTGTAAAGGAGCCATGTGGGAGACACAGGCCCCCAGCACCTCTCAAAATGCCAGCCAAGCAGCCTGTTCCCATCCCAGCCTAGGGGTCCAATCTGAGGAAGCAGGCTGCCCGGCCTCACCCGCCAGCCAGAGGCAGTGGAAAGGCCTCTGCAACTGGGCACAGTATTTCCAGGTGGCAGAATTAATAGGGCAATTCCCCATGCAGAACTTAGCTGGCTCCCGTGCTAAATTAGCATAGATAAATATTTTTGAGAGAGGAGGGAAAATAATGCATTTTGCAATAAAGCCGGAGCACAGCCCTCCGCAGCCATCCTGTGAATCTGGATGAGATGAGTTTGCACCTGGAGTAATTGAAGGCGCCATGGTCCTCCAGAGCTGGGAGCAGGCCCAGCCAAGCGGATAAATTCCCTGCACTCGGGCGGAGCTAACGCTGTCGAGGCTGATCCCTGCGCTGGGGTGAGGTGGGGGTGGGGGAAGCACCAGGGCCTGCAGGAGCAGGGCTAGGGTTGGGAGAACGGATAAAGAATAAAGAGAAGGACTAAGAGGGCTGCCTGCCCAGGGCCCCCACCCCTCCTCTCTCTAGATGAAAGCAAGGTACCCAGATGGTACAGTGCGGATGGGCTGTGCCCCAACCAGCTGGCAGGAGGGTAGCGCCACAGAAACTGAAGTTCTGCGCCCTCCTCAGTGAACGGCCCAGGAGCCCAGGTTGATGATCTGCCCCCGCTACAAACACTCACCCACGTCCTTCCCAAGCCGGGTGTAACCAGCCCCAAAATCGCTCTCGGCCCAGACCCTGCTCTCCAGCCCCACTGCCTCGCCTCTTTCAGGCCTCACCATCTCTCACTGATTGTGTGAACATCCTCTCACCGGGCTCCCTGCCTGCAGGGCCTCCCCCGGTGTGGGCCCGGGGGACAGAGCTGGTCCTCAGCAGTGCACAGCAGCAGGGCTCTACCGGTTGCTAAAACTACTGAAATGCTTCACGGCTGGTTGGCAAATGACCGCTGCCCTGCACCCCTCGGGTACCCCGCTGCCCCCGAAGCCCGGGACCCTGGCCTCTCCAGGAGGCACCAGCGGGTTAATGCCTGGCAGGGAAAGGCCCACAACCCTTCTAGGTCCCTGCTGCACCAGTTATAAATATGTTAAGTATCTCCCCTGGAGGGGAAACTTAAAGCCCTGATGATCTCCATCAACCCCCCAGCCTCCCCAGGTACACGTAGCAGCTACTGTAGAAGAGGGTTACCATCCTGTGCCAAGATGAGCCCAGCCTCCCTCCTCCAGGCTCCACCTTCACACCTCTCCCCACACTGGCCTGGAGGGCGTTTCCCAAAATCTAGCCTCGCACTGCCCTCCTGGCTATGCTCCCGGCATTCAAGGCCCTTCTGACCTCTCCTGCATTCTCCTAAGACTAGCTGGGTGACAGGCAGAACAGAACATCTGGGATTCAGGTTCTGCTCAGTCGGCAGCTAAGGGGAACTGGCAGAAAGCTAAAGGGAGAGGAGCTAGACCAAGAACAGGGCCGCTGGAGACACCTAGAGCAGCGCCCACCGGCGGTGCCATGCATCACACCCTGGGGCTGAGGGGCAGCAGGGGGATGGCGCCCGAGTCCTGCTGCTGAGCCGAGCCCAGGAGATGAGAGAGTGACAAGCCGTGCGTCCACCCGCCTTTGCCGGAACAGGTGTGGCCAGAGCTGCCAAGCCAGACCTGGGAAGTAGGCACCTGCTAGGGCTGCCCCCCCAACTCCCACGCGCCCCCCCATCCTTCCTCCAGAGCTTGAGGCTCTTGTCAGGACTAAGACTTCAGGCCATGTTTGCATCAAAAGTCTTTGCGAATGCTTTTTCTGTAACGTCAAGTGTTTCCATGTCAGTAGCTCTCCACAGGGGAGGAAATGTATCAGAACTTGAGGGGCTTTTCTCCAACTACGCACTCCAGGCCTCTTGCGCGGATCCTGGAAAGTACTCCCCGGGGAAAATGCCAGAATCCCCAGGGCTGGGACAGGGAGAGAGGATGATAGCCAGCTTAAAAGCTATAACGTCCTGAGAATCTGATAGCACTCCCCCACCCACACTGGGGCTGGGGCTGGGGCAGGGGCGGGGGGAGTGGGGCTCCTTGCCCCTCTGCCTATGTGAGTCACCATCCATCCAACAGGGTTACCTGCCCAGGTGGCCGCCTCACCTCAGGGGCCCTGGGCTCACACTCAGCCCGGGTGTGCCGTCAGCTGTGCCAGGACAGGTGGCTACTCTGTGGTACAAGACTCAGCTGTCTTAATCAGAAAGCCCAGGAGAGCTCTGCAGGAGGCTGTGGGTAAGGCCCACACTTGGAGCGTCCTGCCTGCCAGGCACATCTCTACCTGCTTATTGATTTTGTTTTATAAACCCTTTCATAGTGTCAGGCACGGTTCTAAACCCTTTGCATATATTAACTCCTTGATCTTCATAACAGTCCCATTTCTAAAGTGGGTACTGTTATTTTCCCATTTCACAGATGAGGAAGCTGAGTCACAGAACTGGTAAGTGGCTTGTGCACAGCCACATAGCTCATAAGTGGCAGAGCTGGAATCCACACCCAGGCAGCCTGGCTCTGGCCAAGCCCTCGTTGCCCACGCTCTGGTGTGCCCCTAGGAGAGGCACCGGAGAACTGGGAGCGAGGGCGGGCTTTGACTGCGCCCAGGGCAGTGCAGAACGGCAAGACTCCCCCTCCCTCCCACCCGAAACAGGAGCAGCTGTGCGTGAACCGAACCCAGGCCCCCATAGATCCCTCTGCTCCCAATTTATAGGTGCTTCCTGCAAATCAGCTAAACATTAAGGAAAAGTCCGTATCTTGGCCAGGACATAGCTCGTTAATGCACATTTATACAAGTCATGACAATTTCTTCAAACAGAGACTTAAAATGCCTTCTCTGCAGAAGCTGGTCACAGAGATCACCAAAAACAGCAACGAGCGCAAGGCAGCAGCTTTCTGTAATTGCGGCTGACAACCTGGGGTTTATTTCTCTCCCAGAGCTGACTCGGGCGCTCCTAGTGGTCTCCGGGGAACAGAGCGAGTTGAAGGTTAGGAAGCGGAAGGGCTTTGCTGCTGGACTCTGCACAAGCCCCAGCCCCACTGCGCCCTGCTTCTTGAGGACTGACCTCGGTGTCCGTTTGGTCTGGTCCAAAAAGCAAGCACCTTGACATGTGGCACAGCTCTGCCAGCTGCAAAGTCTTGGTCTCTCTGAGCCTCAGTTTCAGAGGCATCGTGCCCTCCTCCCCGGGTTGCTGTGAAAGTCAGAGATGATGTACGAGGTGCACCTGGCAGGTAGCAGGAGCGTGGAAATAGTACCTACGATATTGTTCTTCCAAGGAGCGGACAGAGAAGGGTCCTGTGTGCCAGGGGCTCCTGGAAGGGGAGCAGGCTAAGTGAAGTAGGAGAGTATGAGCACGATTGAATGTGACCCCCCATTGCTGACCACAGCACAAGGTTTCCCTTCACCTCCCAGGGGGTGTCCCAGAGAGGAAGGAAGGTGCCCTGAGCAGACACAGAACCTGCAAGAGCCCTAGCTGGGGCAGAACTGTAGCAAGAGTTGATGGGGGCTGGGTCTGACAAGCCACTAGGAACAAGGGCCAACCAATCCGCTGGAGTGAGGGGCTGGCCTGGAGGGAGGAAGATGGCGGGGCAGTGCCCAGACAGGCTCAGGACTGGGCGTGAAACACAGGTAGGCAGAACCCACGCTGCATTTAGAAATCATGGAGCCCGTGGCTCCTTCTATCCTACACTCATGCACTTAACCATGTGGTAAGAGGGAGACCCAGAGGGAGGTATGGGGGCTGGAACCACAGCAGGCAGGCAGCAGCTCGGGGCCAGCTGCAGGCCTCCTCCTGTGCCCTGAGAGTCCCAGGAGCAGCAAGCAGCCTTCCCTCCCTCTGAGGCTGGGTTTCCTAGGAAACGGGCTGAGTGCATCCTGCCACAACCATCCCCTCCCCCACCCCTCCGTCTGTGGTGAGCCCTGCTTTCTCCTCCAGAGGTGGGAGCAGGAGGCCCAGAGAGCTGGCAGCTCAGTCTGAGACCCCGGGACTGCTGCTGCTGCTCGCTGGGCACCCCAGGAAGTGAGGGTTCGGGGAGCTGGAAGGCGCCCAGCTTACTTGAAGGTACAACCGCTCCACTGGCCTCAATGCAGCAGTAGAATGTGGTTCATTCTGGGGTCTCAAAATCTCCATAACAGAAAGTTTTTTTTAAACGTGGTTAAAAAGTGTTTCTAGCAACATGGAGAGTGCTGAATACCAACAGCTAAGGTGCCTCAACCCTTCCTGAGCCAGGCTCCCCGCTCACGCCGTCCACGTGCCTACCCCTGCACCCCCTGCACGGAGAGGAAACCTGCTCAGAGGGGGTGGTCTCCCCAAGCCCGGAGCGGGCAGTGAGGGAGCTGGAATGGAAAGTCGATGCTGCAGCCATTCCAGAGGGTGCTCAACTCCATGAGCAGCAGAGATAAGAACTGACCTCTCTCCTCCTCTCTCCCCCTCTCTCTCGCCCTCTCGCCCTCTCTCCCTCTCCCTCTCTCTCTCCCTCTCTCCCTCTCCCCCTCTCTCCCCCTCTCTCCCCCTCTCTCCCTCTCTCCCTCTCTCCCCCTCTCTCCCTCTCCCTCTCTCCCTCTCTCCCCCTCTCCCCCTCTCTCCCCCTCTCTCGCCCCTCTCTCCCCTCTCTCTCCCCTCTCCCCTCTCTCCCTCTCCCCTCTCCCCTCTCCCTCTCTCCCTCTCTCCCCTCTCCCTCTCTCCCCCTCTCCCTCTCTCCCCCTCTCCCTCTCTCCCCTCTCCCTCTCTCCCCCTCTCCCTCTCTCCCCTCTCCCTCTCTCTCACCTTCTCTCCCCCTCTCTCCCTCTCTCCCTCTCTCGCCTTCTCCCTCCCTCTCTCGCCTTCTCCCTCCCTCTCTCCCTCTCTCTCTCTCTCTCTCTCTCCCTCTCTCCCTCCTTCCTCCTCGTCCTTTCTACTTTTGAGTGTTTTCCAGTGTTCTCCAATGAGGACGTCAATATTTAATAGAATCCAGAGGTAATGGACCTGGCTCTTTTCCTCAGAGGAGCCACAGCACCCCCCTTCAGCATTCGGAAACAGAGCTCCCACGTGTCCACACCTAAACACGGAAGTCATGGCTTCCTAGTTATTCTTCATCAGCTCAACACAATAGATCGGGTTTGGAGGCAAATGATGCACAGCAGTTTTGAGTTGCATCTTCCTGAGCATTTCAATGAAACCACAGCTCTCAGTTCCCCAGCCCAGACACAAAACTCTGGGCCCCCCGTGACCTGACCCTCTAGAAGTGATGAGGATGTAAACACCCTTGGACCAGAAGGGCTATTGCCAGCATTCATGTCTTTTTGGCTGAGCTCTAGGACTCTGCTGCCATTTGAACGAAACCTCTCCAGATGCCCTCAAACATTTCCTGAGCCCCTGCTATGAGTTAGGACTCACACCAGGTGCTGGCGGCTCAGAGATAAAAACAGACCGCCCCCGGGCCGGCCCTGTGGCTTGGTGGTTAAGTGCGCGCGCTGCGATGCTGGTGGCCCGGGTTCGGATCCCGGGTGCGCATCGAGGCACCACTTCTCCGTTCATCCTGAGGCCAAGTCCCGCATACAGCAACTAGAAGGATGTGCAGCTACGACATACAACTATCCACTGGGGCTTTGGGGGGAAAAATAAAATAAATAAAATCTTAAAAAAAAAAAAAAACAGACCGCCCCCTCCCTTGAAGAGCTCAAAGCCTAGAGAACAAAATGGATGAGTGTACAACTAAACGCAATTCAGCACATAAATGCTGGGACATAATTCTGCACATAAATGCAGAGTTATGGAGAGCTTGCTGGAGGAGGCAAAACCTCGGCTGCCTCCTGAAGGAGGAGTAGCTGACCAGAGGCCTGGTCCGGCCTCACCACCCTCGGCCCCGCCGCCCCTTCTGTCTCCCGGCACACAGGCTGTGTGCCCCCCAAACTCAGGACCTCTGCCCACACTGTTCCCACTGCCTGGAATGGTCCTCCATCCCTACCATCCCTGCAGAGCCACCTCTTACTCCTTCTTGAGCCCTCAGTTCAGTGTGCTTCCTCCTGGGAGCTTCCCTGACCGCAGGCCACACCAGGGGCCCGATGGATGCTCTCCCAATGCCCTTCCTCTTCCTAGAAGTTCCCAGAGTTTGTAATCCTGTGATTGTGTGCTCATTCAATTCATGCCTCTCGCCCACCCCAGGCCGGAAGTGCCGAGAACGCAGGGACGGGTCTGGGCTCTGGATGTGTGCCCAGGCCTCTGGCAGGGTGCCCGCACACAGCAGGCGCTCAGCAAATACTGGCTGAAGCTGGAAAGAAGGCAAGCACAGGGAAAGAAGGCGGGATGGGAGAGGAGGAGGGAGAGGCAGCTCCAGGAGAGGATGGGGACGGCCTGCGTGTCGGGGGAACACTGGCCTGTCCGGGGAGCTTCCTGGGCCAGGCTAGCTGGGAAGTCGCGGGTAGACTTGGGACAAGCAAGTGACACACTGGCTCTTTGTTTCAGGGAGTTTGCGGTGGTGCCCGGTGCAGGGAGCGGCCTACAGGGCTCCAGCAACAACAGCCCCTGTGGAAGCACGGACAGCACACGTCTGCGCTCCTTCCTCTGGTAACAACACTTCCCGGCCTGGGGGAAAATTCTACCTCTGCCTGCAGCACTGGGGGAGCTGTCCAGGTGTGCTCACACACTTGCACACACATGCACACACTTGCACGCACACACAGATGCACACACATGCATACGTGCGCGCACGCACCTCCCAGCCCCTGGTGGAGGTGTGCCACCTGGGACGGGCCAACCATAGATCACTACCCCCTGGAAACAGTGACTAGTCGTGGGGGAGCCAGCTGGGGAGTCCAGGACCCACGGCCACTCAGAGCACTCGCTGGGATTAACCTATGAATGCGGAGGCAGAGAAGCTCTCTTTCTGCTAAACTGGCAGGGAGTAAATCTGGAACAGCCAACAGCCACAGCCCCCCTCCTTAGAGAGTCGCAGAAGGAAGCTAACAGCTAGAGGGAGATAAAGCCAGACTCACAGGAGCAGAGCTGATGTTATCCCCTGAGCCCTGGATCCGGCTGTGCCTGAAGGACTTCCCCTGGCCTTCCCTGCCTCTGCCACTCGAAACCAAAAGAGGCATCAGTGACGCAGGTATTGATGCCTGGAAAGGGGATGTCAAGAGAGCCAGACCCCAGGCTGTGGAGCGGCTGAGTCGAGGCGCGGGGGCCCCGCCACCGCCCCGTCCCTGACTCGCTTGCAGCAGCGAAGTGGCTGGCAGTGCTGTCTCGGACTTCTTCTTGGGACCCGGGCTGCATGCTTCCACAGCTGGGCTCAGGGAGTGGATGCTGAGAGAGGAGGTGCAGGGTGGTGACCACTCCTGCCACCTTCAGTACGGCACACTGGGGACGCAGGCCGACCCACTTGAGCTCCAGAAGGAAGAGGCTGCTGCTGTGTCGAGAGATGCCCTTTCTGAGTGCCACAAGCACCTCGGAACCTTCTCAACACCCCTGGGAGGAGGGCGCTTTTACTGTCTCCACTGCACAGAGGAGGAAACCGAGGTCCAGGCAGGTGACGGAATCAGAGCCTTGGTGGTGTTGGGGTTGGGAGGGGCTCACAGGATGGACTCAGTCGGAGGCTGGCTCCGGGGAGCGTGGTCCAGGCAAGGAGGTCAGAGCCCACAGGAGGTCTGGAGGAACAGACAGGGCAACTGAGGCAGGGAGCCACTCATAGGGGCAGAGCATCATGATGGGAGGGCTGGGGGACGTGGCTGGCTCGGTGTAGAGCTTAAGGCAGGGGACTTGGGCGTCTCACCTGCAGACCTCAGGGGCTGGAGGGGCTGGAATGTGGGGTGCTCAAGCGGCAGCTCCAGGCCTCTGCTGCGCAGCTGGGGAGGCGAGACCAGCTCAAGGCCACTCCCTGAATGTGAGCTGGCATTGGTCCCTGCTGGGCACAGGCTGGGGTGACAGCATGGGCCCGGCTGTTCGGGATGCTAGGCAGGCTCTGGCTGCATTTGCAGCTGCTACAAGAACCTGTCTCCCATCGCCACACATTACCCCAGCAGTGCCCGGCCCATCTCTGTCGTGGCAGCTGCCACTACCTCTGTCACCGGGGCGGGGGGGCGGGGGGGGGTTGGCAAGCCGTGAAGAGAAATAACAAACAAACCCAATTTCCCCAAATCAACCTGTCCCCACAAAGGGAAGAAAATGAAGAGGCCTGGCCACAGCTGACCTTCTGTTTACATTTTCCTTGGAAACGAAGAAATAATTGCTGTTGCTATAAGGAGCCGTCTGCAGATGGCCCCCCCCTCCGCCGCTCCCCTGTCCTATTCAAGCGCAGCCAGGGATGACACTGGAATCTTGAATCAAACTAAGTGGTTACTATGGTGTCAGCCTGAAATTATGAATCTCCCAGCCGGCCAGCGCGGAGGCACAGAGCCAGGGGTACACAATTAAAGCAGAGAAATGGAGGAAAGAGAAGGCACACTGTATTTCAATAGCAGCAAAATTGCACTTCCGGGCAAGAGAATTAAGAAAAATGTGCTTAGAAATGCAGTTAGAGGCATGATCAGGGCCAGGAATGGTCCCAGTTCTGCCACCTCCCCGTCCTCTCCCCCTCCCCAACACACTGTCCCCTTCTGCCCTGGGCCCTGTGGTTGTTGAGAGCTGTGTGGAGCAGCCCCGCCCCGCTCCCCCTGCCCAAACACTGGGGTGAAACTCCCTCTCCCACTACCATGGCCCAAGCCTCTCACCTGGACAGCGCACTTCAAAGAAAAGCTGGAGTCTTCAGTGGCCTTCCACACCTGCTTTGTTCTGACCTCACTGCTCTCTGACTCATCTCCCCCAACTCTCCCCTGGGCACTTCACTCCAGCCACCTTGGTCTCCTGGCTGTTCCTGGAACATGACAGGCACACTTCTGCCTCAGGGCCTTTGCACTGGCCATTCCCTCTGCCAAGAGAGCTTCTCCCAGTTCTCTGTGACTGCAGGGGTCTGTTTTGCCCACTGCTGCATCCCCATGCCTAGAACAGCACAGGCATGCGGGGGTGCTCAGTGAATAAAGGAGTGAACCATTCCCATCTTCTGAGTCTCATTTTCTCCCTCTTTACCATGAGGGTCTGGACCACACTGGAGGGGCAAACTGCAGGCCCTCACAAGCAAAATCCAGTCCGGAAGCCTGTTTTGTTCAGTCTACACCACGTTGGACAGCGAGGCATTTGTAAACTTGAATTCATTAACGACATAAAAATTGGGAGACTGAACATACAAATCAGGATTTCCAACGCAGAAGTTATCTGTTCTTTAGAGGTTTGGTAGAACTTTCCCATGAAACTGTCTGGATCTGGTGTCTTCTTCCTCTCCTCCTCCTCCTCCTCCTTCTTTTGGCATTAGATTACCATTTCACTTCTGTTTTTGGATGGGTCTTCTCTTTTTTTTTTCCCTTGCCTCTTCTCCGATCAGTTTTGTTTTATTACTGCAGGAGCCTGCCCCCCATCACACTTTGACCTCTGGAGTCCTGCTTTGGTACATCTGCTTGGCTAGGTCCAGGTCACATGCTCAACTCAGGCTGCAAAGGCATATGGGAAATGTAGTTTTTAGCTTTGCCCCTTCTGGAGTGGAGAGAGGCACGTTGGAAGGGATTGGGGTGGAGCCAAGTTGCAGCATTTGCCACTTCGTATATATATGTTTTTTCCTAAAAGTTGTTCATTTTACTTTAGATTGTCAAATTTATTGGCAAAAAAATTTGTATTTTCCTGTAATTTAACAAGGTTGTGTACCTGTAATGGCCCTTCTTCATTTTTATGATTATTGATATGTTTTTTTATCAGACTTTCTAGTTTTGTCTAGTTTCTCAATTTTTTTCAAAGAATTATTTTTCATTTTATAGCTTAAAGTCTACTACTGTTTTATTCTATTTCATTAATTTCTGCTCCTTTTCTTCATTAATTTCTTCTGTCTGCTTTCTCTAGATTTATTTTGATGTTCATTGCCTAGTTTAGTGAGGTAAGTGCTTAGTTCCCTTATCTTTTCAATCTTTCCTCTTTTCTAATGACTGCATTTAAAGCTATTCATTCTCCTCTAACACACGTCGTGGGCGGTGTCCCGTGGGTTTTTATATGTAGTGCTTTTATTACTGTTCATTTCTAAATAGTCGCTAATTCAGCTTTGATTTATGGTTTAATTCACATTATTTAGATTTGTTTTCCAAGCGGATAGATTTGATGATGTTATTCTCTTGTTAATTTCCAGTTTTATCTGCATTGTATTCGGAAAATGTGGCTAGCGTGATCTTTTTAATTTTTAAAAAATTGATCTTAAAAAGCAAAAGCAATACAAAAACATATTCTTCGCATAAAAGATTTAATCAATACAGAAGTTTATAGAATCAAACATTAAAAAAAAGTTTTCCTCTGTAATTATTGTCATTCTCTCTAACTTCATTCTCCTACTTAGAGCTAACCTCCATGAATAGTTTGGAGTGTATTTTTCAGTCCTGTTTTTTAAATTAGAAAAACATATATATATGTTCATCCCTAGAGTTTAAAAAAATTATTTCTGATCCAGCCCTGATGGCCTGGTGGTTAAAGTTTGGTGCACTCCACTTCGGCAGCCCGGATTCTGTTCCTGGGTGTAGAGCCACACCACTTGTCTGTCAGTAGCCACGCTGTGGCAGCAGCTCACGTACAAGAACTAGAATGACTTACAACTGAATGTACAAGTATGTACTGAGGCTTTGGGGAGGGAAAAAAAAGGCTGGAGGGAAGATTGGCAATAGATGTTAGCTCAGGGAAAATCTTAAAAAAAAAAAGATAGTCATTTAAAAACATTACTTCTACTTTAAAGTGTGTCTTGGAGAACTCTCAACTAACTTTTAGTTATTTTCAGCCATTTTTGTTTCCAAGTACTGTAAATGCATTTTTGTTTTTAAATAAACATATGCTTTGACTTAGCAACAGCCCACAAATTTTAATATATCACTCTCTCATTGTTCATTTTTATGTAATTTTTTATTTGTTTTGATTTACCTTTTAACTCGAGAAAGAAAGTTTAAAAAATTTTTCCAATTATGTATATAGGTTTGAGAATACAGAGGAAGAGGGAAAAGTTTCCACCTCCTTCTAGGAGAACTAGGCAAAGATATTAACAAAATGGAAATATGTAAACCCATATCACATAGAAAAATTTTCCAAAACCTAAATAAAATATTAATAAATTATAGCTATATTATAATCAAAAGATTAACAGATCATGATCAAATAGGATGTGATCCAGGAGCTGAAGGACAGCTCAACATTATGAATGTAATATTATCCACTATATTAACAGATTAAAACAGAAAACACATATGACCAATTACATGAATACTCCCAAAGAAACATTTGATAAAATCTGACATTCATTTCTGGCTTGTAAAGCCGTTAGTAAGCTAGATACAGAAAGGAAATTCTGTAATTTAATAAACATTGTCTATTAGAACGTTTTAGCAAACTTGATACTTAATAGCGGAACTCGAGAGCACTCTCATCAGAGTTGGGAACAAAGCAAGGATGCCCGCTTCCATGCCGACTATTCCACCAACTCCTCCCGTGGTCCCAGGGATGCAGCACCAACAGGCTCTCCCAGGTCTTGTCCCCCACACCTTGGGTCTGGGCTGGCCCCAGTGGCTTGTCGGGACCAACAGAAGGAATGTTCTTGGATTCCCGAAGCTGGGTCCTAAGACACCCTGCAATAAGAACAAGAAAGAAGCGTCTCTGGAAAAAAAATAATAAACTGTCATTGTTTGCAGATGATACAGTGGCCCACCTAGAGAAACCATGACAACGGATAGGAGAGGTCAGCAAATGGCCAGACACAACATAAGTCCAACTCAATAGCCATGACCAATTAGAAAATATTGGGGGGAAAAATCTATCCAATTCACACAAGAAACAAGAACCAGAAAATCGTTAGTAATAAATGTAACACAACCCATATGAAAGAAACCATCAAACTTTACATAAAGGAAAATTTAAATAAGGAGAGAAACATACTAGATTCTTGGACACAAAGAGATCAGTTCTCCCCCCAAGAAGTCTATAAATTCAGTGCAAATGAGACACGGAGCACAGACTGCTGGCTCCCTGCCCGAAACTCAACACTGCTGATGCCACAGAAGAGAAAGGGAGGGGAGTGGGTCTGAGAAGCTGGCATGAAACTATGAGGCAGAGGGTGGTAGAGTTTTGGTGTGTGAGTGCGTGCGTGTGTGTGTAGGGGGTGTGTATGTGAGTGTGTGTGAGAGAGTGCGTGAGTGTGTGTGACGGGGCATGAGTGTATGTGAGTGAGTGCGTGCGTGTGTGTGTAGGGGGGTGTGTATGTGAGTGTGTGTGAGAGAGTGCGTGAGTGTGTGTGAGGGGGCATGAGTGTATGTGTGTGAGTGCGTGTGTGTGTGAGGGCGTGTACGTGAGTGTGTGTAGGGAGAAGGAAGGATGGCAGTTGAGAGTGGAAAAGAGGCGGTCGTTGTGGGAGTGGATGAGGGAGGGGAGTGCTTTCTCACCGTGCTCCTCTCTCTCCCTGGCGTACTCTGAGAGGACTGTTGTCAACCCATCACCTCTATAAGACACAACAACATTGGAGGGGTCCTAGCCGCAGTGTGGGGCAGACAGTAAAAGGAGGGGCTGGTTCCTGACATGCCCCTACCCCTCCCCCTTCACACCTGAGGACAAGGTCATTATGATAGGAGCATAAGTCAGGTTGAAAGGGTTGATTTTTAATAGCACTTGCTCTGGTTCTCTAATGCTGTGTAACAAACCCTCCCTAAAATTCAGTGCCTTAAAATAACGATTTACTGTTAGTTCCTGTGGGCTGATTGGACTCAGCTGGGCAGTTCTCACTGGGGTCTGTCTACTTAAAAAGCAAATTTGCCTGTTATTTTATCCTCAAAATGAGCTTATGCCAGAACAGCCAAAAGAATTACAATTTGGGATGTGCGTGCTATAGCAAACCATAGGTAAATCTAGAGAACACAGGAGGGGTGCTGCTTTTATAGAGAAAGAGGGGGAGTAGGGAGAAGAAAAGAAAAGTCCATTGGAGGAAAGTAACAGTTCAGGGCGGCAATGGCCTTCTCATTGGCTGAGCCTCAGCATTTCTGATTGGCTGGGCTGTTGCTGGCTATGGAGAGAAATCTTCCTTCAGTAATAAAGTAGTTGTACTCCCTCTTGGAGATGTGAACCAAGCTCTCTTCCTGTTTGGAGTAATTGAGGATGTATGATAGGGCACAAGAGCTCCCCCTGCAGGCCTTCCCGATTTCAATTTCCACAGGTTCCCTCATGCAATTGCACACAGACAGTGGCTGGGGCCACAGAAGACTGGACTGGACACCCACAGTGACTCACTTACCTACTGGCAGTCAACACTCGCTGTTGGTTGGCAGGCCAGCTGGGCGGCAGGTGACAGTGCCTACAGGTGGTCTCTCCACGTGGCTTGGCTTCTCACTGCAGGACAGTTAGGACTGAGAGGGATGAAGCACTAAAATTCCAAAAGACCCAGGGGAAGCTCTACGTCTTCTCATGACCTGGCCCAGAATGTCATTCCTGCAGTATTCTATTGACCAAGATGAGTAACTAAGGCCCGAATCAGAGGGAGGGAGCTGACTGTACCTCTCTGTTGAGGAACGCCACACAGATACAGCAGGGAAGGAATTGCTGGCGGCCATCTCTGTTGATCAGGCTGCTGGGACGCTGCCTTTCTCCTCCTTCGGAGTTCAGATTCCCCTTTGGAAGTATAAGCTACATTGACTGATAACGCGCACTGGATAAAAACACTCATAAGGAAGAGTCTAAATGCGTTGGGGGTGAGCACTAAAAACTAAGGATTAATTACCCACCTGCTGTGTCACCTTGTGACCACTGACCTGCTGACCACTGACCTGCTGTGCCAGCTCAGCATCTTGTGACAGCAGTAAAAGAGATATTCCTGTCATATGTGATATATGCTCTTTGTTCTACGAGGGTATACAACCACCCTGTACACCCCACGTTTTGGTGCCCTTCCTTCCTTGCGGAAGGAAGGCTCTGGGCTATAGTCCTCAGACCTGGTTCATAATAAACTCACCCCAATTGTGATTTATAGATTGACTATGGATTATTTACATCAACAAGAATAATGGATTGAGAATATACAATACTAATAATGGGCATATGTTCACCTACAATACAGCCTCAAATATGTGACAACTGAGGGAACCATGGAGAAGTATAAGTAACTCCAGACTTGTGGCTGAAGATGTTCACACCGCTCTCCTAAGAGTGAAGAGATCAATCAAACACCAAATGTGAGCTAATGTATACTGCTAGATACAAATATGTTTCCTTATATATATATGAAACTTTCCACCCAACAAAGAGGAAATGTGTTGTTTTTGAGCGTATATGGAACGTTCACAATCAACCAAGTACTAAAGACCAAATGAAGCCTCCCTAAATTAACAATGAAACCAACATCATATGAACCCATCCCCTAACCATAACGTAATAAAATCAAATCAGGAACAAAAGGATAACTTTTTAAAATTCCCACATATCTGAACAGGGGAGAAAATTGCAAATAAATAAAATATAGAACAAAAAAGAGAAGATAACTACAGACATAAGAAAAATTTTCAAAGTAAATTAATATTAGGAACAATTACATGTCTAACAAATTTGAAAATCTGGACAAAATAGATAAATCTCTGGCAAAGTATAAAATGCCAAAATTGGAATGAGAAGAAATAGAAGACCTGAATAGATCAATAACCATTAAAGAGGCTAAAATAGTATTAAATATCCACTTTCCCAAAAACTTCAGGCCGAACTTATTTTACAAGTGAGTTCAACCAAATTTTCAAAGAACAGAAGATCCTAATAATAGGCAATTTGTTCCAGAAATTAAGAAAAAAGAGAAAGTCACCCTGGTTATTTTACAAAGCAAGAATAATATCGGTTCCAAAACTGGATAAGAACAGGACAAGAAAAGAAAATCTCAGAGCCATGTCACTTATGAATACAGACACAAAGATTCTAAATCCAATATTTGTTCATCAAACCCAGCAGCGTATTTTAAAACATAACCCATCCCATGATTCCATTTATACAAAATTTAAAAGCAGGCAAAACAAATCAGTGGTGTTAGAAACCAGGATGGTGGTTACTCTTGTGGGGTAAGGACTAGAAGGGGTAGATGGTCATGTTCTGTTTCTTGACCAAGATGCTGCCCCCTGCAATTGTGCTCATTTATTCCATCTCTCTTCTGGAGGCAAGTTACACTTCAGTGAATAAGTCATTACTAAAAAGTAACGTATCTAATAGAATTTATACAAGGAGTGAAAGGATGGTTTAATATTAGAAAACCTAAGAATGAAATCCACTCATTAATAGACTAAGGGGAAAAGGCACACAATTATCTCAGTAGACACAGAAATGGCATTTATTAACGTCCAATACCTATTTATGCATGATGAGAACTCCAAGGAAAGCAGTAATAGAAACTTCCTCCACCTGATAAAGGCTGTACACCCAAAGCCACAGGCCATCATGCTTTATACACAAACACGTTAGATACACTCTCCCCAGGATCAGCAGTCGGGCAAGGACTTCTGCCCAAGCACTTCTGTCCAACGCAGCCCTGGAGATGGCGGTGGGGAAATGGGCTCGCTGCCGTGTGTGGCCAAGTCAAGCCGAATCCCTACCTTTGACTCTATACTAAGGGGAACTTCATATTCAAAGTAGATATTAATCATTTCCTAAGGTGAACCTAAATACGAAAGGTAAAGCTGTAAAACTAAGAGAAAAAGCAATGTAAGAGAAAATATTTGTGACCTAAGGATGAAGGAAGAGTTCTTAAACAAAACATAAAAGCACAAGTCATAAAGTAGAAAATAGATGGATTCAACTCTATCAAAATGAAGCATTTTTGTTCAATAAATACAGTCAAAGATACAGCCAGTGATAGACTGAGGAATACCTAAGACCCAAGCATATGCGAGGAACTCCTGCAAATTAACAACAAGATAATCAACCCAACAGCAGAAAGATAAGGGATATGATTAGGTCACTCAGAGCAGGGGAAATCCATATAGTTCTTAAGTACACGTAGAGATGCTTAACTTCATTCACAATGAGAAAATGCACATTCAAACAATTACTCCAGCACAGAGGCAAAAATTAGGAAGTCAGAGAATACCCTGCTTTGGCAAAGGGTATCAGGAAGACCCAGGCATTGGGTGGGAGTAGAAACAGGTACAGCCAGTCTGAAGAGCAATCGGATAGCGTATAGTGAAAATTCAGTGAGGCAGCCAGCCCATTTCTGGTTGCAGGCCCTCGAGAAACGTGAGCAGACATCCACAGGAGGACACGTGCAGGGAGGTTCATCCGAGCATTGTTTATGGAATAGGAGGGCTAGAGGCATCCTCGGTACCCATCACTAGGGGACCGTTTAAGAAAACTGTGATGGATGCTGCCAAGGAAATGCTATGCAGCTGCCAGAAGCAACGAATTTGATATACAGACAGCTACATGGACATATTTTAAAGCATCACGATGCCTGGAAAAAAATGTATAGTACTTTGACACAAAACAGTACCAAATATTTTATAAAGATTAATAAATATCCAAAGACACTTATCAAACAAATTAGTAGGTCCCTACATAGGAGTCGGGGTCGGGAGAAAGAGGGAAAAAAATAATTAATGTAAAATAAGAAACAGACACTGCATGGATGATGATAGTGGGCCATGAAATGAGGAGTGATAATAACTCAGCATCTTACCCCTGGTGTCCAATAAAGAAATAGTCATTAATAAATTAACCCAATGTAGCAGCAATCAAAACTCAGCAGAACTTTTCTGGGGAATTTGACAAGCTGATTCCTCAAGCTCATGTGGTAAGCACAAGAATATCCCCCAAATTAATAATGATAATAACCACAGCAATGAAACAGTACGGAAATTTCAGAAACAGTTTGATGAATATATAGGAATCTTAAATACAGTAAAATTGGCATTCTACTTCACAGCATACACAACAATAAATTTCAGATAGATCAAAATTCTGAACATAAAGAATCTATAAAAGCACGAGGAAAAAATGTAGCCCAAATTGTCTAAACTTGGAACGGGAAAAGCCTCACTGAGCAAAACCCAAGACTGAGAACCATAAAGGAAGCCCTTCTGAGCATGTACAATGGCGAGTCCTATCTGGGAAAAGACACCATAAACAGATTTCAAACACAAATGACAAGCCGGGAGACCACACTCACAGCATTTATTACAGGAAGAGCGCTAATATCCACAATAGACAAAGAGCTCCTAACATAATAAGCAAAAGACAAACAACCCAGTGGAAACAATGGCAAAGTGTGTCAACAGGAACTCCACCCGCAGGGAAGAGTAAACAGCCCACAAACACGTGAAAAGAAGCTCAGTCTCACTAATCAAGAGACTACAAATTAAATCAAAAAACCTAGTTCCGGGTTTTGCCCATTCGATTGGTAAAAATGATAGGAATTGATTATACCTTGTATTGGAAAGGCCATGAGAAAATGAGCGCTCCCATTCACTCTGGGGAGTATTGATTATATTTTGCTGGAAGATTTTTACAATTTTTTTTTTGCAATTGTTCACATACATTTGCAATTTTTTTTTTTTTTTTTTTTTTTTTTTTTTGCTGAGGAAGATTTGCCCTGAGCTAACACCCGTGCCAATCTTCCTCTATTTTGTATGTGGGTCGCTGGCGAAGCATGGCTAACAAGTGGTGTAGGTCCACACCTGAGATCCAAACCTGCGAACTTGGGCTGCCAAAGGGGAGAATGCTGAACTTAACCACTAGGCCACTGGGCTGGCCCCACTGCAGTTAATTTTTAAACAAGAAAATGATGGATATATCTTTTCAATGTGCAAAGATAATGCGTGCTCATTTTAGAAAACTCAGGTAATTCAGGAAGATATTCCGCAAGCATAAGTCTCACCACCCAGAGCAATCAATCACCATCATTTCTCTGAGCATGACCCCCAGACCTCTTCCAGCAGGTAGACACACAAATGGACACGTGGGGACGTGTGTGTGCAATGTGCTCACACGCCCATGTGTGAGGGTTAAATTTCGTCTCACATTGAGATCTCTGGTCAGCTGGACCCCGCCCTCAGCTTCGGGTCTGGGCCCAGCACCAGAGTGGGCGCCAGATCTCCCAACAGCTCCAGGGTGTGGTGACTCCCAGCCTCGGGCGTGGGGAGCCCAGGTCCACAGGCAGCTGGGAGAATCAGCTACCAAGGGCCCAGAACTCGACATAAAGGGCTGCACCAAGAGGAGGCCAGAGGTGAGTGCCAGAGTCCCCGCAGGTGAGAGGCCAACAGCAGAAACACTGGTCAGAGGGGCCCGAGGGCCTAGGCCATCTCAGGGAGACGGGTCAGGGCCAGGGGCAGGTAAGGCAGGAAGCTCGATCTGAGATAGCTGACTGGAAGGTTTTTTGAAATCGTGTTCCACTTCTTAGTATCTGGAGCCAGAGTTGAAACCGGAACGTGTTTAAGCACCTCAAAACGGCTTACACGAGGCCGGCCCCGTGGCTTAGCGGTTGGGTGCGCGTGC
Source organism: Ceratotherium simum simum (assembly GCF_057802395.1). Classification (NCBI taxonomy): domain Eukaryota; kingdom Metazoa; phylum Chordata; class Mammalia; order Perissodactyla; family Rhinocerotidae; genus Ceratotherium; species Ceratotherium simum. The sequence goes on from NC_141904.1 coordinate 92,368,016, forward strand.
TCGCTACTGGCGGCCTGGGTTCGGATCCCGGGCGCGCACCGACGCACCGCTTCTCCTGCCATGCTGAGACCGTGTCCCACATACAGCAACTAGAAGGATGTGCAACTATGACATACAACTATCTACTGGGGCTTTGGGGAGAAAAAGGAGGAGGATTGTCAATAGATGTTAGCTCAGAGCTGGTCTTCCTCGGCAAAAAGAGGAGGATTAGCATGGATGTTAGCTCAGGGCTGATCTTCCTCACAAAAAAAAAAAAAAAGGCTTACACGAGGGGGAGAGGGGCAGGAGGAGGGAAAGGAGGAGCAGGGAGAGGAGGAGGGGAGTGAGGAAGGAGGAGAAATAGTTGTTTAATAATTTACAGATTTAAATAAGTCAAGGGTGGCACCCCTTCCGGCATATGGCTGAATGGCGGGGCTCACATGATACCATCCTGTACATTTCCTTACCTCTCTTCCTGCCCTCTCACTCCCTGTCTCTGGCCTCTGTCTTCCCCAGTGTTGGCTTCACTCTTCATATGGTGACCTCTGCCAGTGCCAGACACAACTATGAAGAGAGCGATTTTCCCCCAGCTCTCGCAACCACAGTCCCAGGATGAAACCTTGGGGGCAGGCGCGGGTCGCGTGTCCCTCCCTAATCCAGTCGCTCCGGCCAAGGGCTGAAGTGCTCCACGTGGTCAGAGCTGGGTCAGCTGAACCAGAAGTGCACTGAGTGGGGAGGGGTGGTTCCCGAAAGGAAAATCAAGTGTTGTCACCAGAAGTAGGTGCTAGGTGGCCCCGACCTGCTGTCACCTCCCATGACCTTTGAGGTCAGGCAGATCCGGACCGCACACTTAGCAGCTGTGTAACTCAGAGCAGACTTCTTAATTTTCCGGTCCAGTTTTTACAGCTCCGGGCGCAGCGCTGGCACATGGGTAGCTCCCCCACTGGCGTGAGTTTCCTCTCCTGCTCTCAGAGCCACCCCCCTCCCCCACCCCCCTCCCTCCCCCACCCCCTCCCTTGCACTCAGGGCGCAAGCAGAGGCGGAACCCTGGGGGAGGGCAGCTCTTCCCAGGGGCCTTGTCTCGGGGGATACAAACTCTGTGGCCGAGCCTTCAGAGATTTAATTAAAATGAATATTATGCCTTATGGAAGCAGAAAGCTCAACACTGCACGCGTAGAGGAACCTACTTCACCGGTTAGCTGAGTCAAACGTGACTGTCCAGCGTTCAGCAAAGCCCTCCACACTCCCTCTCAGTCCAGAGTTGCTGCTAATGCCATGTGCCTTAGACAAGTGGCCTGCTAGACGGGCGATTGATAATGTGACAAGAAGGGAGTGTCAGGCGAGACTTGGGAGGAAAGGACAGGCTTGCCATGCCCATCCCAGACTACCTTAGTACAAATGCTCCGTGAGCATGGTTGGAAGATCATACACTTACTCCACCACTCACCAGCTGTATGACCTTGGGCAGGTTACTTAACCTCTCTGGGCTGGACGTTTCCCTTCACACAGCTATAGTGAATGTTGGAGATAATAGGCATAGAGTGGACACAACAAATTGGTTTGCCATGGGCTGAATCTGGCAAATTTTCCTTATTTGCATTTTCCACCTGAATTTGCTCACAATGTTTTGAAAGATTCCTATTCACATTTCCCACCAATCAAAATGGCAGAAATCTCAAAGTCTGATAACACATTTTGTCGGCAAAGCTGTGGGGAAACGGCACACTCACACATTGCTGGCGAGAGTGTAAATCGATGCAGTCCCAGTGAAAGGAAATTGGCAGGATCTGTCAAAATGACAAATTTTGATCATTGATCTAATAATTCCACTTCGAGGAATTTATCCTACAGACGTACTTGCACATGGACAAAATGAGACCTGCAGTGACATTCGCTGTTACACTGCTCGCGATAGCAGAAGACTGGGAACAACCCATGTCTCCATCAACAGGGGATGGGTTTAGGGTTGCCACATAAAATATAGGATGCTCATTTAAATTTGATTTCAGATAAACAATAAATGTGTCTTTAGTGTAAGTACATATTCAGGCAGTATGTCCTATAATCTCATTTGCTAAATATGGCAACCCTAGATGGTTTAAATCAGCACTTCTCTGACACTGTGGACACTTAGGACAGGAGAATTCTTGTGCATCATAGAATGCTTAGCAGCACCCCTGACCTCTAACCTCTAGATGGCAGTAACACACAGACACACAGACACACACACACACACACACACACACACACACAAACACACCACTGGTGATAATTAAAACGGTCTCCAGACAATGCCAGGCAAACTCACTCCTGGATGAGAACCACTGGGTTACATAAACTACGCTCCATCCACACGGTAGAATGCCGTGCAGGCACCAGGGGGAGAAAAGCAGCAGTTCTCCGTGTACGGACAGGACGAGGCCTCCAGGCTGCTCCTCAGTGAAATGGGGGAGCACAGAGCAGCGCATATGCACCATCTTCCGTGTAACAAAAGAGGAGGAGCAGGAACCTACATTGATACCTGTACATTTATGCTAACGACTCTCTGAAAAGAGACACAGAAGCTGATGACCACAGGGCCCCTGCACTGGGGAGCTAGAGAGGTGGACCCTGGGCCTGTGAGCCAGGGAAGCATGGGGACTCTTCCCCGGGAACGGGTACACGAGTCAACAAATTAAGAATAAAATTGATTTAGTTGTTAACATTCAGAAAATGGGAGATTTCACATTAAACATTCAGACTTCTCACGTTTCTTGACACGTCCAAGTCTGAAACACTGGGACCACGTTCTTGCCTGGAATCTATTGGCTGAGAAGTGGGGCTCCCTGCAGAGGGGCACCCAGCCCATGTCACCGGAGCGACCCCTGTGGAGTCAGAATTCACAGCCCCAGGTCGCTCATTTAAGGGGTCCTGCAAAGAGAATGGCTTGCCCAGCGGCCACTCAGCTGAGGGCCGTGGTCCCTCTCCCCTCTGTCCTCCCCCCGGGGGCCATCACCCACTGTTTCCCACTCCAGGCCCTCCCACTGAAGGCTCTGGCCCCGTCCCGCAGGCTTCCTTTCCACTCAGCCCCTCCTGCCGCCTGGCGACTCAGTGACCATGCAGACAGCCCACCGTCCAGTACCCTGGGCTCCATCTCAGCTGCCAGTCCCTTGGCCACATCCTTAGGGTCAGTGCCAGAAACCTACTAAACCTCAGACCCAAATACCAGTTCCTCCCGCAAGCTTTCTTCGAAGCTCCCTCACACCTGTTCCGCGGCTTTTTCAGAGACCCGACAGGAAGCCAGGAACTATGGATCCGGAGGGCTCAGGCCCTGGAGCCACTGACAGGCTGCGACCCTTCTGTGCCTCCGTTTCCTTATCTGCAAAACGGACCTAATGATGACTCATCTTCATTCAGCAAATAGTTCCTGCATACCTACTGTGCACCAGCCCCGAGTCTAGGAACTGGGCGTAGAGCCACATAAAAAGAAGCCAAAATCCCTGCCCTCACGCAGGGAGAAATAACAAAACATAAAAACTAAAATACGTAGTATGACAATGGTGACTGTCACGGACACCCAGCAAGGCCAGGCCAAGGCCGGACTGATTCAGCCAGTAACGACACAACGGGCCACTTTTAGATTCAGACAGGCTGCGACCTACAGAGACAGCGAAAGGAAGAGGCGCTGAAGTTGCCAGTCCCGGGCCCTGCCCTGCACCAAAGGCCGTGACACCAAACCCACGGGGCCTGGTGGCTGCAGTGTGAGTTGTGGGACACCTGTCGCTGAGGTGTCAGGTCTCGACCGCAGCTGAGTGGCTTTATGTTCTGCAGCTCTATCCTGATGGGGCCCCACGTGCCATGGGAACCAGGAGAAGATGCAAAGCTGCCCCATCACCGCCTCCCAGGGGAGAGGGCCTCGGAGCAGCTCTCCCAGCCTCATCGTCTTGTGTTCCAGGGGGACCACACAGTGTTCTGCCAAGACTCGGATAGGGCGTGGTTCAGCCTGTGCCTCTGTGGATGCGAGCACTGGTGGAGCCCGTCCCCTGTGCAGGGCAGTGCCGGCAGGGTATCATTTTACATAAGATCATCACTGAGAGGGTGACATACGAGTAGAGGCCTGGCTGAGGTGAAAAAGCCAATTATGCAAAAATCTGGGGGAAGAGATTCCTAGGCAGATGCAAAGGCCCTGGGGTGGGAGTGAGACTAGCATATTTGCGGAAAAGGAAGAAGGCAAAGTGGGTGGAACAGGGTCAGGAGGGAGAGATGGGCAAGAGCACGCCGAGTGACAACAGGGGCCCAAACATGTTGGGGCCCGGGGGCCAGTGCCGGAACTGGCTTTTTCTCTGGGTGAGGGAATAGTCCTTGTGGAGTCCGGAGCAGAGGAGGGATGTGTGGGGCAGAGACCGAGCAGACTCCTCAGGAGGCTGTGGTAACAATGCAGGCAAGACACGATGTCACCTGGTCCAGAGTGGAGGTCCAGAAGTGGCAGATTCTGCCAGTATTTTGTAGGTGGAGGTGACAGGTTTTCAGCGTGGGATTGTGAGAGAAGGACAGGAGCCCAGAAGGACGGCAGGCTCTCGGCCCACACCACTGTGCACAGGGATGCCTGCAGACGGAGCAGGGCAGGGAGAGACTGGAGCTGGGGCCGGGGCCTGTGGGCTCTGAGGCTCCCACAGACTTCCAAGTGGGCGGTCAGATGGGCAGGAAGAGGGCTCCTGGACGTGGGCTCAGCTCAAGCAGGGGCCAGGCACACAGCAAGCACTCAGCACGGAGAGGTGGTTCTATTACTGACCTCCGCTTTCTCACCTGTTAGACGTCCTCACATCTTACACTCTCCTCCCCGCTTACACTCTAGATCGACGATTTGGACCCCTCCCTGCCCCGTCGTGCAGCCACTGCACCCCTATCGGCCAGAGCTCCAGGCGCACCTGAGGCACCTGCCTGCCTGCCTCTCCTGCTGGAGACTGCTGGCAAACATCAGACCACGTGGCCGACTGGTGCCACCACGAGTACCCTGAGAAACAGTAAGCTCCCCCTCACCACCCACACCCCATGTCCCACAGAGTTCTGGGCACTCTGCCTCCTCGGTGTGTCTCCGATCCATTGCACTCCTCCAGCCCCACTCCCCACCTGGGGTGGGCTGAATAACGGCCCCCGAAGATGTCCATATCTTAGTCTCCAGAACCTGGGAACATATCACCTTACATTGCAGGTGTGATTAAGTTAAGGATCTTGAGATGGGGAGATTATCCTGGATTATTCAGGTCAGCCCTGTGTAATCACAAGGGTCTTTATAAGAGGCAGGCAGAAGGATCAGAGTCAAAGGAAAAGGTTACGTGATGAGGTTGAAACAGAGGTTGAAGAGATGAGCTTTGGAGATGGAGGAAGGGGCCACGAGCCAAGAAATGCAAGAGGCCTCTAAAAGCTGGAAAAGGTAAGGAAACAGATTCTCCCCAAGAGCCTCCAGAAGGAACGTGACCCAGCCGATATCTTTATTTTAGCCCAGTGAGGCCTATTTCAAACTTCTGACCTCCAGAACTTGGAGATCATAAATGGGTGTTCTTTCAAGTGCTGAGTTTGTGGGGATCTGTCACAGCAGCCACAGGAGGCTAACACAGCTGCCTCAGGTCAGACCTATCCTCTCTCACCTGGGCTACCACACCAGCCTGCTTCTCAGGCCCTTTGGTCCACTGCTGCCCAAGGATCTTTCAAAAGCCCAGGCTGATCCCATCAACACTCTGCTTATGGTCAAAGGTTCCCATCACCTTCAAGTTGAAGTTCCTCAGCACAGCACTCAGGACTTTGTGGCCCGGCCCCTGCCATCCTCCCAGCCCACTGCTTATCTCTCCTCTTGTATTAAGGAGGGCTCTTGCAATTGTAAAAGGCATAATCCCATGTCACACAGGCTTAAATAAAGGAAGCAGACCTATTGGCTCATGTGCCAGAAAAGCCTTGGGACTTCAGGCACAGCTGGATTGAGGAACACTGCCAGGAATCCATCTCTTGCCATGCTTTCCTCTGCGTTGGCTTCATTCTCAGGTAGGCTCTCCCCTGCTGGTGGCAAACATGGCCCCCTGCCCCGCAGCTTCAGGCTCGCATTCTACCAGCGTAGCCACCTCCAGTGAAAGGAGACTTTTTTTCCCACGGCACCAGCAACACTCTCAGCTCTGACACGCATTGACTGTGACGGGCTCTCCCAGAGCCATGTGCCCACCTCCCAACCAATCACTATAGCTAGGGAGATGCAGGTCTCTCATTGGCTAGGACTGAGTCATGCGCCCTTAGGAGGCCCCGAGGGGCGGGAGTCAGCCCCTTCAGAACTGTGTGGAATGAGAATGGGAGAATAACTGGCTGGAAGAGGAAAACTGGGAAGAGGAATAGATGCTGAGTGGCTAGGAGTGGCAAGGGCCCACCCCATACTAGTCTTTGCCCAATATACCACACACCTTCCTTCCGCCCTGCCAATCTCTCTGCCTCAAATGTGCCCCCGCCCCCCGCCTCTCCCCACAGCATGCCTCCTCCAGGAAGCCTCTCTGACCCCCAGGCCTGGTGAGGCGCCTCCTTTGGGTTCCCACAATCCCGGCTTCTCCCCATCTTCTAGCACACACTAACGCTCTGTGGTAACGGCTGACTCCCCCCGGTCTGTCTCCCACCCCAGTGGCAAATAGGACAGTCACTGACAGTGAGTACTGACCTTGTGCCAGACGCTGCCCCGAGCGCCTCACAGGCTTTTATCTCCTTTAATCCGTTCCCCACCCCTAAGAGGGAGACGCCATGTTTAACCCCTAGTTCAGGGCTGAAGACTGAGGCACAGACAAGATGTGCAAGGGCACCCAGGCAGCCTGGCTGCAGACCTGTGCACTCAACCTTGATGAGGTCTACAGCCCTCTCTGTAGACCACGGGGAGCAGAAAGTGAGTTTGGTTCACTTCTGGGCCCCCAGTGTGAGCTCTGAATGCCGCTCTCCTGTTGCAGAACGCTTAAGACCACAGGTTCGGGGGTCAAGCAAATGTAGGCTCCATTCCGGGGGCTCTGACTCTTGGAGCCATTGACCAAGGCTTGTAATATTCCCTCGGCTCATTTTCCTCTTCTGTAAAATGGGAGGACAATGGTGCCCACCTCGTAGAGTTGAAGCAAAGATGAAAGGAAATAATGCTTTAGCACTTAGCACAAAGCCAGGCATGTAGCAGAGTTAAAAAATGTTAGCCATGGTGATGCTGAGGACAATGGTACAAGCGATCTGCTCCTCTGATGTGTTTGAAAAGAGAAGGGCTCCTCGCCCTTCCCCCATGTAACACACAGCCGGAAAAAGGGGTGGTCAGGGGACCCGAGCCCTTTCTAGTTCTGCTTAAAACCCTTGCCACATTCTCAGGGAGCTGAGGTTTTGACACCTGGCTCTTCTCAGAAGACTGTGCCCCAAGAGCAGGAGAAGCTGGCCTAGCGCTGTGGTTGCCATGGAAACCATTGAATGTAAATTTCATTTTCTGCCTTGCCCAGCTAGCTATCGATTCCGCGAGAGGGAGAGAAATTGGGAGTAGTTTTCTTCCCAAAGTGAAACAGAAGGTGCAGACCCCAAGTGAAAACGGAAGGAAGTGTGGTCAGGTGGGGCGAGACCGAGTCAGGGAAAGGATGGAACCGGGTGGGCTGTGCTCAAGAACCAGAGGGGGAGGGCACTGGGGCCTCTGTCCCCATTAACCTGCTAGCTCAGGTAAGCAACACTTGAGTCACCAGACCCCAGCTCCCAAGACAGGCTCCAAACTACCAGCTATGTGATCTGGGGCAGGTGGCTGAGCCTCTCTGAGCCTGTTTCTTCATGTATAAAAAAACTGGATAAAAATTGCAACCTGGTAGGCTTATCCCGGGAACACCATCATCCCTGCATCCCACAGTCTCTTCTGACTTTCTCCTCCTCCTCTCTAGCCTGAAATTCCCTCCACTGTTGGAGGGAATGACTTTAGCACCCAAAGAGAAGAATGTTGTCAGCAGACGCTGCTATGGAAACGTTGAAGGTCATCCATGAAGGAAGGTAAGGGAAGACTGAGGAGAAGGGACACAGGACAAGTTTTGATGGAGAAATCTAAAGTGGAAGTCTGGAGCCAAGAACGTTGAAAATGGGCCATGGAAGGGCCAGGGTGAGGGGACAGACTGTCCAGCCCAAACAAACCCCAGTGGGGATCCATTGCTGGTGCCTGGAGCAGCTGTGCCCTCCCCCACAGTGGGCGCTGGGGCCTGCGTGCTCCCGGTTCTCTTAGAGGCTAACCATCCAGGGCTGCTGGGCTGCAGTGGGGTCAGGGGAGATGCGCTGCCTTCTCAAGGCTTGGGGCTGCCAATACTGCTCCCTGGCGTGATCGGCACTGCCCAGGCCCCACGACATGCCAAGGGCACCCTGTCACACGCAGTCCTGGCAGCTGCACCCGCAGAAACACTAATTGGGAAGTGAGACAAGCGGAGTGCCTTTAATGAGCTGCCTTGTTGTAACTCTAACTGGGTGGCGTTATTTACAGAGATTCTGTTAATGAGGTGCCTGTCAGAGGGGGAGCCCACCATGGGGGGCGGGGGAAGGGAGGCTGACCAGCCTGAGGGAAGAGGCAAGATTCAAAGGGAAAGGGGAAGGAAGCTCCCCTTTGCTGAGCCACTGGGCCTGAGGCCCTTCATCCACGTGGTCTCACATCACCCGGAGACCCAGGAGGTACAGGTGAGAGGTACAGGTGAGATGCACCGGCGAAAGCACCTCCAAGGTTAGGCAGGGAGTCCAGTCCAGACTGTCGGACAGCCAACCCCTCAGGAACCTGCCACAGGCCGAGGGCAGGTCCACCCAGAATCACCTCGAGGTGGCAGGAGGAGCCTGTGTTCGTGGGGAAAGCACCAACTCGGAAGCCACCCCACCCAGCGCTCTGTGCACGCCTGAACACACGGGATCCGCTCAAGAGGGTGGTCCCCTCCGCTCTGCTCCACCAGAGGTCACACACCCTGCTCCCTGGGTTGATTTCGTGGGGCCAGGGTTCTCCCAGGCAGCCCTCAGGGTGCCCTTCCCCTAAGGCCTGGTGGCCCGGAGCTCGGAGCTCTGCCCCCAGCAGAAGACGGGTTTGCTCTGGGCCATCCACGCTCTCACAGTCCGTCCACCTTAGGCCCGGGAATGGATGTGGCTGCAGTTTAACTAGGCTACCCTGGGTCAGGGATGGGGCTCAGGCGGGGTCGGGGGCAGGGGCCGAGTCCAGGGAGATTATCAGTCTGGTTTCGGCCGAAATAAGGGCTCTGACCATTGGTCTTAGTTTTCCACTTGCAAAATGGAATTATGGGATTAATAAACCTTCCTTCCTGGGGCCAGCCCAGTGGCGTATTGGTTAAGTTCAGCGGGCTCCACTTCTGGCCCAGATTGAGATCCCAGGTGCAGACATACACCGCTCAGCCACACTGTGGCGGCGACCCACATACAAAATGGAGGAGGATTGGCACAGGTGTTAGTCAGCTCAGGGCTAATCTTCCTCAAGCAAAAAACAAAAAACAAAAGAACTTGCCTTTCTGGAACATCTGGGATCCCAAGAGAGAGAGTGGAAGTGCCTTGCAAACCGTAAGGAGCCCGACCTCAGCCTATTATCGTTGTTATGAGCAGTGGTCGTCTGGGTGCTGACCTTGAAAGCAAGCTCTCCACCCTGATGGGGACACGGCTCTGGCTTATTCTTTCATGGCTGGGCCCTGAGCTCCCCTCTCCCCTTCTCCACTCTCATTGTCACATCCCCTCTCCTCTCCTACTACCTGTCAAGATTGGCATCTCATCTCTTTAATTATAACGTCTGTGTGTTTCTTTAGGAGCCATGTAATTCCCCCTGACAGCCACCTATTTAAAATGGAAGTCAAACACTCAGAACTTTGTTTAAGAGTTGAGTCTTTGGGAGAAAATGCATTAATTGCCAAATATTGCTAATTTCACTCTAATGCGGTGGCAAAAAAAAAAAAAGAATATATATATATATATTCAAGAGGACCAATGAAACCAGCTTGAACGCAAGGATGGCGTCAGAATGTCAGAGCCAGAAGCTCATCTCAGAGCTTGTGCAACCAAACCCCTTCCTCATTTCACAGATGAAGACATCGAGGCCCAGAGAGGTCAGTGGCTTGATGAAGGTGGCCCAAGCCTAGGTGGCAGATCCAAGGCTGACTGATGCCTGAGGGCTCACGTGGCCTCCGCGAGGCAGCTGGTTGATCAGGAACAAAAGCCATGCCTGCCTTCTGCATATCAGCACTCGGGCCATCTGGGGTGCTGCCCGCCCTGCAGGGCTGCTGTGCGTGCAAAAGCGCTGCCTGCCAGGGAGCCTTGTCCTGGACAAGGGGCCTGCAGAGACCGTCCTCTGAGGCTGGAGATCTGTGCCTCGGTGACCTGGACAGTGGGCACAGCCCCACTGAGCAGCCATCTGCCGCAGCCGAGCTGGGAGATGTAGGCGCCAAGTGCCAGCAACCAACACACCGTCCCAGGGCCAGAGCTGGGGGAGCGCCGGGCGGGGCAGGCCGGGCAGTTAGCGAGGGCTGCAGCCCTGGCCGGTGGACACGCCCCCACAGCCTCTCGGTGAGGAAAGGCGGCTTGGAGGCCAGCCGCTGCAAGTGTGTGGAGCATCACTTCTGACTCAGACATTGGTTCAAACCCCAGCTAGACCTTCCCTTGCGGGCAGCCTAGGTGAGCTGCTGAACCTCTCTGCTTCCAACTCTGCATCTGGCTGATATGATCAACAGCACTGATCACGCAGAGTTGGTCTGGGGGTCAAATGAGTGAGCATGTGCCATGTGCCCGCGCAGGGCTGCTCTCTACATCAAAAAGGCAGCAGAGGCCTAGGCCAGCAAGCCCAAAACGGGGGCCTGAGGGCCTTGCTCGGCCACAGGCATGTTTGCAGACCTGCATGTGCTGAGATAAAATGTAGTTCAAAGGCCATCTGGACAGGGCCTGAGCCCCCAGCGTGTCCCACGCCCGCTGCTCCCTGGGGCTCACGGCTGGCCACTTCCTTCACGTGTGTCTCCTGACTTTGCACCCTGCAGGGACCCCTTCTGCACAGCTCCAAAAGATGAAAGTCTGTGCTTGCCCCATCCCCTCCCGCGTCCAGCCAAACCCCATGTGCCCTCTCCACCCCAGCTCCGATAACATGGCCAGTCCACATTCATCTCCCCACTCAACTGGGAGCACCTGGGGGGCGGGGCATGGCATATCCCTTCGTGAGCAGAGGAAGGCTCTCGGCAGATACGTTCAATAGTCCAGCAAACGGGCTGAGTCTAGGCTCTGGGGACACAGCTGCGAACAATGCTGACAAGGGTCAAGTCTTCCTGGAACTTACGTTCTAGTGGGAGAGACAGGCAACTGACACTTCAATTAGCAAGACAGCTTAAGATGGAGAGGAAAAATGATGTGCTAGACCAGCGAGTGAGTGAGTGAGTGAGTGAACGAGCAAATAATGAGAGTATAAATTCCAGTTCAACAACAGAACAAGCAAATGTTAGCCTCAAACAGGAAGAAAGGTGAACAAGGCTCAATGAGGCACTGAATCTTCAAGCTTACAGGTTCAACTAATTTATTTTATCCAAAATTCCGCCCCTTCTGCTCACCCCCACTGCTACCACCCTGGACGAAGACCCCGTCTTCTCTTGCCAGCGTTATTGCAACAGCCTCCTGGCTGGGTTCCCCGATTCTGCCCTTGAGCCCCCTACAGTCGACTCCCAGTACAGTAGCCACAATGATGCTTTTCAAACGTAAGTCAGAGCACATCATGTCTCTGCTCAAAACCCTAATGGCCCCCATGTCATTCTGAGTAAAAGTCAAGGTCTTTCTGTGACTTAGAAGGCCCTGTGTGACCTGACCCATCACCTTTCCATCCTCATCTCCTAGTCTTCTCCCCCTCACTCATTCTGCTCCAGTCACAGTGGTCTCCTTGCTCTTCCTGGAAGATGTCAGGCACATTCCTACCTCAGGACCTTTGCACATGCTGTACCTCTGCCTGGAATGCTCTCCCCTCACATATCCACATGGCTCACTCCTTCACTCTTGTTGAAGTGTTTCAGGTGTTTGCTCAAATGCCATCTTCTCAGTGAGCCCTGCCCTGGCTTCCCTATCTGAAATGCCGGCGCCCCCTGATGCTTCTTTCCCTCCCCTGCTGAGATTGCCTTCTGATCATCTGTCACCTGCTAACTGATTCTAGATGTTAGTGTCTTGTCTTGTTTATTATTTGTCTCCCCCACTAGACTAGGGATTTCTATCTGACTTGTTCACCTCAACATCTAATACAGGGCCTGGCCCAGAGAAGCTCCATAAATACGTGTTGCAAAAATAACTGATCTTACTGATAGGGAAACTGAGGGGCCTAGGAGGGGAGGGAGCTGCACCAGGTCACAGCACGAGCTGCTGGGCCTGGACTCCAGGGAGCCAGGAGAGGAACTGCTGCATCTCACCTCCTGCTTTGCCCCCTCCAGCTGAGTATCTAAAGCTGGATTTCTCCGTGAGTGTGGACTGACTCAGCGTGGAGGAGGCCACCAGGGAGCAGGCTGGCCCAGGGGTGGCGTGAGGGTGTCTTCCTGGGAAAGGAGGCAGCCACCTGCCCTGTCTGCTAGGCCCACTGAGCTCCCGGCTCCAGCTCCCCAGCTCTCCCCTCTCTATGCAGCAACTCTGAGTCGAGATGGGTGCTTCAGTAGCTCCAGTCCCACCCCTGCTGCTGGGACCCTCCTGACTCCTGTCCTGGAGCCCAGCTCTGCAGCCTGCGCTGCCACCTGTCTCACGCTTACACCCCCAGTTTGCTAACCTGGGATCCTTCCATGGCTGCCCACTGCTTTCAGGATCAAGTCCCAAGTCCTTGGCCTTCAGGGCTCCTGAACCTGGCCCTGGCTGTCTCCTGGGTCCCAGTGCTCCTGGGCAAGCCTGGAGCCCTGGCCACATCTTGCAGGCCCTGAGAGAAACCCTGTGGCTCCCTGCCCTGAGCCTTTGCACATGCTGTGCCTCAGCCAGAATGCTGTGCCCATCCTAGTTAACACCTCACCCCTCGGAAGTCCACACGACAGCAGTAACACTAGGTTGTATCGGATAGTGCTCACGGCCTGACAGTTCAGGCTCAGACCCCAGCTCTACCATTTTCTAGCTGACAACCTTGGGAAAGTCACTTGACCTCTCTGTGCTCAGTCTCTCCATCTGTAGAATGAGACGACTGCTCCCTGCTTCTAAGGATGTTGAGAGGACAAAATGAGCTAGCCTAGCCTGGCTAGTGCCTGGCCATGGTATCGACCAAATGCTGAAAGACATAAATAAGAGAAGGGAGGAGAGGAATCACCACAGGTTATGCACCGTCTGTGTGCTGACTGCTCAGCACGTGTTATCCCATTCTCATCCACTCAAGAGACCAGTGGAGCAGATACTATTATTGGTCCCATTTTCCAGATGAGGGAACAGGTACAGGGCTGTACCTGGGCTCTTATCAGCCCTCTAGGGAGAAGGGTGGGGCATATACCAACTCCTAGGATGAAGAAAAATTATCTAAAAGCAGCCACCTTTTTAACGTATCTGCTGCCAAGTTTCTGCCAGGCACTTTACTGCAGGACCTCATGCCCTCAAGACAAGCATCTGATCACTTTATGGACGAGGCTACTGAGCTCAGAGACTCGCCTGAGATCACCCAGCTAGGAAGTAGCAGGTCCGGCTGGCTCCACATCCTGTGTTGTTTCTGGAAGAGTGTCCCAGCCATGGAGCTGCACCACTCAGCTCTCCCTTCCAGAGAGAGGCTACCCGGAGGGGAGCAGCTAGCTGACAGCCTCCAGCCGTCGTGCCTCCAGAGCCCACCACAGCAGTGGGCTGGAGCCGCGCTCTTCACTGGCCAAAAACTGAGTGCAGCAGTGGGGCCAGGGCGCCTCTTCAGGCAATCTACCAGGAATTCCCTGCTGGGCTGGCCAGACTTTCCCAGAGCTGCGCCCTAGGCTAGGGCTCTTCTTTCCCAATTTTCCTTCCCTCTCTCCTTTCAGAAGGTTCAGATCTGCACTGAGGTTTGAGGCCCTGCCCACCCACTCCTGCTTCCTCTTTCCTTTATTTTTCACAGAGGTGCCCTGCGACAAATCCCTTGCAATTCTAACTCCATCATCTTGGATCTGCTTTCCCCGGACACAGTGCGTCGTCTTTCACCCACACTGCAAGGAGGATCACGCAGGGCCAGCAAATGAGGGCGGCTACTCGGTGCTTCTGTGCTCCCAAGAGCAGACCACAGATGGTCCATAGATGGCTGGAGCCTGGCAGCCTCTGGCCATTAGCACTGCAGCCCTCCCCCTCATCAGGGGAGAGTGCCCAGGCTGAGCCCAATGGAGCTGGGTATCCTTGCACCAGCTCCGTAGGCTCTCCAGGCCTCGGCCTTCCTCATCGGTAAAACAGGCATACTGATACCTACCCCACTGCGTCGTCTGGAGCACCGAGAAGCACCTGATCTACAAGGTGGTGAGCAGGAGTGTGAGATTTCAGGCCCATTTCATTAGAACCTAGAGGATCAGAGTTGGAAAATACCATAGAGCCCTACACTTGCATTATTCAGAGGGAGAACTGGGGACAAAGGGGGAGAGAATCTTAGGCAGGGAGGAGCAACAAGGCCATAGCAGACGCAGGCCAGGGTCCCTCGGCCCCACCCCGGAGCCTAGAATGGCCTCCATGCCCACATTGCACCAGCTTTGCCTTCAACCACAGGGGAGCCCAGAAGAGCACAAGAGCCCATGTGTGTCTTAAGACCGGGGAAAGAGTGAGCAGGCGTGCCCTGGCTCCCAGCCTCTCAGCGCTTCCCCCGGCAGTTCCGCAGTTCGGGCAGTTCTGGGACTTGGTGAGGAGGAGAGGGGAAACCCAAGTGAGACCCGGCGCTTTTCTGCAGACCGTGTGCGGGCAGCCAGAGGGCGGCTCCGAGGCTGTGTTTCCAGGAGGGGCCCGGGACAGGGGCGGTGGGAGGTGGAGGCCCATGCTGCGCTCTGGCCCCACACCCGCCCCGCACTGCTAAAGAGACCTCAGGGCCACCTCTCTGGAAGACAAAACCACCAGAGACACAGAGAGAGGGACACCACCCACGACCCCTGGGGCACAAAGCCACAGGGTCACCCCTATTTGAGTCAGAGACACAGACGAGACATGAGTGAGGTAGGCAGAGCGAGTGGGAAACAGAACAAGACACAGAGAGACCCAGGGGTAGAGCGGAGAGTGCAAGACAGATGCAGCGGGAGGGACGGAGAGACGCAGAGAGATGGGGGAGGGGAGAATGCAACGGAAAGGCAGAGACGAGAGGGGAAATCGAAGCAAGAAAGGCCCGCAGACACTGCCCGGGCCGGGCGGGCAGGGGTGGGCGTGCGCGGGCTCCGAGCGCGGGGCTGCGCACACCTGGGCCGGCTGGTGGCCGAGGTCAGAGCCCCGGCCGCGCTGCCCGCCGCCCCCCAGCCTTTGTCCTGCGGCTGCAGCGCGTTCCCGTGGGCCGGGAGCGCCCCCTGCCGCCCAGGAGGGTCGGACGGCAGACCGCGCCAGGCCCGCCTCGCAGCGCCGAGCGAGCGTCCGCACGCTGCGCGGGAGGGAAACTGAGGCCCAGAGGCGGGACAGCAGGGGCAGGAGGGAACCTCAGCGGCCCAGCGCCAGCGCCAGCACCTAAATCCAAGTCTCTGCTCCGGTGCTTATTGTGCGGCTGCCCGCTGCCCTCTTAGGGGGCAGTCGCAGACCCAGAGCGGCTGCCGTGGGCCCCCTCTCAGGAGCACGCCCATAGCCCTGCCTCCTCCCTCCACGCCGCCTCCCAGGCCGCAGGCCTCCTGGGCAGGACTCAGATGCCCAGGCAGAGGGCACGTAGCGCAGTCCGTGAAGCGAGCCGGCAGGGACTGCGGCGGGAGCTTGCATGTGGCCCTGGCTAGGGGACGCTGTGCCCAGCCAGCGAGCCGCTTCCGGAGAAGCCCGCGTCCGGCTTTGCTGAGTTTTCAGATTTTTCAAAAGAAGCCGGAAAATTCCGATGTTTATGGGAATGCCGCACAAGTCAACAGCTTTTCAAAACAGTGTAGGGGGGAAAAACATGGGTTTGGCCCACAAGCCACCCGCTAGCACTGTCCCAGCTAGGAGCGCCCTGAAGTGCTCTTTCCCAGATTTCAGTCACTGTCCTGACAGTGCCTTGTGTGG
Source organism: Ceratotherium simum simum (assembly GCF_057802395.1). Lineage (NCBI taxonomy): Eukaryota > Metazoa > Chordata > Mammalia > Perissodactyla > Rhinocerotidae > Ceratotherium > Ceratotherium simum. The sequence continues at coordinate 92,384,111 of NC_141904.1, forward strand.
GTATTTCCTTAATATTTTTCTTCGCTCAAATAATTTATTGAAAATGGAAACTCTACATCCCTATTATAATTAGAAACCCAGTATCCTGTGCCTTAAAAGCCAGGTAACCTTAGAAGTAAAATAGAACCATTAAACAAAAAGTTTAGCCTGTCTCACCTCACATTACTGTGTCTGGTGGACACCCTCCCCCATGAACTGCTGGTGTGTCACCTCTGACCTTGGGGGGGGGCGGGGGGGGGATATGGGATGAAACTGATCTTTCTAGTGCCCTGGGAGCGGCCTCTGGGAGTCTCTGTACCTAGGGAGGCCACCCCATCTGCGCCCCTGTCCACTCTCAGTGCCACAGGAGTGGAAGCCTGGGGCGGGGGCGGGGGGCCTCCCCTGGAAATCAAAGCGCAGAATGTGTCAGAGCTTGCCAGACAGGAAGTGGGGACACAGAACACAGACACAGTGCCTCTGTGTGGGGTGCACCAAACCTTCCCAGTGAGGCCCACGTGTTGGCTGATGGCTTCGTTATTCCCTCACTGCTCCCTGTAGGGATCAGCTGTGAGGCCCAACAGCCTGGGAAGCAGGGGGCTGGCAAGGGGGGTGAGGACCCATCCTGACAGCGGTGGAGGAGAAGAAGCAAATGAATCTTCTGTAGACGAAGAGGCAGAATAGGGGCCTGGGGGAGCGAGGAGGGGTCTGGGGTTCTCAGACAGGTGTCCACAAGCTCCCAATCCCAAGCCAGCAAAGGGACTTCTTAACTCAAGTCAGTTCTCTGCTCCGAACCCTCCAGGACCCCCCACCCCCACTCTGGGATCAAGACCAAACTCCTCTGCCTGGCTTATGAGGCCCCACATTCACTGTTCACCCGCTGCCACCTAACCTGTCTGCTCCCTCCCTGCCCCACCCCCAGCCCCAGTGGCCTGCTCTCCTGGAGCACAGGCTGCGGACGACTCTTGAGAGCATGAGTAGGCGTTCTCTGTGTGAACCAGGCTGGGCAAAGGGAACAGGCTGCACCAAGGCGTGGAGGTGTGAAGCAGCATATCGTGTTCCGGGACTCGGTGAAGCCTGAGGAGCTGAGGCGCAAACGGGAGGTGGACGTGACGGGGGTGCGAGGGGAAAGGCAGGCAGTGGTACAGCCGGGGAACATTAGGCAACTTATAAAAAATTTAATTATCTCTCCAGCAATAGACTTAAAGGGATTTCTATACGGTATTGTTAAATGAGAAAATCAATTTGAAGATAAGTATGTATAATACCATCCCATTTTTATAAAACAATGGCCAAAATACTCTATGAGTGCATATGTAGAGCTATGTATGTCTGTATAGGATTTTACTAACACAAAGAAAAATACAGAAGGATACATGCTGGGTTGTTAACATGGGTTTTCTTCCAGAAAACCTATTGTGGGGGAAGGGGAACCAAGAGAAAAAGGATATAACAAATAAAGACTGCCTTTTAAAAGATGCATGACCACAGTCGTGCATGTCCCCCACAGCTACCCATCATCGAAGCCAGACATGCGGACGTGGGCTCAGCCAGTCCCTGCTCCTCACCCCACACATCTGCTCTGTCGGGATGACAGCAACATCCCCTGACTACCCCCATCCCTCCCCGACCCGTACACACTACATTTACTTTTGGGCTTTCCCACCCAGCCCATTCTCTATGCAGCCAACCCTCCGATGGTCCTAACTGCCCTGACAGCGAAATCACATTTCTGCTCCTCTGGCCTTACCCCCTCCGCAGACTCAGGCCCCGTTGCTCTCCCACCCACGGCCAAGTAGCCCAGGGTCCCCAGCCACCATGTTCCCCTCAACTCTGAGCCTTTGCACCAGTGAGAGCAAACCTCATTGATATCTGCTATATTCCAGTCACAGTTCTAAGCCCTTGCAGTTTATTAAAGCATTTACTTCTCACACCAACCCTATAAAAGTTTATATTTTCAGTTGTATTATATTTTGTAGAATGGAAAACCAAAACACAGAAAGGTAAGTAATTTGCTTAAGGTCACACACTAGTTAGTCGTGCAAATGGCCCCAGAACCTGCACTCTTGAACCACTGCGCTGAACCCTCTCTGATGTCTTTGAACATGCTGTTCCCTCTATCTGGAACTCTCTTTAGTTTCTGTCTTCACTTGGCTAAATTCTAATCATCACTAGATCTCAACTGAGATATCGCCTCCTCCAGGAAGCCTTCTCTGCTAGGCTAGACATTCTCCCTATGCTCTCTCCCACAGCCCAGTCATTCCTCAATCATAGCATGTCTTATGCTGTGCTGGGGTTGCTGAGTGTCTTCGATAGCCTGTGAGCTCCTTACAGGCAGCAGTCTTAGTTCTCTATTTTGAAGATTGGTCTCAAGTACCTAGCACAAAGAAGGCCTGTGTTAGGAGCTCAATCAACATCTGCTGGATAAAAGAATGAATATTAGTACATCAGATATGCTAGGATTCGCTTGCTCCAAGTAAGAGGGGGAGGGGAGTCCTAGCCAGCCCCTCTCAGCACCACGGAGAGCTCCACTGCCGCCTGGGGCCGCTTGGGCTGGGGTCTCTGGGTTTGCTTTGTTTTCTGGGCAGCTCAGAGCTCTGGCCTGGAGAGGCCTCTCCAGGCGTGGAACGTTAGCCGGTTTGCTCGAGTAGTGAGCAACTCAGGGCAGAGGGGCAGGAGGAGTCTGAAAGCTGGAATAAGCCAGCATCCTTGGCAGAGCAGCAGCCCCACCCCAGGGTCCTACCATCAATCACCCCCCACCTCATATATACTTTTTAGCCAACACGAAGTTGTAAAAAGTAGTTAGAGAGCCTGTTGGAACCGGCACCAAATCTGTGTTTTCTCGAATTATTGAACTAGAGTGAAATGAAAACATCAAAATATTCTTTGTACCAGGCTCAAATTGAGCGGCTGCCTCATTCAGTCCATGTCTCAGCCTGACTAGAATGATGAAGGGATGGAAGGGAGAGTGGATTGAAAAGGAATGAGGCTCAGCAGGGAACCTCAGATTGCCATTCGCAGACCACAGGCTAGCTAAGAATGAGTCCCTGCTCAGGAGGAGAGGAGAGGAACAAGATTGACAGGTGAGGAGATGGAGGGGGGTAGGACGCCACGGCTGGAGGAAGCTGAGACACAAAGCAACGCTCTCCTTTTCTGGCAGTTCTGCCCACACATGCTGGACCCTGCCTGGGAGCCAGACCCAGATCCCCAGAGATGGGTCCCTGCCCCCCACAGCTGGCAGACTGGGGAGAGCCTCGCAGAGAAGTAGACAGACAAGCCAGAGCCATTAGTGTTCCAAGAAAGATGTGCAGGAAGGACATGCAAGAGCTCACCTGGCAGCCATGGGGACCCAAGGCAGAAGGGACAGAGTGTGTGAAGGACGAGGTGTGAATAGCATATTGGCAGGGATCAGAGGACAATGCCAGTAAGAAACATAGCCAGACAAAAACCCTGAGGTCCTTCAGTGTCACTGACAGCGTGGGTGGAAGATCTCCAGCCTTGGGAAAGAACCTGATCTTAGATGGACCAAAAGGCCCTTGTCACTCTCTGCTCAGAAGTGCATCTTGGGGGCCAAATCCTGTGACTAGAGTTGCCCAGCTATGCAACAGGCTGCCACAAGGCTGAGCCCCCCACCACCAGAGATGTGCCCACATCCATTGGGAGCAGGCTGTGGCCAAAAGGACAAAGAAGAACCAGGTTCCTGGAGTCCACTCCACAGCCAGGCTTTGCCTGCCCTGGTCCTGCAGGGCTGGCGGCCGCCCCTCCTCTATGCCCAAGGATGCAGGGAATGGGGGGGCCCAGCCGCTCTCAGCTGGAACGTGCAGAAAGGATGGGTCCAGGAGGAGCGACAATGTAAGAGGCTGATGAGTCACATCTTAGGGCCTCAGAGGGAGGAGACGCTTGGCTCGTTTTGTTTTTATGGAGCGTTGGCTGAGCACTTCCTCCACATGCACGTCACAGGTGTCAGCAGCCTGAGTGCTCTCAGCCTTCAGAGGGGCTATTTTACTCTAGAGCCCAGAGAGGCAAAGCAACTTGCCCAACGCCACCAGCGAATTAGCAACAGAAATGGGACTGCCACGCCTGGCAAATAGGAGCGGAGTGCATCAGTCCTGCTGTCCACCCACGTTCCAGACTCTCCTTTGTTCCTCTCCTCCTCCTCCAGCTCCTCACCCTTGACCTTCATCAACACCAGCTGGCCTCATACTTGGGCGAGCTGCCACCACTGTGAATCAAGCCCTGCCTACCTCCTCAGTGGGGCTGGGTTCCAAGTATTTGGGGTCTCAGAGATCCTGCCCTCCTGGTCCCTTTGAATAAGCCAGGCACCCACCTGGATGAAAGGACAGGCCAGCCCCAGGCATGAGCCCCTCCTCCAGCATATCCAGCCCCAAAGCCTCCTCTTCCCTCCTTTGTCATGTCTCTCTGGATGCCCACCCTCCCAGCCCTGATGGGTGACCTGCTACTGCCTCTGGCTGTGCATTTCAGGGATCCAGCCTCTGGCCCCACACACCATTATCTTAGAAGCAAACCCTTCCTCGAGCTCACTCTGTGCCAGATGTTGCTGCAAGCCTCTCCAGTCTATTAGTTCATTTAATCTTGACAACCACCCCATATTACACATGGGGAAACTGAGGCAGGAAGCAGACACAAAGCTTATGAGTCACTAGACCCAGGCAGTGTGACCCTAAGCTCCATTCGCTTAATACCCTGCTGTCTCTTGGTGACATGTGAGCATGTGATTCTGAACGTTCAAGGTACCCATCCACCTACGAGGTCAAGGAGGACGTCCGGGGCTCGGGGCCCCCTCTCCTGCACGGAGCCTGCGCTCTCTTGGGTGGGCAAGAAGGAAGGCGCAGGGCGCTGAGGGCCAAGCGCTGGAAGACTGCACGCTCTGGCACCGCCAAGGTGGCACGGCAGGCTTACACAATGAAAGCTAATTCCTCGGTTGTAATGACTGGAAGAACTGCTGGCTTCTGACTCCTCGCATAATTACCGTGAGACCTCCGTAGAGTAATTCACCAGATAATTACATGGTAGCGGGAGGGAGGTGGGATTCTTCTCTGGAAGGTAAAGAGGTAGCATTTAATTTCGAGGGGGATGCCTAATCCTATAATTACTCAGTAAACTCCCGTATTCCCGCCAACCTGATTCCCCGGGGCCAGCCTGACCTACAGAACCAAATCAAGCAGGGCCTCTTCCCCACGATGGAAATTAGGGGTGGGGGCAGGGGGGATGATGGGGCCTCCCGAGGGTCTGCACAGGTGAATTATCCTTGGAGCCTTGAAATACAGTGGGAGAAATAGGCAGGGAAGGAAATAGAACCTTCTTTTTGTATGCTGGAGATGACACTGACAGAAAGGGAGAAAACTTACGTATCCCCAGGCAAGTCAGTAGTTCAAAGTGTGGTCATCCAGGCTGAGGTTCAAACCCAGCCCATCCACCTCGGGGCATCTCAGCCTCTCTGAGTCTCAGGGGGCTGAGCTCTACTGCATCAGTTGTGCATTATCACAAACAGTGCTGCCTCACGAACACCCCCAAACACGGAGGCTTTCAAAATTTGTTGCTCATGCTTCTGTAGTCAGTTGGCAGCTTGGCTTGAGCTGTGCCTCACTCACATGACTGGTGGCATGGCTTCAGCTGGGGCAACAGGAGCTGGGACCGCGCCTCTCCGCCTCCAGCAGGCCAGCTCGGGCTTTCCACGCGGCAGCGGGGCAGCCCCAGGAGCCACAGTGGAAACGTGCAGGCCTCTCGAGATCCAAGCTGGGAATCAGAACACTGTCACTCCCGCCACCTTCTACTGGCAAAGCAGGTCCCAGGCCAGCCCAGACTCAGGGAGATGGCCTCCACCCTGGTGGGAGGGGCTGGTCCCATTGCAGAGGGCGTGGACGAAGGGAAGGTGAGGAATCAGATCCATTTCTGTGATCAATCGACCGCAGCCTGCCTCATGGGGTTATTACAAGAATTACGAGATACAGTTCATAAGGTCCTTTGCACACGTAAGTGTTCAGTGAGGTGGAAGTCTGCTTGTCATTGAGAATAATTATTAAAAAGGCTAGTGGCAGAGATGGGCACAGATTCCCGGTGCCTAACATTCCAGGCCACTGGCCTTTCCCTCCACATGGACAGCAGTGCAATGGAAACATCTAGCACAAACATGGAGGTCGAGCAGCCTGGACTCCCACCTGCCTCTTGCTATAGCTGTGTGACCTGGGCAGCTCACTCCCCCTCAATGCCTCAGTGTCTGCGGCGCCGAGTGGGGTGACCCCGCTGCACAGAGGCGCCTGAGGATCAGAGCGACAGGCTGCATGGCGAGTCACAGCTGGCCCGGCCCCCGGTCAGTGTCTCTGTCTTTTTAAATCCAAGCCCCACTGCCAGGAGGATGTGTTTAGCTCTACTTCCTGTAGTTTCAATCATAAGAAAAATCATTAATTTCCTTTCATTTTCCAAATATTACATTATTCAGTAAGACAGAAATGCTTTTTCAAGCTGGATGTTTCTTCATGGAGATTCTGGCACTTTCCCTGCTCCACCAGCCCACCCTGCCCCCCAGCCCACACCAGACGGGACCATACCCTCATATCCTTCTCCAATAGTCACTACTATTTCTTCTTATAAATTCAGTTGTCATTACACAGTAATTACACTCTCCTTTTGAACACTGCAGAAAAGTCTCCCCTGCTCACCACCCCCACTTCAAACCCCTCCCAGACCCCACCGCCAAGGCCATCTTCACCTCCCACAGACCAGCACAAGTATCCGCCCATTTCATATCCTTCCAGACCTTTTCCTATTAACATATATTAATTTAACTCCTATTAATTTACGTATATATGTTCCCATAGAAAGAATACCTTATCATTTTATGTTTTCTCATAAATGGTATATTGTATATATTAGTTTGCCACATTCTTTTTCACCCAAACTGTAAATATCTATCTCTATGGACATGTATAATTCTGGTTTATTCTTTTTAAATATTGTATAGTGCTCTGCAGCATGAATGGGCCACAGTTTATTCACCCATTCTCCAGTTGATAGGAAAAATACTTACTACAGCCTTGTTCTAAGCAAGCGTTTAGAACGTGCACTAACTCACTTGGTCCCTCACGTCAACCGACCGTGAAGTGGGCACTACTGCTATTTCCATGTTGCGGTTCTGAGAAAAGCATGGCACTGTGATGGTAGGTGACCTACCCAAGGTCACACCACAAACAAGTGGCGGAGCCAAGACTCGAACCTGCCTAGTCTGGCTCCAAAGTGCCTGCTCTCAACCACAATGCTGTGCTGCATCTGGCAGCATCTGCGTGTGGGTTGTTGTCTTGTTTTTTGTTTTGGTTTGGTTTTTTTGCCTTTGCCAAAGTAGCCTCACCATTTTAATTCACCCCAAATTCTCCTCTAAGAATCAGTCTTCCCTTTGCTGCCCACGTCTTTGAACTTGAGGCCGACTTGCCATCAGAAGCCCCTCCCTGAATTTTATCATCCTCCGATCCTGACAGCTCGGCCCCAAGGTGCCCTTTCCCACACAAAATGTGCCCTCCGTGGACCATCCCGGGGCATCTCCACAGAGATGCTGTGGACAGCCGGACACCTTAGAGTGTAAGCTGTGGACCTTTCCTTCCCCACCTCACCCCGCATGCCCATCCGGATGCAGGGCTATCCCTGAGCCGCGCCAGATGATCAGCTCTCACCAGGAGCGCTTCACTGGCAGAGGGAGCGTGTCTCTGCCTGGCATTCAGGGATCAGTCTGGGGGTTGGTTGGTGCTGTGTTAACAAGAGAAGGGGGAAAGCCCTTTCTGCACATGGGCGTTCCTGAGATTGGAAATACGGACGTGGTCTCCAAGTCAGTAAGTGCAGCTCCCTGAAGAGCCGAAAGCCTGAGCCAAGGCAGGATGGCTGAAGGTAGGGAGGCACATTCTGGAAATTACAGTGGTTCGGTAGTGGGGACATAAAGCAGGGAGAAGAGGAGCCTGAGATGCGGCGGATGGGCAGAGCCTAACTCAGGGAGGCCATGACTCCAGGCTAAGGGGTCTGCACGCGGTTCTCTAAGCCGTGTGGAACAAGCAGTGCAGTGAGGTCAGAGGAGACGGGGAGAAATGGGGAGCGGGGGCAGGAGGGCAGTGGTCTGGGCAAAGGCCTGCGGTGGGGATGAGCAAAGGCACTGAAGAGGTTCCAGAGAGCCTTTGGATCTGAGAGAGGTAACTTGGCAAAGACCTGCCCGTCAGCGGGAGCCCTCCGGGTCTCAGAGCCATGCGCAATAGCACAGGTTCGGTACTGCATCCGCTGGGAGCCACAGAGGTGTCTGAGCAGGGACGTGAGCCCATCAAGCTGGGCTGAGGGCTGATTTCTCCAGATGAGGAAGCAGTGGAAGCAGATATTTCTGAGGGGTAGATCCACCTGAGGGGCTGGAGTAGGGTCCTGCTCCAGGGGGTCGCAGGGAAAGCAGCCTGCCTTCTCTAGAGAGGGCCCACTGTGCAGGGTGGACGTCCTCCTCCCGTCTCCTCGGCTCTAATCCTCTGGGCTTTTCCTTGAGTCCAGCGGCTTATGGGGCCTGAGCCTGGCGGGAGCGTGCTGGAATTGATGCCGCGTACAGCGCTCTGCTGCCAGTGGGTGGAGGGCACCAGCAGCCCCAGGGGCGAGAGGGGCAAGAACAAGCCATTGATTTGGGAGGTGGCACCAGTAGGGAGGCGGGGCTGAGACAGGAAGGGAAGGAGACCGATGCTGTGCAGCCTCGAACAATCCACCTCATCTCTCTGAGCTTTGTTTCCTCAGTAAAACTGGGTGCAGTAAAATCTCCCTGAGAGGATTGGTGTGAGGCTAAAGGCAAGTGCCTGGCAAGAGCAGGGCGGGTCACAGGGCTGGGGTGCAGGGTCCTCTAAGCATCAAAGGCTACCCTACTGCAAAGGACCTACTTCACCCCGTGCTTGCAAGGGCCCACTGCCAGGCCTGCCTCCAGATCTATCCATCTGCAGAGCCCCTGCTGGCGGCTTCTTCAGCCCTGCCCCGAGCACTCTGCCCTCTGGGCTCCATGCTGGTCCAAGCCTGTGACCTTCCTTTGGAGCCCAGGGCCCCTTGGAGCCCCCAGAGGACGGCCGGGGAGGGCAGGGCTTTTCACTCTGAGCTCGGCTGGCCTCTCTGAACCCCACATGGTAAAGGTGGGCCAATCCACACCACGCGAAACTACAAGTACCCTAAGACGGAGTGGCAGACCTGGGTCCCAGGGTCCAGCTGATACCCTAGTCCATCGGAGAATGAATCCTGGCTCGGTCCCTTGCCAGTTGTCCTGTGACTTTGGGCAACTTTCTGAGCCCCTCTGTGCCCCCCTGTCAGCATCTGTAATAGGGCTAATAACAGTGCCTACCCTCTGGCTTGTGGACAGGGACTGAGTCCACTCAGGTAAAGGGTCTGGGCACACGGTTGGTGCTCAGTAGATGCTGGCCGATAGCGCTGTGCTGAAAGGAATGATCCGGGGTCCCAGACGGCAGGGGCCACCGAGGGGCCGGGGCTTGAAGTCGGGTGGGGAGACGTATCGCCCCTGCAGCTGCCTCCACAGAAGCGGTCCTTCGGGAGGCATCACAACACCCACAACTCTCCAAGTAAACCGAAGCTCAGCAGGGAGCCGACAGCCCAAACCGGGAGCACTGCCAATGAGGGGTGACGGGATCGGAGGGAGAGGGATCCGGGCGTTCAGGCCCCAAGCGGGCCTAGGCTCTGAGGTATGTATTTGACCAAAACTTGGTTACAATTTTTCTCTGTCTGGCATATCCAGTCCCTTACACACATGACCTCACTAGGCCTCACAGCAGCCCTACCAGGTAGAGCCTGGCATCAGCCCATTTTCCAAGTAAAGAGACTAAGGCACAGAATGGTCAGGTGCCTCATGCAGGCAGTGGAGCCAGGATTCATCCCAGCAAGGTGCCCGGAGTCTGTGCTCCTCTCACCCACTGCAATCGAACACCTTGTCTTCAGTCTGCAGACGCGCAGAGTCGGGGGGCAGGGCCTAGAGTGGCCGGACCAGTGCAGCAGGGGCTGCCTAGGCTGCGTGTAGGACATGGGGCCACTCTTCAGAAGCTCTCAGCCCCCTGCCTCAGCCCAGCCCTCCTCGGGCTCTGTCTCCTTCCTGGTCCCCGCCCCAGGCTCTGTCTCCTCCCTGGTCTCCTTCCCCCCTCCCCCCCCAGGCTCCATCTCCTCAGACAAGGTGCCATGTCTTCTCTGCATCTTTCCCTGATCTCCACTCCCTCTTCAGCCAACTCGCTCTCTCTGATCTGGGTCTCTGGATTTGGACACCTGGGCATGGGCGACCCTGAGCTGGAGGGATGAGAAGGGACATCAGGAGTGCTGACTACCTCCCCTTCCTCCTGGGATCTGCCAGACTCAGACTCCCCTTAGCCTGTCCTGGCTTCAAACCTGGGCTCTCCCTGCCCACCCCCACCCGCCTGCTGCAGGCAGACCTGGCTGCCCTGTGCAGAAGGGGGGCTGGGAAGCTGCTTCCCTCAGGGCCCACGGCTTCCACATCAAACCCGTCCTCATTAAGAAGCGCTGCGTGTGCCAGGGTGACATCTTTATTCGTGCGCCCGGAGACTTCAAAGCCTTCAGGAGATCTCCTCGGTGGATTAGACATGAAAAATGTCGGAGATGAGATGGAGCAAAGAAGCAGACGGCCGCTCCAGGCGTTAATTAGGCAGGGGGTGGGGGCCCACAGGATGGGACAAGAAATCAGGGGTGCCCCGCCTCCAGGCCAGGGTAAGGGGCGCTAAGGGTTGGTTTCTGCAGGACAGAGAAGCCCAGCCTGCCACAGGCTTGCTGAGGCCACAATCCCAAGTCGCCTGGAGGCCAGAACCTCCCAACCTGCAGGCCAGGCCCTTGGAGGTGGGCGAGGATGGACCCTATGGGAGAATTAGCTCCACCACAAACATGACTCAGCTGGGCAACGGCCTCGGCTCCACCACTGGCCCATGAACGTAGATGAGTCCCCACCACACAAGTCTGTGAGGCTGCCGTCAGGGAGGCGAGGGGCAAGGGGGCTCAGGCCACACTCCAGGACCTCACGGTCTGGGGAGGCAGAAAGGAACCATCACGAGCCCCTGGGGTTAGTCCTCCCGGAGAGACAGGTCCAGGAGGCTGTGGGAGCTGCAATTCCCAACAGAAGGAACAGCACATGCAAAGACTTGAGGGCTTGAGGTGGAAGGCAGAGCCATCCTCTCTGGCTGGAGTGTCACGGGCAGGGTCCAAATTCAGATGGAGTAGGACAAGAAAGCCCTGGGGGGTCTTCAGTAGGGAGCAGCACGGTCACAGTTAGGGTTTTGAGGATGTTTTGGGGGCCCAGCTAGGAGCAGGGTGTGGGGGCAGGGGTCTGGAGAGACTGGGCCTGGAGAGCGGTCAGGAGCCATGGCTGTGGTCTTGGTGGGAGACGCGAACCTGAAGCAAGGGGCAGCCACAGGCCACAGAGAGGAGGCAGGGAAGTGGGAACCGTCAGGTGAGCGATGGTGAGTGGGAGCAAGAGGAGGGGTCCCAAATGATATCCAGATTCTTGGCCCTGGGACCTGGCAGAAGCTAGGGCTGTCCCCCAGGTGAGGACAAGGAGGAGGAGCAGGTTCGGGGAGGATGCTGAGCTCAGTCTGGGGCCTGCTGGGTTTGAGGTGCCTCCAGGCCCCCTGGTGAGATGGCCCGAGGTGAGGGAGCTTTGAGACCAGAGCTCAGAGGAGGCATGAGAGAGAGCGGAGTGGCCCATCATCCACGAAACCAAGCTGTGTTGGCTGTGGGGGCAGGGGCAGAGCCTGCCCCTGTCCCCAACGAGATTATTATCACCTGGGTGCGCCTGGGCCTCTCCTGGGGCTGGGAAAGGAAGAGGGGAGGAGCCGAGCCTGGGGAAAGACTGCCCTCAGGCAGGGCTGCCACAGGGCCTTGTGTCTTGGCAGAGCAGGGGCACCATCTGCTTTAAAGGCAGAGGTGCAGACAGTCCTCTCTGCTCCCACCATGGTCCTCACCTGGTACCCGGGGGAAGGTGGACACTCAGACCAAGAAGTAAGACTCTGGCTGCCCCCACAAGAGCTTCCCAAAACACTTCCAAGGGGAGATGGGAAGAGGAAAACCTGCCAGCTCAGAGGGCAACTGAGAAACAAATTTCTTTGGACTTTCTTGTATCTGCTAGATGAGGAAAAAAAAAAAGTTTCATAAATTAGCTTCCCCCCACCCCATGCCACCCTCAGGCCAGGGTGGGAAGAGGAAAATGGACCTATTGACGACCCATTTAGACTGTCTACTTTGATTTGGTGGGTGTCACCAGGGTGACTAATTGGAAAAAGCCACAGCCCCTCATCAAGGGGCGACTCTGGGGTCTCCTGGCAGGGGGTGCAGAATCTGCCGCCGTTGGGATGGGCGCCGCCGCTCCTGGCCACGTGGCAGCCACTCAAGGACAGGCCGTCTCCGGCAGAATCTTAGGCTGTGCTCATGCCCCGCATAAAACGCTCCCCCGCCCCCCACCCCCGAAGGGCAGGGCACTGGAGGTAAACAACTCTGCTTTTCTTGTCGGGGGCCAGGAAAGAAGCATTTCCTCCAATCCTGGGGGGGGCCTGGTACAGACCTGCACACCGCTGCCTCCACCTCAATCTGAGCTCTCTGAGGGCAGGGGCTGGCATCCAGCCCCTCCTTCTGGAAACACCACCTCAGCCGCCTCCGTCTCAGTCTCAGGTCTCACGTGGGCTTATGACCCAGGCTCCGGGTTGAACGGACGGCCCAGGCCTGGCCGATGAGAGCGCTGCATCCTCTGAGTCACTGTGATTGGGTCAGGTAGGGATCACGTGACCCAGGCAGAGCCAATCAGAAGCAGAGAGTAGCAGACTTGGCGATTATTGCCACACTTTTCGGAAAGAGAAGGTCCTTCCTTTGCACTGAGGGTCACTGAGGCGGTAGGACGTTGACAAGGAGGTATCCAGTGTTTGAAGCAGGTTGGGTTCCCCAGGAAGTAGACTCTGAAACAGATTTCAGCCAACAGGACGTTCATTAAAGGGGCCTGGGGATCAGCCCCGGGAAGGCAGGAGAAGGCAGCGGGAGGGCAGGGGGAGAAGCGACAGCCTCAGCGCCCCGTGGGGATCCCTGGAGCGAGAGCGGCCCCTTCAGGGGTGTCCCAAGTTGGGCTGAGATGGCCAAGCCTTTTCATCCCCACATCCATCAGCCATTGGGTCTGGGCCACCAAGGGAAAGGGTGTGACCTCAGGCAAGGCAGTTCTCTGCAGCTGAAGCTGGAGCTAAGAACTCTCTGCTGACAGGCCTTCCAGCAGATGAAGGGGCAACACGTCCTTCATTCAAGGGGGATCTGTGCAGTGCATCGCGGGTCCACTACGGCAGCCATCTTTGTCATCGCTAGGGGATGAATGAATGAATGAATGAAAACCCAGGGGAAATCAGAGGTAAGAAATGGAGCCATGTCGAGACTCGAAGACCTTGTTTGAGCCCCTAGATGCTGCACTGTCTGAGATATCCCCAGAAGTTTTTGCTTAAACCATTTTGAGTTGGTCTCCTGTCCCTGGTCAACCAGAGAGGTGGGCAGTCAATCCAGGCTTGGCCAAATGAGTCATTTTAGGGCTAACACAGGAAGGCCTTGTGGTGACAAGGGCTGGGGAGTAGGGAAAGGTCCCAGGGGTCAGAATGGAGCATACTGGTTTAGGTCAGAGGGCATCCAAAACGAGCCACCTGGGAGGTGTGGGAGGAAGGGAGGAGGCAGACCAAGGAGGGCAGCGGGAGCACGGGGCTGGAGGGACCTCTGCAGGTACCCACCACACCCTCCAACCCCAGCCTCCCAGTGTCCAGGGAAGCAGCGCTGAGTGACACTGACACTGACCAAATGAGAACCTCACATCCTGTGGCCACAGTGGTTGGCTCAGGGGTGGGCAGCTGACCCTAGCAGGACCAATCAGAGTCCAGGCACAGGAGTCCCAAGAATGCTACCAGAGTTGGTGTCTCTGGCTGAGTCCCACCGTCCACCTTCCTGCCTACCCCACTCCTACCATATGGTCATCGCCCCACCACCTCCCCTGCGTGTCCCCCTTTCAGCCCAATTAGAAGCAGGCCCCAGCTGCTGAATCCCCAGTCTTGTGCCCTTTGGGTGGGACCTTCTGGGCTAGGAGAACCTGGGGACAGGGCCAGGCCCCACCTGTCTCGGATTGGTCTGTCGCCTGCATCACCTCAACAGGCTCAGCACATCTAATTCACGCTGAATGAGAATTTGTTTGAGCCTGTCAGATGGAGGTGGGGGCTGGAGGAGGTGGGGAGAGGAAAGGAGAAGTTCAACGATGGGATGCACTAAAGAGAACAAAATTGAGCTGAAAATGTGGGTCATGTCCTCAAGGCTCACCATAGAATACCCAGCAATGTGGCTCAAAATTGAGGGAGAGAGCAAAGAGACAGGCAGGAGGGAGGAGCTGCGTGGGCCTCTCTGTGTGCCAGGCTTGCCACTGTGTTACTTCCAATGCCCACTCAGCAACCCTCGTGGCAGGTTTTGCTCATTCCATTTTACAGATGAGGAGACTGAGGCCCCAAACAGGGAATGGCTTGTCGAAGACTGAATGACAGTGGCATGCTTATTTCTACTCCCTCACACCAGGAGGCCTGGGGGCCAGGGTGTATTTGGAGTGAAGGCATAACAGGAAAGGGAGAAATAAACCTGCAAGAATGATTGAGTGATTCCCAGAATGAGTCCCCACAATTGCAGATGATCCCAGCGGGAAAGACTGGAGTCACAGCCCCAGCATGCCATCTCACAGATGGGTGACGGAGCTCCCAAGCGGGCCCCAAGTCCCCAGACAAGTGACAGGACCAGAAACAGAACCAGGTCTCCTGCCCACCAGCCAGAGGCTCTAGACACCCCCTAGAGCTCCTCCTCCTCCTTCCAGAGACCCCGGCATCCCTCCCTGGGTTGCCAAGGGGAGCAGGTCTGCAGATGGCCCCTCTGACTGAGCTCTGAGCTGCCTTCCCTTTGTTCAAGCCCACCGTCTTTTGTAATTAGAAAATAAATTACTTTTTCTCAGAGAAACATGCCTAGTTCTAGCAACGTGGAGAAGAGGGATAAGAGGCAGGGAGTGTCCATGGCCTGAAAGGCGGAGAGCCTGCGCCCTATCAGCCTGTCCAGGCGGCTGAGGCCTACAGACAAAGAAGAGCAGGAGGAGGAGGGGCCGCGGGGAGGGATGGGGAGAGGGGGCGGGTGGAGTGGGACAGCAGCTTGGCTAATGCAGGCCCTTTGTGTCTGCAGCACCAGGCCAGCCACTGAGAAGACAGAATCCAAAGCGTCTTTGAAAGAGGACCCCTTGGATTCTCACTCTAAAGGAAATGTGGGTTTAAAAGCAGCCCTCATTGACCCCCACCCCTCCCCTTAAGTGTGTGAGTTGACAGCTTCTATCCAGGTGTGGTTATCTGGCTGGAGCCTGCAAGGCCAAGGCCCCCACAGAAGCCTGGCTGGCCTGAGGCTCCCTCCCTGCACCCCCACCTCTCTCCCTGCTCCAGCCACTCAGCCCCCTTGCTCGCCCTCAGCTCTCCCACCCCAGGGCCTTTGCCCCTGCCATTCCTTCTGTGTAGACACCCTTAGCTCCACAGCCTCCGTCCTGGAGGTCTCTGCTCACTGGGCCCTTTGCTGACCTCTCCATCCCCCCGGGCCCTCCCTGCTGTGGTTTCCTCCAGAGCACATATCACCTCTGACATACTCTCAAACTTCTCTTTCATGTATTGTCTACCTCCCCACTGGATGTAGACTCGCAGCCCTGGGCGCCCAGCTGTGATCAGAGACCTGGGGCCGCCTCAGTGCAGATGGTGTAGAATGGAGTCCAGGCCACAGGGAGACCCAGACAGTCATGGAGAGGGCCTGACATATCAGCCTCTGCCTGGAGTTTACTTCCCTGAGCCAGGCCCGCCTCCTTCAGGGCGTGTTGAAGTCCCCAGCATGTGGGGCTATGAAGCAGGGAAGGGGGGGCGGGGGGGGGCAGTGCTCCTTGGAGGGCGCTGTAATGGAGGCACCTGCAACTGGGGAGAGATGCCTCAGGGGAAGGCATCTCGGAGGACACGAGTCAGAAAGTAAGAGCTGGCCTGCGTCCCTACATGGAGAGTCTCCTGCATGCCGGCTGCAGAGATCTGAGCTGGGTCTGGTTTGAGGAAAGTCCCATAGACACTCTTGGCACCCTTGCCTGCTGCAGCACCACCCCTGGGGCTCCCCAGGCTCACACCTGTGACCTCGTAAGAATTTCCCTTGGCTGTTGGGCGCCACCTGGTGGAAACACCTGGAAGTTATAGCCCCCTGCCCCCACCCCCATGGGAGGGGGCAGCCCGTGCCTGATTGAGGGGAGCACAAAAGCCCAGCCCCCTCGCCTCAAGGCAGGACAACTCTGGTGAGATCTATTCTCCAGAACTCTTCCCCACTCCCACCCCAGGAGATCAGGCTTGAGACCACGTCCTTGCCCATCCTCCCTTACAGGTCTTTCCTGAGAGCTCCTGCAAGTGCACGAGTCCTGCCTCAGGCTCTGCTACTAAGGACCCAGCCTAAGGCAGTGGGGGTGTGATTCACGCCTGGACCCTTCCTGGTGCCTGGGAAGTAATAACTAGCTGCTCTGGAGCCCTGCTGAAGAGCCTGAGCCGAGGAGGGCTATGAGGGGAGGCAAGGCTGGAGGTTCACATGCAGGAGGGGGATGAGCCAGGACCAGAGCACCACGGGCTGGGAAAATCAGTCAGGGACCCCAGCAAATTTCAGTCCTATCAGCTCTTGTCAGAGTCAAAGGGTCCCATCCCAGCACCTGGAAGGGTTTAGCTTCAGCACTTTTTGCTTTGGCTTTCAAGTTGCCAGTGAGATCTTTCTGAGAGATGACTAGTGATTCATGCCCTAAGGGATATCTAATGTCAGGGACCCCTGAGCCCCTGATATTAGAAAGGGCCTCAGATGCTTCCCAGCAGCTGTTCTTGGAATTGTATGAAACTATAATTGCTGTGCAAAGCTGCCAGCATCCCTGAATAAGGAATAATAAGAAATGAGATACAATAGTCTAAAAACCAATCTCCTTAATATATAAAGAGTTCCTACAAATCATTAAAAAACACAATGGAAACTTCAATAGAAAAAAATGGACAAATGTTAGGAGCAAACAGTTCACTGGAAAGGAAATAAAAGTTTTCAACCGTATTAGAAGGTGATCATTATCACTTATAATAACACACACACAAATGCAATAAGCTGTCATTTTCACCTATTAGATTGACTAATATCAAAAAGTTTGATAATATGCTGTTTAGTATGGATGCACACAAACAGACACACTCCATGCAGGGTAGATGGGCAATATCTGTCCTCTTTACAAATGCACATGCCCTTTGACCCGACATCCACTTCTGAGAAGCTCGCCTGTGGGGCTATGAGGACTTGGACACAGATGTATGTACAAGCATGGCAAGGCACAGAGGACAAAGAAATAATCTCAGTGCCCATCGAAAGGGACCAGCCACATAGGTTACTGCACAGCCATACAGTGGGGCCCTCTGCAGCCATTTTAAAAAGAAGGAAGCAGATCCATATTTGTTGATATGAGATAACCTGACATGTAGACTATTAAGATGAAAAGGCAAGAGGCAGAACACTCTGTATGACCTGTTACTATTTGTGGGGAAAAAATGGGCTCTGGCCCCACACACATGTGTGGCAGTTCTGCCCACACATGCTGGACCCTGCCTGGGAGCCAGACCCAGATCCCCAGAGATGGGTCCCTGCCCCCCACAGCTGGCAGACTGGGGAGAGCCTCGCAGAGAAGTAGACAGACAAGCCAGAGCCATTAGTGTTCCAAGAAAGATGTGCAGGAAGGACATGCAAGAGCTCACCTG
The DNA here is from genome assembly GCF_057802395.1 of Ceratotherium simum simum. Classification (NCBI taxonomy): domain Eukaryota; kingdom Metazoa; phylum Chordata; class Mammalia; order Perissodactyla; family Rhinocerotidae; genus Ceratotherium; species Ceratotherium simum. The sequence continues at coordinate 92,401,930 of NC_141904.1, forward strand.
GCAGCCATGGGGACCCAAGGCAGAAGGGACAGAGTGTGTGAAGGACGAGGTGTGAATAGCATATTGGCAGGGATCAGAGGACAATGCCAGTAAGAAACATAGCCAGACAAAAACCCTGAGGTCCTTCAGTGTCACTGACAGCGTGGGTGGAAGATCTCCAGCCTTGGGAAAGAACCTGATCTTAGATGGACCAAAAGGCCCTTGTCACTCTCTGCTCAGAAGTGCATCTTGGGGGCCAAATCCTGTGACTAGAGTTGCCCAGCTATGCAACAGGCTGCCACAAGGCTGAGCCCCCCACCACCAGAGATGTGCCCACATCCATTGGGAGCAGGCTGTGGCCAAAAGGACAAAGAAGAACCAGGTTCCTGGAGTCCACTCCACAGCCAGGCTTTGCCTGCCCTGGTCCTGCAGGGCTGGCGGCCGCCCCTCCTCTATGCCCAAGGATGCAGGGAATGGGGGGGCCCAGCCGCTCTCAGCTGGAACGTGCAGAAAGGATGGGTCCAGGAGGAGCGACAATGTAAGAGGCTGATGAGTCACATCTTAGGGCCTCAGAGGGAGGAGACGCTTGGCTCGTTTTGTTTTTATGGAGCGTTGGCTGAGCACTTCCTCCACATGCACGTCACAGGTGTCAGCAGCCTGAGTGCTCTCAGCCTTCAGAGGGGGCTATTTTACTCTAGAGCCCAGAGAGGCAAAGCAACTTGCCCAACGCCACCAGCGAATTAGCAACAGAAATGGGACTGCCACGCCTGGCAAATAGGAGCGGAGTGCATCAGTCCTGCTGTCCACCCACGTTCCAGACTCTCCTTTGTTCCTCTCCTCCTCCTCCAGCTCCTCACCCTTGACCTTCATCAACACCAGCTGGCCTCATACTTGGGCGAGCTGCCACCACTGTGAATCAAGCCCTGCCTACCTCCTCAGTGGGGCTGGGTTCCAAGTATTTGGGGTCTCAGAGATCCTGCCCTCCTGGTCCCTTTGAATAAGCCAGGCACCCACCTGGATGAAAGGACAGGCCAGCCCCAGGCATGAGCCCCTCCTCCAGCATATCCAGCCCCAAAGCCTCCTCTTCCCTCCTTTGTCATGTCTCTCTGGATGCCCACCCTCCCAGCCCTGATGGGTGACCTGCTACTGCCTCTGGCTGTGCATTTCAGGGATCCAGCCTCTGGCCCCACACACCATTATCTTAGAAGCAAACCCTTCCTCGAGCTCACTCTGTGCCAGATGTTGCTGCAAGCCTCTCCAGTCTATTAGTTCATTTAATCTTGACAACCACCCCATATTACACATGGGGAAACTGAGGCAGGAAGCAGACACAAAGCTTATGAGTCACTAGACCCAGGCAGTGTGACCCTAAGCTCCATTCGCTTAATACCCTGCTGTCTCTTGGTGACATGTGAGCATGTGATTCTGAACGTTCAAGGTACCCATCCACCTACGAGGTCAAGGAGGACGTCCGGGGCTCGGGGCCCCCTCTCCTGCACGGAGCCTGCGCTCTCTTGGGTGGGCAAGAAGGAAGGCGCAGGGCGCTGAGGGCCAAGCGCTGGAAGACTGCACGCTCTGGCACCGCCGCGGTGGCACGGCAGGCTTACACAATGAAAGCTAATTCCTCGGTTGTAATGACTGGAAGAACTGCTGGCTTCTGACTCCTCGCATAATTACCGTGAGACCTCCGTAGAGTAATTCACCAGATAATTACATGGTAGCGGGAGGGAGGTGGGATTCTTCTCTGGAAGGTAAAGAGGTAGCATTTAATTTCGAGGGGGATGCCTAATCCTATAATTACTCAGTAAACTCCCGTATTCCCGCCAACCTGATTCCCCGGGGCCAGCCTGACCTACAGAACCAAATCAAGCAGGGCCTCTTCCCCACGATGGAAATTAGGGGTGGGGGCAGGGGGGATGATGGGGCCTCCCGAGGGTCTGCACAGGTGAATTATCCTTGGAGCCTTGAAATACAGTGGGAGAAATAGGCAGGGAAGGAAATAGAACCTTCTTTTTGTATGCTGGAGATGACACTGACAGAAAGGGAGAAAACTTACGTATCCCCAGGCAAGTCAGTAGTTCAAAGTGTGGTCATCCAGGCTGAGGTTCAAACCCAGCCCATCCACCTCGGGGCATCTCAGCCTCTCTGAGTCTCAGGGGGCTGAGCTCTACTGCATCAGTTGTGCATTATCACAAACAGTGCTGCCTCACGAACACCCCCAAACACGGAGGCTTTCAAAATTTGTTGCTCATGCTTCTGTAGTCAGTTGGCAGCTTGGCTTGAGCTGTGCCTCACTCACATGACTGGTGGCATGGCTTCAGCTGGGGCAACAGGCGCTGGGACCGCGCCTCTCTGCCTCCAGCAGGCCAGCTCGGGCTTTCCACGCGGCAGCGGGGCAGCCCCAGGAGCCACAGTGGAAACGTGCAGGCCTCTCGAGATCCAAGCTGGGAATCAGAACACTGTCACTCCCGCCACCTTCTACTGGCAAAGCAGGTCCCAGGCCAGCCCAGACTCAGGGAGATGGCCTCCACCCTGGTGGGAGGGGCTGGTCCCATTGCAGAGGGCGTGGACGAAGGGAAGGTGAGGAATCAGATCCATTTCTGTGATCAATCGACCGCAGCCTGCCTCATGGGGTTATTACAAGAATTACGAGATACAGTTCATAAGGTCCTTTGCACACGTAAGTGTTCAGTGAGGTGGAAGTCTGCTTGTCATTGAGAATAATTATTAAAAAGGCTAGTGGCAGAGATGGGCACAGATTCCCGGTGCCTAACATTCCAGGCCACTGGCCTTTCCCTCCACATGGACAGCAGTGCAATGGAAACATCTAGCACAAACATGGAGGTCGAGCAGCCTGGACTCCCACCTGCCTCTTGCTATAGCTGTGTGACCTGGGCAGCTCACTCCCCCTCAATGCCTCAGTGTCTGCGGCGCCGAGTGGGGTGACCCCGCTGCACAGAGGCGCCTGAGGATCAGAGCGACAGGCTGCATGGCGAGTCACAGCTGGCTCGGCCCCCGGTCAGTGTCTCTGTCTTTTTAAATCCAAGCCCCACTGCCAGGAGGATGTGTTTAGCTCTACTTCCTGTAGTTTCAATCATAAGAAAAATCATTAATTTCCTTTCATTTTCCAAATATTACATTATTCAGTAAGACAGAAATGCTTTTTCAAGCTGGATGTTTCTTCATGGAGATTCTGGCACTTTCCCTGCTCCACCAGCCCACCCTGCCCCCCAGCCCACACCAGACGGGACCATACCCTCATATCCTTCTCCAATAGTCACTACTATTTCTTCTTATAAATTCAGTTGTCATTACACAGTAATTACACTCTCCTTTTGAACACTGCAGAAAAGTCTCCCCTGCTCACCACCCCCACTTCAAACCCCTCCCAGACCCCACCGCCAAGGCCATCTTCACCTCCCACAGACCAGCACAAGTATCCGCCCATTTCATATCCTTCCAGACCTTTTCCTATTAACATATATTAATTTAATTAACTCCTATTAATTTAAGTATATATGTTCCCATAGAAAGAATACCTTATCATTTTATGTTTTCTCCTAAATGGTATATTGTATATATTAGTTTGCCACATTCTTTTTCACCCAAACTGTAAATATCTATCTCTATGGACATGTATAATTCTGGTTTATTCTTTTTAAATATTGTATAGTGCTCTGCAGCATGAATGGGCCACAGTTTATTCACCCATTCTCCAGTTGATAGGAAAAATACTTACTACAGCCTTGTTCTAAGCAAGCGTTTAGAACGTGCACTAACTCACTTGGTCCCTCACGTCAACCGACCGTGAAGTGGGCACTACTGCTATTTCCATGTTGCGGTTCTGAGAAAAGCATGGCACTGTGATGGTAGGTGACCTACCCAAGGTCACACCACAAACAAGTGGCGGAGCCAAGACTCGAACCTGCCTAGTCTGGCTCCAAAGTCCCTGCTCTCAACCACAATGCTGTGCTGCATCTGGCAGCATCTGCGTGTGGGTTGTTGTCTTGTTTTTTGTTTTGGTTTGGTTTTTTTGCCTTTGCCAAAGTAGCCTCACCATTTTAATTCACCTCAAATTCTCCTCTAAGAATCAGTCTTCCCTTTGCTGCCCACGTCTTTGAACTTGAGGCCGACTTGCCATCAGAAGCCCCTCCCTGAATTTTATCATCCTCCGATCCTGACAGCTCGGCCCCAAGGTGCCCTTTCCCACACAAAAGGTGCCCTCCGTGGACCATCCCGGGGCATCTCCACAGAGATGCTGTGGACAGCCGGACACCTTAGAGTGTAAGCTGTGGACCTTTCCTTCCCCACCTCACCCCGCATGCCCATCCGGATGCAGGGCTATCCCTGAGCCGCGCCAGATGATCAGCTCTCACCAGGAGCGCTTCACTGGCAGAGGGAGCGTGTCTCTGCCTGGCATTCAGGGATCAGTCTGGGGGTTGGTTGGTGCTGTGTTAACAAGAGAAGGGGGAAAGCCCTTTCTGAACATGGGCGTTCCTGAGATTGGAAATACGGACGTGGTCTCCAAGTCAGTAAGTGCAGCTCCCTGAAGAGCCGAAAGCCTGAGCCAAGGCAGGATGGCTGAAGGTAGGGAGGCACATTCTGGAAATTACAGTGGTTCGGTAGTGGGGACATAAAGCAGGGAGAAGAGGAGCCTGAGATGCGGCGGATGGGCAGAGCCTAACTCAGGGAGGCCATGACTCCAGGCTAAGGGGTCTGCACGCGGTTCTCTAAGCCGTGTGGAACAAACAGTGCAGTGAGGTCAGAGGAGACGGGGAGAAATGGGGAGCGGGGGCAGGAGGGCAGTGGTCTGGGCAAAGGCCTGCGGTGGGGATGAGCAAAGGCACTGAAGAGGTTCCAGAGAGCCTTTGGATCTGAGAGAGGTAACTTGGCAAAGACCTGCCCGTCAGCGGGAGCCCTCCGGGTCTCAGAGCCATGCGCAATAGCACAGGTTCGGTACTGCATCCGCTGGGAGCCACAGAGGTGTCTGAGCAGGGACGTGAGCCCATCAAGCTGGGCTGAGGGCTGATTTCTCCAGATGAGGAAGCAGTGGAAGCAGATATTTCTGAGGGGTAGATCCACCTGAGGGGCTGGAGTAGGGTCCTGCTCCAGGGGGTCGCAGGGAAAGCAGCCTGCCTTCTCTAGAGAGGGCCCACTGTGCAGGGTGGACGTCCTCCTCCCGTCTCCTCGGCTCTAATCCTCTGGGCTTTTCCTTGAGTCCAGCGGCTTATGGGGCCTGAGCCTGGCGGGAGCGTGCTGGAATTGATGCCGCGTACAGCGCTCTGCTGCCAGTGGGTGGAGGGCACCAGCAGCCCCAGGGGCGAGAGGGGCAAGAGCAAGCCATTGATTTGGGAGGTGGCACCAGTAGGGAGGCGGGGCTGAGACAGGAAGGGAAGGAGACCGATGCTGTGCAGCCTCGAACAATCCACCTCATCTCTCTGAGCTTTGTTTCCTCAGTAAAACTGGGTGCAGTAAAATCTCCCTGAGAGGATTGGTGTGAGGCTAAAGGCAAGTGCCTGGCAAGAGCAGGGCGGGTCACAGGGCTGGGGTGCAGGGTCCTCTAAGCATCAAAGGCTACCCTACTGCAAAGGACCTACTTCACCCCGTGCTTGCAAGGGCCCACTGCCAGGCCTGCCTCCAGATCTATCCATCTGCAGAGCCCCTGCCGGCGGCTTCTTCAGCCCTGTCCCGAGCACTCTGCCCTCTGGGCTCCATGCTGGTCCAAGCCTGTGACCTTCCTTTGGAGCCCAGGGCCCCTTGGAGCCCCCAGAGGACGGCCGGGGAGGGCAGGGCTTTTCACTCTGAGCTCGGCTGGCCTCTCTGAACCCCACATGGTAAAGGTGGGCCAATCCACACCACGCGAAACTACAAGTACCCTAAGACGGAGTGGCAGACCTGGGTCCCAGGGTCCAGCTGATACCCTAGTCCATCGGAGAATGAATCCTGGCTCGGTCCCTTGCCAGTTGTCCTGTGACTTTGGGCAACTTTCTGAGCCCCTCTGTGCCCCCCTGTCAGCATCTGTAATAGGGCTAATAACAGTGCCTACCCTCTGGCTTGTGGACAGGGACTGAGTCCACTCAGGTAAAGGGTCTGGGCACACGGTTGGTGCTCAGTAGATGCTGGCCGATAGCGCTGTGCTGAAAGGAATGATCTGGGGTCCCAGACGGCAGGGGCCACCGAGGGGCCGGGGCTTGAAGTCGGGTGGGGAGACGTATCGCCCCTGCAGCTGCCTCCACAGGAGCGGTCCTTCGGGAGGCATCACAACACCCACAACTCTCCAAGTAAACCGAAGCTCAGCAGGGAGCCAACAGCCCAAACCGGGAGCACTGCCAATGAGGGGTGACGGGAGCGGAGGGAGAGGGATCCGGGCGTTCAGGCCCCAAGCGGGCCTAGGCTCTGAGGTATGTATTTGACCAAAACTTGGTTACAATTTTTCTCTGTCTGGCATATCCAGTCCCTTACACACATGACCTCACTAGGCCTCACAGCAGCCCTACCAGGTAGAGCCTGGCATCAGCCCATTTTCCAAGTAAAGAGACTAAGGCACAGAATGGTCAGGTGCCTCATGCAGGCAGTGGAGCCAGGATTCATCCCAGCAAGGTGCCCGGAGTCTGTGCTCCTCTCACCCACTGCAATCGAACACCTTGTCTTCAGTCTGCAGACGCGCAGAGTCGGGGGGCAGGGCCTAGAGTGGCCGGACCAGTGCAGCAGGGGCTGCCTAGGCTGCGTGTAGGACATGGGGCCACTCTTCAGAAGCTCTCAGCCCCCTGCCTCAGCCCAGCCCTCCTCGGGCTCTGTCTCCTTCCTGGTCCCCGCCCCAGGCTCTGTCTCCTCCCTGGTCTCCTTCCCCCCTCCCCCCCCAGGCTCCATCTCCTCAGACAAGGTGCCATGTCTTCTCTGCATCTTTCCCTGATCTCCACTCCCTCTTCAGCCAACTCGCTCTCTCTGATCTGGGTCTCTGGATTTGGACACCTGGGCATGGGCGACCCTGAGCTGGAGGGATGAGAAGGGACATCAGGAGTGCTGACTACCTCCCCTTCCTCCTGGGATCTGCCAGACTCAGACTCCCCTTAGCCTGTCCTGGCTTCAAACCTGGGCTCTCCCTGCCCACCCCCACCCGCCTGCTGCAGGCAGACCTGGCTGCCCTGTGCAGAAGGGGGCTGGAAGCTGCTTCCCTCAGGGCCCACGGCTTCCACATCAAACCCGTCCTCATTAAGAAGCGCTGCGTGTGCCAGGGTGACATCTTTATTCGTGCGCCCGGAGACTTCAAAGCCTTCAGGAGATCTCCTCGGTGGATTAGACATGAAAAATGTCGGAGATGAGATGGAGCAAAGAAGCAGACGGCCGCTCAGGCGTTATTTGGGCAGGGGGTGGGGGCCCACAGGATGGGACAAGAAATCAGGGGTGCCCCGCCTCCAGGCCAGGGTAAGGGGCGCTAAGGGTTGGTTTCTGCAGGACAGAGAAGCCCAGCCTGCCACAGGCTTGCTGAGGCCACAATCCCAAGTCGCCTGGAGGCCAGAACCTCCCAACCTGCAGGCCAGGCCCTTGGAGGTGGGCGAGGATGGACCCTATGGGAGAATTAGCTCCACCACAAACATGACTCAGCTGGGCAACGGCCTCGGCTCCACCACTGGCCCATGAACGTAGATGAGTCCCCACCACACAAGTCTGTGAGGCTGCCGTCAGGGAGGCGAGGGGCAAGGGGGCTCAGGCCACACTCCAGGACCTCACGGTCTGGGGAGGCAGAAAGGAACCATCACGAGCCCCTGGGGTTAGTCCTCCCGGAGAGACAGGTCCAGGAGGCTGTGGGAGCTGCAATTCCCAACAGAAGGAACAGCACATGCAAAGACTTGAGGGCTTGAGGTGGAAGGCAGAGCCATCCTCTCTGGCTGGAGTGTCACGGGCAGGGTCCAAATTCAGATGGAGTAGGACAAGAAAGCCCTGGGGGGTCTTCAGTAGGGAGCAGCACGGTCACAGTTAGGGTTTTGAGGATGTTTTGGGGGCCCAGCTAGGAGCAGGGTGTGGGGGCAGGGGTCTGGAGAGACTGGGCCTGGAGAGCGGTCAGGAGCCATGGCTGTGGTCTTGGTGGGAGACGCGAACCTGAAGCAAGGGGCAGCCACAGGCCACAGAGAGGAGGCAGGGAAGTGGGAACCGTCAGGTGGCGATGGTGAGTGGGAGCAAGAGGAGGGGTCCCAAATGATATCCAGATTCTTGGCCCTGGGACCTGGCAGAAGCTAGGGCTGTCCCCCAGGTGAGGACAAGGAGGAGGAGCAGGTTCGGGGAGGATGCTGAGCTCAGTCTGGGGCCTGCTGGGTTTGAGGTGCCTCCAGGCCCCTGGTGAGATGGCCCGAGGTGAGGGAGCTTTGAGACCAGAGCTCAGAGGAGGCATGAGAGAGAGCGGAGTGGCCCATCATCCACGAAACCAAGCTGTGTTGGCTGTGGGGGCAGGGGCAGAGCCTGCCCCTGTCCCCAACGAGATTATTATCACCTGGAGTGCGCCTGGGCCTCTCCTGGGGCTGGGAAAGGAAGAGGGAGGAGCCGAGCCTGGGGAAAGACTGCCCTCAGGCAGGGCTGCCACAGGGCCTTGTGTCTTGGCAGAGCAGGGGCACCATCTGCTTTAAAGGCAGAGGTGCAGACAGTCCTCTCTGCTCCCACCATGGTCCTCACCTGGTACCCGGGGGAAGGTGGACACTCAGACCAAGAAGTAAGGCGCTGGCTGCGCCCACAAGAGCTTCCCAAAACACTTCCAAGGGGAGATGGGAAGAGGAAAACCTGCCAGCTCAGAGGGCAACTGAGAAACAAATTTCTTTGGACTTTCTTGTATCTGCTAGATGAGGAAAAAAAAAAAGTTTCATAAATTAGCTTCCCCCCACCCCATGCCACCCTCAGGCCAGGGTGGGAAGAGGAAAATGGACCTATTGACGACCCATTTAGACTGTCTACTTTGATTTGGTGGGTGTCACCAGGGTGACTAATTGGAAAAAGCCACAGCCCCTCATCAAGGGGCGACTCTGGGGTCTCCTGGCAGGGGGTGCAGAATCTGCCGCCGTTGGGATGGGCGCCGCCGCTCCTGGCCACGTGGCAGCCACTCAAGGACAGGCCGTCTCCGGCAGAATCTTAGGCTGTGCTCATGCCCCGCATAAAACGCTCCCCCGCCCCCCACCCCCGAAGGGCAGGGCACTGGAGGTAAACAACTCTGCTTTTCTTGTCGGGGGGCCAGGAAAGAAGCATTTCCTCCAATCCTGGGGGGGGGCCTGGTACAGACCTGCACACCGCTGCCTCCACCTCAATCTGAGCTCTCTGAGGGCAGAGGCTGGCATCCAGCCCCTCCTTCTGGAAACACCACCTCAGCCGCCTCCGTCTCAGTCTCAGGTCTCACGTGGGCTTATGACCCAGGCTCCAGGTTGAACGGACGGCCCAGGCCTGGCCGATGAGAGCGCTGCATCCTCTGAGTCACTGTGATTGGGTCAGGTAGGGATCACGTGACCCAGGCAGAGCCAATCAGAAGCAGAGAGTAGCAGACTTGGCGATTATTGCCACACTTTTCGGAAAGAGAAGGTCCTTCCTTTGCACTGAGGGTCACTGAGGCGGTAGGACGTTGACAAGGAGGTATCCAGTGTTTGAAGCAGGTTGGGTTCCCCAGGAAGTAGACTCTGAAACAGATTTCAGCCAACAGGACGTTCATTAAAGGGGCCTGGGGATCAGCCCGGGAAGGCAGGAGAAGGCAGCGGGAGGGCAGGGGGAGAAGCGACAGCCTCAGCGCCCCGTGGGGATCCCTGGAGCGAGAGCGGCCCCTTCAGGGGTGTCCCAAGTTGGGCTGAGATGGCCAAGCCTTTTCATCCCCACATCCATCAGCCATTGGGTCTGGGCCACCAAGGGAAAGGGTGTGACCTCAGGCAAGGCAGTTCTCTGCAGCTGAAGCTGGAGCTAAGAACTCTCTGCTGACAGGCCTTCCAGCAGATGAAGGGGCAACACGTCCTTCATTCAAGGGGGATCTGTGCAGTGCATCGCGGGTCCACTACGGCAGCCATCTTTGTCATCGCTAGGGGATGAATGAATGAATGAATGAAAACCCAGGGGAAATCAGAGGTAAGAAATGGAGCCATGTCGAGACTCGAAGACCTTGTTTGAGCCCCTAGATGCTGCACTGTCTGAGATATCCCCAGAAGTTTTTGCTTAAACCATTTTGAGTTGGTCTCCTGTCCCTCGTCAACCAGAGAGGTGGGCAGTCAATCCAGGCTTGGCCAAATGAGTCATTTTAGGGCTAACACAGGAAGGCCTTGTGGTGACAAGGGCTGGGGAGTAGGGAAAGGTCCCAGGGGTCAGAATGGAGCATACTGGTTTAGGTCAGAGGGCATCCAAAACGAGCCGCCTGGGAGGTGTGGGAGGAAGGGAGGAGGCAGACCAAGGAGGGCAGCGGGAGCACGGGGCTGGAGGGACCTCTGCAGGTACCCACCACACCCTCCAACCCCAGCCTCCCAGTGTCCAGGGAAGCAGCGCTGAGTGACACTGACACTGACCAAATGAGAACCTCACATCCTGTGGCCACAGTGGTTGGCTCAGGGGTGGGCAGCTGACCCTAGCAGGACCAATCAGAGTCCAGGCACAGGAGTCCCAAGAATGCTACCAGAGTTGGTGTCTCTGGCTGAGTCCCACCGTCCACCTTCCTGCCTACCCCACTCCTACCATATGGTCATCGCCCCACCACCTCCCCTGCGTGTCCCCTTTCAGCCCAATTAGAAGCAGGCCCCAGCTGCTGAATCCCCAGTCTTGTGCCCTTTGGGTGGGACCTTCTGGGCTAGGAGAACCTGGGGACAGGGCCAGGCCCCACCTGTCTCGGATTGGTCTGTCGCCTGCATCACCTCAACAGGCTCAGCACATCTAATTCACGCTGAATGAGAATTTGTTTGAGCCTGTCAGATGGAGGTGGGGGCTGGAGGAGGTGGGGAGAGGAAAGGAGAAGTTCAACGATGGGATGCACTAAAGAGAACAAAATTGAGCTGAAAATGTGGGTCATGTCCTCAAGGCTCACCATAGAATACCCAGCAATGTGGCTCAAAATTGAGGGAGAGAGCAAAGAGACAGGCAGGAGGGAGGAGCTGCGTGGGCCTCTCTGTGTGCCAGGCTTGCCACTGTGTTACTTCCAATGCCCACTCAGCAACCCTCGTGGCAGGTTTTGCTCATTCCATTTTACAGATGAGGAGACTGAGGCCCCAAACAGGGAATGGCTTGTCGAAGACTGAATGACAGTGGCATGCTTATTTCTACTCCCTCACACCAGGAGGCCTGGGGGCCAGGGTGTATTTGGAGTGAAGGCATAACAGGAAAGGGAGAAATAAACCTGCAAGAATGATTGAGTGATTCCCAGAATGAGTCCCCACAATTGCAGATGATCCCAGCGGGAAAGACTGGAGTCACAGCCCCAGCATGCCATCTCACAGATGGGTGACGGAGCTCCCAAGCGGGCCCCAAGTCCCCAGACAAGTGACAGGACCAGAAACAGAACCAGGTCTCCTGCCCACCAGCCAGAGGCTCTAGACACCCCCTAGAGCTCCTCCTCCTCCTTCCAGAGACCCCGGCATCCCTCCCTGGGTTGCCAAGGGGAGCAGGTCTGCAGATGGCCCCTCTGACTGAGCTCTGAGCTGCCTTCCCTTTGTTCAAGCCCACCGTCTTTTGTAATTAGAAAATAAATTACTTTTTCTCAGAGAAACATGCCTAGTTCTAGCAACGTGGAGAAGAGGGATAAGAGGCAGGGAGTGTCCATGGCCTGAAAGGCGGAGAGCCTGCGCCCTATCAGCCTGTCCAGGCGGCTGAGGCCTACAGACAAAGAAGAGCAGGAGGAGGAGGGGCCGCGGGGAGGGATGGGGAGAGGGGGCGGGTGGAGTGGGACAGCAGCTTGGCTAATGCAGGCCCTTTGTGTCTGCAGCACCAGGCCAGCCACTGAGAAGACAGAATCCAAAGCGTCTTTGAAAGAGGACCCCTTGGATTCTCACTCTAAAGGAAATGTGGGTTTAAAAGCAGCCCTCATTGACCCCCACCCCTCCCCTTAAGTGTGTGAGTTGACAGCTTCTATCCAGGTGTGGTTATCTGGCTGGAGCCTGCAAGGCCAAGGCCCCCACAGAAGCCTGGCTGGCCTGAGGCTCCCTCCCTGCACCCCCACCTCTCTCCCTGCTCCAGCCACTCCCCCCCCTTGCTCGCCCTCAGCTCTCCCACCCCAGGGCCTTTGCCCCTGCCATTCCTTCTGTGTAGACACCCTTAGCTCCACAGCCTCCGTCCTGGAGGTCTCTGCTCACTGGGCCCTTTGCTGACCTCTCCATCCCCCCGGGCCCTCCCTGCTGTGGTTTCCTCCAGAGCACATATCACCTCTGACATACTCTCAAACTTCTCTTTCATGTATTGTCTACCTCCCCACTGGATGTAGACTCGCAGCCCTGGGCGCCCAGCTGTGATCAGAGACCTGGGGCCGCCTCAGTGCAGATGGTGTAGAATGGAGTCCAGGCCACAGGGAGACCCAGACAGTCATGGAGAGGGCCTGACATATCAGCCTCTGCCTGGAGTTTACTTCCCTGAGCCAGGCCCGCCTCCTTCAGGGCGTGTTGAAGTCCCCAGCATGTGGGGCTATGAAGCAGGGAAGGGGGGGCGGGGGGGGGCAGTGCTCCTTGGAGGGCGCTGTAATGGAGGCACCTGCAACTGGGGAGAGATGCCTCAGGGGAAGGCATCTCGGAGGACACGAGTCAGAAAGTAAGAGCTGGCCTGCGTCCCTACATGGAGAGTCTCCTGCATGCCGGCTGCAGAGATCTGAGCTGGGTCTGGTTTGAGGAAAGTCCCATAGACACTCTTGGCACCCTTGCCTGCTGCAGCACCACCCCTGGGGCTCCCCAGGCTCACACCTGTGACCTCGTAAGAATTTCCCTTGGCTGTTGGGCGCCACCTGGTGGAAACACCTGGAAGTTATAGCCCCCTGCCCCCACCCCCATGGGAGGGGGCAGCCCGTGCCTGATTGAGGGGAGCACAAAAGCCCAGCCCCCTCGCCTCAAGGCAGGACAACTCTGGTGAGATCTATTCTCCAGAACTCTTCCCCACTCCCACCCCAGGAGATCAGGCTTGAGACCACGTCCTTGCCCATCCTCCCTTACAGGTCTTTCCTGAGAGCTCCTGCAAGTGCACGAGTCCTGCCTCAGGCTCTGCTACTAAGGACCCAGCCTAAGGCAGTGGGGGTGTGATTCACGCCTGGACCCTTCCTGGTGCCTGGGAAGTAATAACTAGCTGCTCTGGAGCCCTGCTGAAGAGCCTGAGCCGAGGAGGGCTATGAGGGGAGGCAAGGCTGGAGGTTCACATGCAGGAGGGGATGAGCCAGGACCAGAGCACCACGGGCTGGGAAAATCAGTCAGGGACCCCAGCAAATTTCAGTCCTATCAGCTCTTGTCAGAGTCAAAGGGTCCCATCCCAGCACCTGGAAGGGTTTAGCTTCAGCACTTTTTGCTTTGGCTTTCAAGTTGCCAGTGAGATCTTTCTGAGAGATGACTAGTGATTCATGCCCTAAGGGATATCTAATGTCAGGGACCCCTGAGCCCCTGATATTAGAAAGGGCCTCAGATGCTTCCCAGCAGCTGTTCTTGGAATTGTATGAAACTATAATTGCTGTGCAAAGCTGCCAGCATCCCTGAATAAGGAATAATAAGAAATGAGATACAATAGTCTAAAAACCAATCTCCTTAATATATAAAGAGTTCCTACAAATCATTAAAAAACACAATGGAAACTTCAATAGAAAAAATGGACAAATGTTAGGAGCAAACAGTTCACTGGAAAGGAAATAAAAGTTTTCAACCGTATTAGAAGGTGATCATTATCACTTATAATAACACACACACAAATGCAATAAGCTGTCATTTTCACCTATTAGATTGACTAATATCAAAAAGTTTGATAATATGCTGTTTAGTATGGATGCACACAAACAGACACACTCCATGCAGGGTAGATGGGCAATATCTGTCCTCTTTACAAATGCACATGCCCTTTGACCCGACATCCACTTCTGAGAAGCTCGCCTGTGGGGCTATGAGGACTTGGACACAGATGTATGTACAAGCATGGCAAGGCACAGAGGACAAAGAAATAATCTCAGTGCCCATCGAAAGGGACCAGCCACATAGGTTACTGCACAGCCATACAGTGGGGCCCTCTGCAGCCATTTTAAAAAGAAGGAAGCAGATCCATATTTGTTGATATGAGATAACCTGACATGTAGACTATTAAGATGAAAAGGCAAGAGGCAGAACACTCTGTATGACCTGTTACTATTTGTGGGGAAAAAATGGGCCTCTGTGCATGTGTGTATGTAAAATATCTGTAGAAAGATGCTCATAAAACTGGCAGGAGGCGTTGCCTCTGATAAAGGGACCCAGGCGTCAGGAATGGGAGAGATACTTAGTTTTCACTGTATTTTGACTCTTGTTTGTGTGACCTTTTCAAGCAAGCAAGTTTAACAGTGTAAAGTAGTAACAGGTGTTTGCCTGAGACCTGGGGAAGGAGAGCGAAGCGGTGGGAACCAGCGAGGAGGGCCCTGGGCCTGATTCAGCAGGAGGACGGGCAGCAACGCCAATGCCCCTGGAGGTGCCTCGGGGAGGGGAGGGCTGTCACACCTGGACCTGAGCCCAATTGGGGGGGCATGTTGGGTGCCCAGCCCTCAGGAGGGTCCCCACCAGCGGGAAGCAGAGTCAAGTGCTGGGGGCCAAGCCCGCCACGGTCAGGTGTGGGCAGGGGCAGACGGGGCCGGGCTGCACAGCCTGCTAATCAGACTCCAGGAGCTGATTCCTTAGGGAGCTGAAGAGCCATCTGGAAGGATCCACAGGGTGGGTTGAAGAGAGGAGCCTGGGGATTGGAATCCACCTCAAGGACCCCAGGCTACACACCCCGCGCGTGCGTGCACACATCTCCTCCTTAAAGCACCTCAAGGGCTTCCCATCACTCTTGGAATAAGGATGAACACCCTTCCCACAGTCCTCAGGGCCCTGGTGCTGGCCTGGCCCCTCCTGTGGCCGCAGCCCCTGGTTCACCAGCCTGGAACCCACCAAGCCCCTCCCACCACGGGCTGGCACATGCTGTCATCTCTCCCTGGGGTGCCCTTTCCTCACCGGCCATCTCCACTACCACCACCCACCTGGTTTGTTAACTCCTGTCCATGCTTCCTGGAGGCTTAGCCGTCACTGTCTCGGAAGGGGCCTCCCTCACAAGGGCAGGCCCATGCACTCCCCTTTGACACACTTGCCGGTGCCTCTGACGGTTATGTGTGCAATTCTCCGACTCATGTCTGCCTCCCCACACACGACTGTCAGCTCCAGGAGGGCAGGGGGCACACCCTTTTATTTCATCCTATTTTATTGTTTATTCTAGTCTATTTTAGTATAACACACATAGAGGCACATACACAAGCCATAAGTGTGCGGCTCGCTGAATTTCCACACAGTGTACACACCTGTGTAAACAGTGTACACACTTGTGTAGACATGCCCACACTCCGGCAACTTCCATCACTCACCCCCCTCAAGAGTGACCACTGTCCTGACTTCCAACACCCTGGATTCATTTTGCTGGCTTTTGAACTTTCTGTACATTTTATTGTGTGCTATGTTCTCTTCTCCCCCTCAGAATCATCTTTGTGATTCGATCCAGGTCGTCGCACGTGGTTGTAGGTCGTCCATTCCCGTGGCCGTATGAGATTCCACCGTGCGGACACACCACTCTTCCAAGTTCAGCTAGCCACTCTGCCGTCGAGACACGTGAGCTGCTTCCAGTTGGGTTATTACGGATAACATTGCTGTGCGCATCGCTGTACAAGTCTTTTGGTAAACATGTGCAGACATTCTGTTGCGAGTAGATTCAGGTGTGGAATTGCTGGGTTGTGGGATAAAGATGTGTTGAGCTTTAGTAAAGAGTAGAATGCCAGGGCCGGCCCCGTGGCTTAGCAGTTAAGTGCGTGCGCTCCGCTGGTGGCGGCCGGGGTTCGGATCCCGGGCGCGCACCGACACAGCGCTTCTCCGGCCATGCTGAGGCAGCATCCCACATGCAGCAACTAGAAGGATGTGCAGCTATGACATACAACTATCTACTGGGGCTTTGGTGGAAAAAAATAAATAAATAAAATTAAATAAAAAATAAAAAAATTTAAAAAAAAATAAAAATAAAAAAAGAGTAGAATGCCAAACAGTTTCCCGTGTGGGTGTACCAATTCAGACTCCCACCAGCACTGGGCACACTTGGTGGGGTCTGCCCTTCATTGTAGCCATTCTGATGAGTGTGTCGCGGTCACTCAGTGGGCCACATCTATTCTCACTTACTCTTTATCTCCATGCCTGACACCACAGAGTAGGCATTTAATAAATATTTGTCAAAGAAAAGAGAGAGCGAATGAAGGAAGGAGAAGGAAGGAAGGGAGGGAGGGAGAAAGGAGGGAGGGAGGGAGAAAGGAGGGAGGGAGAGAGAAAGGAGGGAGAGAGAAAGGAGGGAGGGAGAGAGAAAGGAAGGAGGAGGAGGGAGGGAGGAAGGAGGAGGGAGGGTGGGAGGGAGGAGGAGGGAGGGAGGAGGGAGGGAGGGAGGGAGGAAGGAGGGAGGGAGGAGGGAGGGAGGGAGGGAGGAGGGAGGGTGGGAGGAAGGAGGAGGAGGGAGGGAGGGAGGGAGGAAGGAGGGAGGGAGGGAGGAAGGAGGGAGGGAGGAGGGAGGGAGGGAGGGAGGAGGGAGGGTGGGAGGAAGGAGGGAGGAGGGAGGAGGAGGGAGGGAGGAGGGAGGGAGGAGGAGGAGGGAGGAGGGAGGAGGGAGGGAGGGAGGGAGGAGGGAGGGAGGAGGGAGGGAGGAGGGAGGAGGGAGGGAGGAGGAGGAGGGAGGGAGGAAGGAGGGAGGGAGGAGAGGGAGGGAGGGAGGAGGAGGGAGGGAGGGAGGAAGGAGGGAGGAGGGAGGGAGGGAAGGAGGGAGGAGGGAGGAGGAGGAGGGAGGAGGGAGGAGGAGGGAGGGAGGGAGGGAGGGAGGAGGGAGGGAGGAGGAAGGAGGGAGGGAGGGAGGGAGGGAGGAGGGAGGAGGGAGGAGGGAGGGAGGAGGAGGGAGGAGGGAGGGAGGGAGGGGGAGGGAGGGAGGGGAGGGAGGGAGGGAGGGAGGAGGGAGGGAGAGAGAAAGGAGGGAGAGAGAAAGGAGGGAGGGAGAGAGGAGGAGGAGAGGGAGGGAGGAGAGGAGGAGGGAGGAGGGAGGAGGGAGGGGAGGAGGGAGGAGGGAGGGAGGAGGGAGGAGGGAGGGAGGGAGGAGGAGGGAGGGAGGGAGGGAGGAGGAGAGGAGGGAGGGAGGGAGGGAGGAGGAGGGAGGGAGGAGGGAGGGAGGGAGGAGGAGGAGGGAGGAGGGAGGGAGAGAGGGAGGGAGGGAGGGAGGGAGGGAGGGAGGAGGGAGGGAGGGAGGGAGGGAGGGAGGGAGGAGGGAGGGAGGGAGGAGGGAGGAGGGAGGGAGGAGGAGGGAGGAGGGAGGGAGGGGAGGGAGGGAGGAGGGAGGGAGGGAGGGAGGGAGGGAGGGAGGAGGAGGGAGGGAGGGAGGGAGGGAGGGAGGAGGGAGGGAGGAGGGAGGAGGGAGGGAGGAGGGAGGGAGGGAGGGAGGGAGGGAGGGAGGGAGGAAAGCAGGGCTAGTCTTACGTTGGCTTGCTCCTGCCTCTAAACCCTCCTGAAGCCACGGCACAGGAAGCCGGCAGGCTCCGTGGGTCGGCAGGAATGCCCCCAGCCCTGGGACAACTCCACAGGCAGAGAGCAGAACTCTAGAACAACACAGACGCTTTGATCTGACTCCTGTGAAGACGGAAAAGTTCCTGGAGGGCTGGCAGGAGGTGGACACCTCCGGACCAGCACAACTTCACTGGGCAGGAGAGAAGTCATGAAGATGAAGGGAAATGGCCCGAAACAGTCCCTTTCAGGCAAGGAAAGGAGAGCAGAGAGAATCAAAGGCACCTCTCACCACCAGCCTGGTGGGGAGGGCGTAGCTGGGGGCTCCTGAGGCGGGCAGGCTGGAGGATGCAGGTCAGCCCAAGGGAATGTCTCCTTTGTTTCCAGGGGTACACAATAAATTCTGCGGGAGGGAGTGCAGAGGGGAAGGATGAGACTCAGGCTCCACGGCCAGAGTGGGCAGGAGGTGAGAAGGGCTTGTAAGAGCAGCGAAGGCACCAGCCAGGACTGAGACCCCTGGGGGCGCGTGCACACGTGGGCGCGAGGGTGCTTGTGTTCACACTTGAACAAAAGAAAGCAAGCGTGGCAATATTAATATCAGACAAATGTTATTAGATGTTCAGAGGCTCATTGTACAATGGCATCAACAAATAACAACAGTAGCACCAGCATTCACTTGTCGAGCACTTACTGTGTGCCAGCCACTGTGCTGACCGCTTTCCACCTGCTCACTCATTTCTCCCTCACACGCAGCCACGTGGTGAACACTCTTCCATCCGCGCTCCGGAGGCGGGCAAACTGAGGCACAGGGAAGCCACATGCGCAGCCAGGGCGGACCCCGGGTGTGACCCCCAGCAGTCCGGCTCTGGGATAATCACAAAAAGGGTCAATTAATCATGACTGTCTTTTCTTCTCACACTCTCACATGCAAAACCGCAGAGTGACAGAATACATTTTTTCAATGTGAGAAATAAAAGGCGATAGAGAAATCTGTTACGTAGAATGTTTTAATGCACTAATACTCCTCTATGAAATTTTAGGTGAACAAAAAATAAGCACAGAGGGATGAACTATAGAATTAAGAGGATAGAATTAATATATAAACGTCTGTCATTATACCCAACAAACAGAGGACAAGCCACTCGGGTGAGGGCCCCTGAAACATCTTTCAGTGGTGGAGCAAATGTCAGAAAATGTTGGACCAGATCTTTCAGAGACCACAGTCTTGACCACAGATAATAAAGCTAGAAATAAATACTTTCTAAAAGTAGAACGAAAACTGGAGATTTAAAGCTACTCTCCTAAAATAACATCTAGGTCAAGGAGGAAATCAGACCACAGACGCACTAGAAAACAATGAAAATGGAGTCCCACATACGAAACCTCGGGCCGTCCCAGCCGCCTGGGAAGCTCCCCCGAATTTGAAACACTTTTGTCATCAGAAACCCTCTCGCACACACAAAGAGAACACGGACAGACGAGGCTTTCAACCCCGGGTTTTTAAGAAAAGAAGAAACCCGAAGGAAAACAGGAGAAAGGAAATAATAAAGATAAAAGCAAATAAATAAATGAGAGAACATAAAAGCAAAGAAAATAATAAATAAGTACCAGACCAAGTTCTTTGAGAAGAAATTAATAAAATAGAAAACGCTCCTGCAAATCTAATCAAGAATAACTCTGTCAATGTGAAGGTCTTCCCACTTCCAATTCAATGCTCTTGAACTCTTTCAAGGCAGGCAAACTATTATAATGAGAAAAAACACTCTCCTCTAGGGCTGTGGGGAGGGGAGCAGACCCTCTGGAGTGGCCCGAGGAAGTGGGGACATACCGCTCCCCAGCTTCGTGTAGGGGAGCCTCCTTATTCTGAGGAGCTCTGTGTGAAGGCCTCTTCGTGGACTGTCCTTCCAGAGGTCCTGAGTGCAGGGAACGGGCGGGTCCCAGGGGCCTCCTGAGCCCATTTCACAGATAGGAATCATAACCTCAGACAAGCTAAGTGACGTCAAAAGGCCCCCAGCGTCGGCCACCTCTATACACTCTGGAATGGCCTCCCACCCCATCCTAAATTTCTCTGTTCTTAATTTTCTTTTCTGATAAATTTCTTTTCTGAATTCTTTTCTTACTTCTAAGCAAGGAGGCCGAGGTCTCAATGGGTCTGAGTGGACTTCCGGCAACTTTTATCACCAACGACTACTTCAAGGTCACCGGTCTCAGCATCCTCTGGAGGCTCGAGTGCGAGGGGCCCCACTGCCCACTCAGCCCTCTCTCAACTTGGGTCGCTTCCCCCACCACTCTCTCACAGAATAAATAGATGCTTTGTTCTGCCGCGGCTCTGATGGGCAGAGCAGGTGAGGTCACCGCTCACCCCACCACAATGGTCCCGTCAAGTAGCCAAGGGGAGAGTTTGTTCTAAGGGCCAAATTTATTCTAAAATGCTCTCACAAATCGTTTTGAACTGACAGTGTCATTAATTTAACATTTTAATGTAACTGAGTGTATTTCAGGGGGATAAGATGCTGGTATGATGTCACTTACAACTTGTAAGTGACGAGAACCCAACTCAAACTGGTTTAAGCAAAAGAAAACACCAAAAACAAGAGTGACTTTCTTGGCTGGGGGTCTGGCTGGACCCTAGGGCTGCAGCAAGGCCATCTCAGGCCTGTCTAGCTCCCAGTGGGTCTGCTTTCCTCAGGGGGCAGCCAGCCGGGCACCCTGGGACTTCCAGCAGAGGCCTGGAGAAGTAGCCCGGCCTAGGGGACCGCAGCTGTCACCCCTGCCCACCCCAAAGAGATTGACTTTGTTCCCCAAAGGAAAAGGAGACAGTGCTGCTGGTGAAACAACAGGCGCCCTGGGACGGGGTGTTCGAGAACCCGGAGATTCAGGAAGGTCTCCGGGCCACCCCACCCTGTTCTCAGAGGGGCAGCCTGAAGGGCCTCGGCTGTCACGCCGTCTGTCACTTGCTGTCAGAGTTCAGCGAGGATAACATGCACAAGGAGGGGAGGGCGGATGGAGAAACTGCGGCAAAACTGTGTCGACGACTGAACCCAGCGCAGGTTATTCAGATTTCTTTCAATCGTTCTTCGATCTCTCTCTGTTTTAAATGTTTTTATTTAAAAAACTGGCAGAAGAGTTGCCAGATAAATTTCTTTTCAAATAATAAGGGAATAATGCAGATTTTGCTGATGACTGTGGGGTTTATTTGCATGAACCTGAGGACCGAGTCCCCCCGGGCGTGGTGAGCAAGAGTCCAGCACAGGAGCCTCCCGCACAGCCCGCCCAAGGGTCTCGGCAGACAGAGGAGGCCCCGCAGGAGAGAGCTGGCCAAGGGAGCCGAGCGCCGGGCCCTGGGGTTCTCCAGGAGCCGAGAGCTCTTCACACGGCTGGGCTGGTCTCCGGACAAGGGACGGGCAGCTGCCTCTCCCTCCAGGCCTGCTCCAGGCCCTGACTCTCCCGTCCTCAACAGTCTGCCAAACAAGAGAGGGCATTCTCCCCAAGAAGCCGGAAGGAAAGGGCCTCTTCACAACGAGATTGGCCCTTTCTCCTAACAACAAAACGTGGGTGTGGAGGGGACTTCTCCCGTCCAGGGAAGGACAGATGGGAGGCGAGAACAATGTGAATGCCGTATAAAGTAATGGGTTTTGAGCTGATCCATAAACACGCAGATTTCATCCATGCTTCTTTTGATAAAGAGGACAATGCATCGAAGGAAGCAGCACGCAGCCTTTGGAGTCAGATAACACTGGGCACAACTCCCAGCTGCACCAAGTCTCTATTGGGTGATCTTGGATGATTATTAAACTTCCTTTTGCCTCAGTTTGCTAATCTATGAAATGGGGATGATAGCACCACCCAACAGGGTTGTTGTGATGATGAAACAATTCTCCAAGGGTCTCCAAGTAGGGGAATGAATTGTAGACCACAGCTCAATTAACTGCATCACTGTTAGAAACCGGGGGTTGACAACTTCCCAGCCCAGCCCCATGGCACTGGTACACTTCCAACTTCCCCTGAGGCTTTGCTCCCTACAGCCTCCCTGCTGGAACACGAGGGTGTGTTTGTTGAAGTCTTCGGGGTTCCTGGGAAGAGACACATCTAGAAGACCTTGAAGGAGAGAGCTTGATGCAGTGTCACACGGACCCCGGTGTCCCAGGCTTCCTGGTACCAGGTTGCAACTATGATCAACCTCCCAGAGAACCAGACCTGGACCTGCACCATTTCAGATGCATCCATAGCTGCAGAAGCCCCAGGTGGTGCAGACAAGCTTGCACGAGATTCCCTACGTGGGAAAGTCTACATACGCACACGCACGGGCGCACATGTACACACAGGAAACAAGAACAAGAGTAAACAGCGCTCTAAGAAACACAGTAACTGCTCACACCCCTCAAGTATTTTACCTTCTGCAGGGTCCCTCCGTGCCCATCAGCTCGCCTGGGTCTCATGCTAGCCTGTGGGGTCTTCCCACTCCCTCACTGGCCACTGAGGAGTGGGTCCAGCTCCCCATCGTCACTGGAAATCATACATGACGTCTGACCCCCATGCCCTTGCATCAGGGCGTGGCATTAACCACTTCAGAACGGCCTGCCCTCCCGCAGCCCTGGGGCACGCGTGATCACAGACCCTACAGTGGTTTCTGTGTGGCTGCGCTCTACGTGCCTCCCGCCGAGCAGCCCCCGGCAGTGCGTGTTCCTCGGCCCTCGGGGCCGAGGATCCAGGAAGGGGTGGGGTGGCCGAGGGGCTGCTGGAACCCTTAGGTCTCTGTGCAGGGTTGGCAAAGTGCGGCCCACAGGCCAAATGCCACCCGCTGCCTACTTTTGTACAGCCCTCGAGCTAAGAATGGTTTTTACATTTTTAAGTGGTTGGGAAACAAAATTTTGTTAAAGAATAATACCTTGTGGTGTGAGCAAATTTTATGAAATCCAAATCTCAGTGTTCGTAAATCAAGTTCTGTTGGAACACAGCCCCACCCGTCTGTTCATGCCTCGTCTGTGGCAGCCTTCACGCCACCACAGCACAGCTGGATGGTGGCGACAGAGAACACAGGGCCCACAAAGCCCAAATTATTTACGATCTGTCTCTCTCCAGAAAAGCTTTGCCGACCTCTGCACCGCTGCTCCCAGTCCTTCGCCGGCCTGTGCCGCCTGCAGGCAGAGGATATGCTTCCGCCCGCTCCACGTTGGGTTTGGCCAAAGGAGTGCGAGCAGGCGTGAACGTGAGCAGAAGCTTCACACCCGCGTGTCGGGCTGGTTTTGCTCTTGCGTGAGAAGAACACGCCTTGGGAAGCCACTGCCCTGAGGAGGACCACCGGCAGCAAAAGCCCTGACCTCCGGGGAGCCTCGGTCGGCCGACCCCCGCCCATCCCGGGAGCCTCAGTGACAAACACACGCTTACGTGGGGGCCACTGGGTTCTGAGGTGCTCATTGAACGGCACTGTTGTGGTCATAGCTGACTGACACAGTCCCTAACAAGAACGAACAATACCAAGAACTAGTTGTAACATGTGTCAGTTGTCAGGAGACTTTCACATCCACGTTTCATGGAAACCCCGTTTATAGACAATGATAACACAAGAGAGCAGATAACGGCACCCACACCCTGGCCTTCGCCCTCGCAGTCCCCTCTGTCCCACGTGCTCTCCCCCGGACCCCACAGGCGCTCCCTCACCTCCCAGGGTCTTTGCTTGCGTGTCACTTCTCAGCCGGGCCCTCCACTGGCAGCCCCTGCTCCCATTCCCTGCCTCGTCTGCCCTCCTGCCAACAGGCGACACCATCCTCTTATTTACCTCACTGCTTTCCTCTCTTCCCCTCTAGAATGTCGGGGCAGGGATGAGGGCACGGATGCTTGCTTCCTTCACTGCCAACCCATGCCCCTGATCCTGTTTCTCCTCTCCTTGGGACCCTCGATGCTTTCCCAGCACACTCAGGGTGCACGGCCCCACCTGGGCTGTCCTGCTCTCCCCCTGTAACCTCTCAGACCTCCTCTCGCCCTCGCTCACTCTGCTTCTGCCACTCGGGCCTCCTCGCAGTTCCTCAAACAAGCCAGGCACACTCTGCCCCAGGGCCTTTGCATTGGCTGTTCCCTCTGCTCTGCCTAGAACACCTTCCCCCAGATTGTCACATGACTTGCTTTATCACCTTCTCTCAGCACCTTTTTTTAAACTAGTAGGTGCTCAATAAGAACTCATTGAATAAATAGGAGGTAGGGAAAGCAGGAAGCTAGAGCCAGGAGTATTAAATGAAGAGCTGTTAGCCCGCTAGGGAGATGGAATTTAGGAACAGGCACCCCTGAGGCTTCCGGATCCGTGGGGTCTAACACTTTATATCCCCATGTGGCCTTATCTCTCCACCACAGACATCCTGCGGCCTCCCCAGACTAGCTCAGCCCCCTGGGGGTTTGGGTTCCTAGAGAGAAGAAATGAGACAGCTCTGCGGGCTTTGCACAGGGGTGAGTGACAGAGTGACAGAAGCACAGACTGTGTTCAGACTGCGGTGTGACTGTGCTGGCACCGAGCCTGAGGCTGCAGGAGGGAGAGGCTGGCGGGCCGCCCGGGCCCAGACCCGGGTGGGAGGACTTAGGAAGCCAGAGGCAGGGAAGGCCCTCCAGGGGCAGCCGTCGAACCATGCCGACGAGACGAGGAGAGTGGTGGGAGGAACGAACACCCGACTTACCACTTAGGCCTCCATTTCCTCACCTGTGAAACGGGCATGACACAGAGCCCGGAGGACTCGTGAGATGACAACCAAGCCAGCACTCAGCAAACACTCGCTCCCCTGGACACGGGGCTAAGTGCTTTCTGCACTAACTCACTTCATCCTCGAGCAGCTCTGTGACGGAGGTGGTATTAGTGCCCTCCGCAGATGAGGAAACTGAGGCATGGGGAGATTTAGGAACTTGCTCAAGGCCTCACAGTGAGGCTGCAGCAGAGCTGGTCAACGACCCCATTTTTACCCTCAGATCTTCTCCATTCTACTCCAAACGGCCTCTCCTGTGTAAGTCAAGCACGCAGACCAGAAGCGCTAACTCCAGGCTGTAAAATATTCTAGCTGGAGATGGGTAAAGACAAGAGAAGGAGTATGGCCCCAGGAAGGGAGTGGGGGCAAGAGGGGCGTCTGCATTCACTGAGGCCTGGCCCTGAGCAGTGCCTGGCTCAGCCAGCATCACCACTGTTCCAAACACAGCCCCAGACTTCTGGACACCCGAGAACACAAAGTGGGCATGCTCTCCCCGCTGAGTCATCTGAGAGTCTTTTTGGGCAAGTTACACGGTCCCCCTGAGCCCCATGGAGCAGGGATTGCTAACTGGCCAGCAAACCCACGTCCCTTTCCTCCGAGGCCAGGAGGAACAGTCAGATGTCCCACCCTGGCCTCATCTGCCCTGAGACATGGCCAGTGAACGTGCAGGGGTGGAGGCGATGTTCAGCCGGCCCAGATCTGGACCATAACATCTCCTGTGTGACTCTCCCCACATTTCCCCCATGTCTGCCCATCAGGTGTGGACATCCAGGGTGACTTAGGAGCCGTGCACTGAAGGCGGTGGAGCCTCCGTCAGCCTGGGTCCCCGCGTGACGCCCGGAGCAGAAACCCTTCACCGTCACAGCCACCACTGAAGCCGACGTGGGGAAGAGATCTGCTTCCGTTGTGTTATGGCACTGCTATCTGCTTTATCTGCTGCAGCGACCAGGACCACCCAATCCACCCACATTCCTCATCATTCAAATGGGCTAATAATTTGTACCTTCAAAAGTTGCTGAGCGGGTGAAATTAAATGTGCTAAAGCGTCAGCATGCAGGGAATGCTCGATAAACATTTGATTCAAGGTTTGCTGAATGTGTGAGCGAGTCCGTGGTGGGTTTGGCCGCTGCCTTAGTCGGAAGGCTTCAGGTTGTAAATGGCAGGATGCTGGATGAGCAGTTGCTCAAACCATACGGACACTGATCATTTACTTAGCAAGTCGTCTGGAAGCGGGCAGTTCCGGAGTCCCCGTCTCGGCCCCTCCAGTCCGCCATGTGCAGCATGATGGCCCTTCATCCTCGCACTCACCACTCCGTGGTCTGCGCCCCCAGGCGCTACGTGCCCACCCCGTGTGCACAGTGAGGAAGCAAAGCGGCAGGGGCAAAACACTGTCTCCTCGAGACGCTCTGGCTTTTCTCTGGGAAGTAGACCTTTTCCCAGAAGCCCCCAGGAGGTATGTCCTTCCCTCCCATTGACCAGGGGTGGGTCACAGGGCCATTTTACCTGCACAGGAGCCCGAAAAGTGGGCCGGCTACTGGTGGGTGGCTGAAGTGTCTGGGAGAGACGAGACAGAGTGGGAAAGATCAGTCAGGACCCGGGGAGTAGACACGGACGTGATAGCCAGAAAACTTAGCAAACTCCATCAGGAAGGACAGCAGCTGTTGGGAAGAGGGGGCCCAGAAAACACGGCAGGTGGGGGTGAGGAGGCAGAGAAGTGAGCAAGGCCCACGTGCCCAGCCAGAGCCACAGCAGCGGCAGGGGCGGGGGAAATCAGTGACCAAGAGGGCCCTAGCTGTGCCCACCCAGAGCGCGCTCAGCTCTCTGTGCATTCGTCCGAATTCTCTCCATTGCAAACAACAGATGCCCACTGAGACTGGTCTGAGCCTTAAAGACGATGGGCTGTCTCAGTCACTAAAATCTCCACTGGAAGATCAGATTGAGCTGGAGCCAGGACTCGGCATTTACTCAGGGCTCAGTCTCTCTCTGCGTCTCCTTTCTGTTTTCCTCCCAGTTGGCCCCACCTCAGAAAGTCTGCCCCTTCGGGGAGGTGGTAAAGGTGACCACCAGCAGCTCCAACTTATGTTCCTCAGCTCAGAGACCCGATGGGAAAAGAGGACACCTCCTTCCCAATGGTTTCAGCAAAAATCCTGGGGTTTACTCTGACTGACCCAGGAGTCACATGAGCAGCTCTGAGATGTGGGGTCCTCAGTGTAGAGCTCACTAGTAGTCATCCAGTCATTGGAGCCAGAGCATGGCAGGCCCTGGGATGTCAGAGTGAGGGACAGAGGCAGGCCGTGGCGGAGGGCTGGCTGGCACCGGCAGGCAATTGCACAGACACAGGCTAGGCTACAGGCCAGCAGTTCCTGTCGGCAGAACCCCTGTGGGAGGATGAAAGCCAGGCCTCATAGACTCTCCTACCCCATCTCCTGACCTGCTGGGAGTCCCCCTATGATGGGTGGCCACAGCCGGCCAGCCTTGCCTGGCAGCCTCCAGAAGAGGAAAGCTCACTGCCTCCTGTCTGCATTACCACCACTACTGATATGGTTCATTATTTGGGTTTTTTTTAATTAATTTATTTATTTTTTGTGTGAGGAAGATCAGCCCTGAGCTAACATCCATGCTAATCCTCCTCTTTTTGCTGAGGAAGACCAGCCCTGAGCTAACATCTATTGCCAATCCTCCTCCTTTTTTTTCCCTTTTTCTCTCCAAAGCCCCAGTAGATAGTTGTATGTCACAGTTGCACATCCTTCTAGTTGCTGTATGTGGGACGCCGCCTCAGCATGGCCGGACAAGCGGTGCCTCGGTGCACGCCCGGGATCCGAACCCGGGCTGCCAGCAGCGGAGCGCGCGCACTTAACCGCTGAGCCACGGGGCCGGCCCCAGTGGTTCATTATTTGAACGTCATCTCTGCATTGATGGGTCCCACCCTCCAGCCTGGACTCTCCTTGAAACTCCAGACTTACTTAACTGCCTTCTCAGCATCTCCACTCACATATCCAGGAGGAATCTCAAGCAATGTGGTAGACACTCAACTCCTGACTTTCCCCGCATATCAACTCCTCCAACTGTCTTCTCCATTTCAGCAAACAGAGCACTATTCTCCCCATTGCTGACCCCAGAAATCTCAGACACACCTCTTGTTCTCTCTCTCACACCCGCATCTCACCCATAAGGGGATCTTGTTGGCTCAGCTTTCAAAATCTGTCCCGAAGCCAGCTGGAGTTCTCACCCCCGCCCTGCTGCCACCCCGGCCCCAGGCACCGTCAGCATTGCCTGGACAATTGCAGCAGCCCCTCTCTGGTCTCCTGGCTTCTGTTCTTGTGCTGCAAACCACAGCCAGAGTGAGCCTTTAACAAGTCTGTCAGCTGATACCTCTGCTCGGCTCCTCTCCAGTGTCTCCCTACTTGATGCATAAACTCCAAAGGATTTCCAATGGCTGACAGGGCCCTATACGATCTGAACCCCTCCCCACACCATGACCACATTCCTCATGACTCTTCCCCTCTCACTCCACTCCATCACACTGGCTTCTATGCTTTTTTCTCAAACATGCCAAGAACACGCCTGCCTCAGGACCTTTGCACCTTCTACCTGATTGCTGTCCCACCAGCCCCTCATCTATGCATGGCTGGCTCTATTTTCAGCACTCACATCCCTTCTCAAATGTCAATCGCTACGCCAAGCCCACCCTCTCCGTTCCCTGTCCACCAGAGAGCACACAGAATTTGCCTCCAACTTGCAGGGATTTCAAGGAAGGGAATGGAAGGAGAAAGGCGGAAGACTGAGCATGTACCCAAAAGAGAACCCCCCTGGAGCTTGGAGCTACAGCTGCGGGAGGGACAGGGTACAGCCACTGCCGTGCAGCAGCACGGCTGGTGGGAGCTGGGGACAGACGCCCCGACTTCTTTCCCCTTCCACATCGCTCCGTGCTCCAGCCGCTGCCTCCCATTGGCCACACCCAACAAGGAGGAGCCTGAACACGGGCCCTAAGAGTGACCAAAGACAGAGAAGGGTGGACAGGGGCCAGAGGGCCAATGGGGACCATCCTACCGGGTTCATATCCTGGCTCCACTACTCACTAGCTCTGTGAGATTGCGCAAGTTTCTTAGCCTCTCTGTGCCCCAGTATCCTCACCTGGAAAGTGAGGATCGCAACAGTGCCTATCTCAAAGAAGCATGTTAAATATTAGTGAGCTGGGACGAGTAGCGCACTCAGAACAGCACCTAGACATAATACGGGCCCTGTAAAGGTAGCATTTATTATTCTGGAAGGGCCAAAACCAGCATGAAAAGAGGCTGTGGCAGCTTGGGCCCGGTGGTTCAACATCACGGCCAGCCCCCCGCTGGGCCCCGCAGCCCCTCTTCCACTTGAGGACGCCGGCATGTAACAGACCATGTCTGTGAAGGGAAGAGCTTGAGGGCTTTTTTGCTAAGCAGCCTGAAAGATAGGCAGCCTAGATTCTGGTCCTGGCCTTAAGTGGGTCACCGCCACTCTCGGGGCCTCAGTTTCCTGCTCTGTGCAATGGTAGAGTGCACAGGGACAGCACCGAGATGTGGCTCTGTCCTCCCTCTTCCGAGCAGCCACCTCCCTTCTCATTTCCAGGAAGCCTGTGTCTGGTCTCCAAGGCAACGGGGCATCTGAACCACAGGAGCGTGCTGGGGACCACGTGGGATCAACACCCTGTTCTGGCAATGCTGGAGCCGGCCTTCCTGCCTCCACCGCGTTCCCTCCCTCCAGCATGGCAGAGGGACTCCCGGCCTGCTCACTCGCCTTCCCTGCCACGGACCGCACGGCCTCTGCCCTGCTTCCCCCATCAGGGTGGTCGCAGCTGTCTGGGACCCAGGGTCAGAGATGGACACTGTCTCTGTTCAGCACTCACCTGCCCGGATGGAGCCTCAGACCGCCAAGTCCTGGGAGAGAGGTCCACTGCTATCTGCAGATGAGGAAACTGAGCACAAAGAACCTTGGCCAGGGTCCCTCAGCTTCTTACTGCCTTCCAACTCCAAGTTCCTGCTCCTTCCTCTTCACCAGGTGCCGGCAGTGGACCAGGGGAGAGCAGAGGAGGGACAGCGGTCTGAGGTCAGAGGGAGGTTTTCAGACCTGTAGATCCCAGAGGCGAAGCAGTGCCGGGTGAAGAAACAGTATAACGAAGACCTGGAAAAATCCTGGCACTCGTGCCACCGTGTCCCTCCCGGGCCCACAGCAGACACTGCTTATCAATGAGAACATGCTTTCCTGTTGAGCCAGGCTCAGCCTCAGAGTCCTTCTCAACCCGGCACTCCAGGCAGCCCCTTCCTATTGGTTGGAGTGCGTGCTCAAGGTGAAACCATGTGCCTCTTGGATCATCATCTGAAGGACGGTGAAGAGGGAGGTGGGAGGACGTGGAGGTCTTAGAGGACGTCTCAGGACCTGAGCGGATGATGCACCGGGGACCAGGGATGCTGGCAGGGGCAGACCATGGCAGGCTGGGACACGCCCCAGCCAGCTCGCCTCTCAAGGAAGGACTTGCTGCCCAGCTGTAGGGGTACAACCTGCAGACACCCTCCACTGTCACTCCTTCAGGGTCCACCTCAGCCGCAGAGCGCCTGTGTGAGGTCACACTCTCCCCAGGGCAGCCCCATCCTACAACCCGGAGAGGAAGGACCAGAAAGGCCCAGTCACTTTGGCTGGACACGGGACAGCTCTGATCCGCGGTGTCAGTCCAGAGCACCTTGCAGGAGTGACCGAGGTTTTGCAGGGTCTGCACTGCGGTTCAACATCTCCCTCTGCCCAATTCCTCCCCCTTCCTTTTATAGATGCCGACCCCTAATACGCACTAAAACTGTCTAGCATCTGCTTCCCGAGAACCCAGTCTGGAGGAGCCGAGGGGCCGGGAGCCCAGGTCCTGAGGTTCCAGGCCGTGGAGATGAGCTGGTGGCCTGGGAGAACCTGTGATGGGGCGAGAGGAGGGGGTGGAAGTGGGTGCTGTGACCTTCCAAAAAGGAGAGGTGCGGAGGGAAAAGGAAGGACCCCGGCAGCCAGACCTGCCTGAGCCTGGCTCAGCCAGTCCTTGGCCACCCGGCCCTAGGCAAGCTGCTTCACTCAGCTGAGCCTCGGTGTTCCCATCCGTGAAATGGTACACTGAAGGGATCAAAGGAGATGAGGGAGGAGAAAAGTGTTTTGTAAACGCCACATACTCTATCCGGGTGATGGCCGGGTCTTCTCTCTGCCACAGGGACCGGCAGGGAGCAATGCACGGTGACCCGAGGCATGTCACCTCTCTGCTCCTGTAAGTGAGCATAAGTGAGGCCATCCTGTTACACTAAATGGGCCCAGCCCCTCCTCCGTGTGACTACTCGCTGCTCTGTACGTACTCTAAAAAATTCACATCCTCTCCTGATTTATGGCCTCCGCTTATGTATGTACTCCCAATAGCTTGATAAATTAAAAACTTTGTTCTATGAGTTTCTCTCCAGGAACAGGCTGACCACAGGTGGGAAACACACCTACAAGGTATCCATCACAGCTGACAGAAGAATGGAACAATGCGATGCCTGGAGCCCGTCACGCCTGGAGACCAACCTCCCTGGACTCCCTCCTTACTGCCCATTTTCCCCATATAACTGCCTCAAGATTCTGTGATCTTTGAACATGGGTCTTTGAGACATTAGTCACCTGTCTTCCGATTTGCCGGCTAATCTAATTAAACTTCATTTCTCGATCTCTAACTCGTTGTGATTAATTGGCTCAGATCACGGCGAGCAGAGCGAGCCCATTGCTTGGTATCACTCCAGCCTTGTAGCCCCCGACAGCCCCCAAGCTGTTCTGTCAGCAGGTGTGCATCACATGCACTGTGCCAGGCTCCAGGGGTTTCCAAGGTCCCTGCCCCAGGGGGCTTACACTCCAGGAGGAAAGTAAGGAAACACAAAATAAATAGCTGGGATAATTCAGGCCACAGCAAGTGCTGGGAAGAAAATAAACCAGGACAAGGGTTCAGGAATGACTGGGGTGGGGAGCCCCGTTTGACAGGGGGTCAGGCAAGGCCTTTCTGCCATAATGGCCTTTGACCTGACACCTGAGTGACACGAGAGAGTGATGTGGACATCAGGGGAAACTGAGGCTGGTGACCATCACTCCCCCAGCCAACAACTCCTGAGGCCCTGAGCATTCCAGGGCCTGTGCTGCAAACTGAAAATGGGATATTGAAGGAGCCACAGTCCCACAGGAACTCTCCAGCCAGTGGGGCATTAGACAAGCAAACAGATTATTGTAAGTCGTAGGAGTGCTGCCGTCACAGGGAGCAACTCAGTAAGAGGCCCGAGGGGCCAGCGGGATCCCAAGGGAGGAAGCACCTCCCTCAGCTCCAGGGCAGGGGAGGGGGTGATCAGGGACGGCTTCCTGGAGGAGGTGAGGCAGTGTGCTCTGGAGAACAGAGGAAAGGGCACTTGTAAGAACCTGGAGACGACACCTGTGATAACAAAACCCTTGGGGCCTTGTACCCCACAGGGACTAACTCGTCAACCTTTTGCTGTGGACTGAACTGTGGCCTCTAAAGCCCATATGTTGAAGCCCTAACTCCCCAGCGTGACTGTATTTGGGCACTGGGCCTGTAAGGAGGTAATTAAGGTTAAGTGAGGTCATAAGGGTGGGGCCCTGATCCTCCTCTGCCGTCCTTACTGGGGGAGACACCAGAGAGCTCACATCCTCTCTCTCCCTCTCCCTCCTCACCACTCACCAAGGAAAGGCCATGTGAGCCCCCAGCAGGACGGCAGCCATCTGCAAGCCAGGAAGAGAGCCTGTCCAGGAAGCAGCGCTGCTGCAGCCTCATCTCAGGCGCCAGCCTGCAGAACCGGGAGAAGCAGACATCTGCTGTCCCAGCCACCCGCCTATAGTACTTTGTTGTGGCCGCCCGAGCTAACCAAGACGCCCACACACCACCACCCAGAAACAACTAATTGCATCGCCATTTTACAGATGGAGAAACTAAGGCCCAGAGACCCCAAGCATCTCACCTGTGGTGCCACTGCTGTAAGTGCAGTCAGGACTAGGGCCCCCGCCACGATGTAATTCCTGCTCGGCCCTGTGGGCCTGCGCGGGTTTATGCCTACCCACCTCCTTTGCTTCCTTCTAGTCCTGGCCCTGGCACTAGCCTTTTCCTGAGGGACAGGGGGCACCACGGGAGGAGCGCCAGGGCCATATTTGAGTTTCAGAACACCACTCAGGTGGCTGGAAGGCAGGGGTTTGATTCTTCCGGAAAGGGCTCGAGGCTTTCCAGCTTGTCTGAGCAAACCTGGGACCAAAACCCAGGCGTCCCACTTCTCTCTGGGACCTGTGACTGTCCCCTCCCAAGGAGGGGGAGTTAGAAGGCCAGCCCTGGGGCACCTGCCACATGGAAGATGGATTGCTCATCTCCCGCAGCTTTGGAATTCTCAGCCCCCGCCCCTACCTCCTGCTGCACCCCGTCATGGGCCCCTGCCTCTCCCCAGCCCCCGTCCAGCTCCGACCTGACAGCCAGCCTTAAAGCTCCTGAACTAGATGCATACCTCTGCGGGATGTTCGGTTAGGAAACATCTGAGCCTCAGAGGGCAGATTCTCAAGGGGACCTCGGCACCCCAGCCGCCCTCCTAGCCTACTCAGAGAGGAGCATCAGAATGACACTGACGTCCACTGATGGACGAACGAGTAAACAAAATGTGGCCTATCCATACAGTGGAATATTATCCAGCCTTAAAAAGGGAGGATGTCTGACACCTGGGTCCAACGTGGGTGGACCCTGAGGGCATTATGCCCATAAGAGCCAGTCACAAAGGGAGTCCGTCCAGAACCCATACTTTCCGCTGCTCTGTGGTGCTCCCTGGGCTGGCAGTTTCCAGTCGTGGAAGGGCCTGGAAGCCAGGCCCCAGGGCACAGGCTGGCCATGTAGTCTAGCGTCCCCTCAGAGACAAAGCCCACAAAGGGGCCTGACAAGCTGAGTGAACCTCGCCTCCGCCGGGTGGGGGGCAGGGGAGCTAGCAGAATGCAGGCACCTTGTCGTGGAGTGGACAGCTGGCTCTCCCTTCTCTGGGGAGACCCCCAACTTCTCCATCCATGCATCTTCACTGCCTCCCTGGCCATAGCAGATTGGTCCAGAGTGGAAACCCGACCCATACTGGACCCATCAGAGTCCTTCACACTGCAGCTGGGGTGGCCGTTCACTCACTTCTGAGGGTGGGAGTTCATGCCAGCAGGAGACTTTGGGACCTGCATGAGCAGACACTGAAGATAACATCAGAGACAAGCAAAGGCAAGAAGAAAATTGTGTATTATTGGGGTTACATTGCAGACAAATTGAAACCCCAAATAACAATAGCTTAAAAGAGATGGGATTAATTTCTCTCCCAGGCTGGGTGGCATCGGGGACCCAGGCTCCCTTCCCCGATGCTCCACGCTTCACGTGGCTTCTGCCTCCTGATATAGCTTCCAGCCACTACATTCCCATTCTGGCCACCTGAAGGAGGGGAGAGAAGGAAGAGCACATCTCTCTGCTTTGAAGAGACTCCCCAGAAGCTGCACACACCACTGTAGCTTCCATCCCATCGCCCACGCCCCTTACACCCCAGACCTAGGCCCCGTCCACACTTAGCCACAAGGGAAGCTGGGAAATGGAGTGTTTATTCTGAGAGCCAGTGTCCAGCCAACACTCGCTAGAGCTATGATTGAGCAAGAAGGTGAGGACAGATATTTGGGGACAAGCAACAGTCTCCACTGCAAAACAGCACTGAAGATGTTGTGTCACCCTCCCTGGTGTCAGGCTGTCTCCTCCGCTAGACTGTAAGCAGCTTGAAGTCTTCTCATTGGGTCCCACAGCACCCAACACAAAGCCGGGCACACAGCAGGCGCTCACGCATATTTGTGGAATGAAAGGATGATGTTACACTGGTTCTCCGTTACTACTGCTGCACAACGAGTCACACCCACACTTCGGGTCTGAAAACCACTTCTGGTTTGTTACACACATGGATTCTGCTGGTCCACAACTCTAGGAGGGGTTCTACTGGGCAGTTCTCACTTGGGGTCTTCGTGCAGGTGCAGACAGGCATGGGTTGGGGCCACAGTGGTCTGAGGGCTGGGCGGGACATCCCAGGTGTTCTGCTCACATGGCTGACGGCTGGCGCCAGCTGTATGCTGGAGGCTCAGGTGGGCAGTGGGCCGGAGCACCCGCCCATGGCCTCGCTGGCCCGGCCGCCTCGAAGAGGCTGGACTCCTTCCGTGACAGCTCAGGGACCCCGGCGTGAGTGTTCCCACAAACAAGACGGCGGCCACCTGGCTGTCACGACTTGGCTCCAGAAGTCACAGCATGTCACTGTTGCCATCATCTGGGGGTTGAAGGAGTCACGAGATTGTCCAGACTCATTAGGAGGGAGCCAGGCTCCACCTCTCGAAGGGGCTATCAAAGTCACATTGCAGAGAAGCCTGTGGAAGAGAGGTAGTGTGAGGCCGTCTGGAAAGTACAGGCCGCACACAGTGCAAAACCCAATCTGACCTATTAACAGAAATGTGGAAGAAAAACTCAAAAATTCACTTGCGACTTGTGTCTCTGCCTCTTGTCTGTTTTAATTAAAATGTTGTGCCTGAGCTACTGGCAGTCATGATTTAGTGTTTGATCACATCTCACAGGGGTATCTGAGTGGGGTTCAGGTGTCCGTGGGGGTGAGCAAGGAGCAGGTCCCCCACATTCAATGGAGGGGGCTCATTCTTAACCCTGACTGCATGTTAGAACCCCACAAGGGGCTTTGGGAAAAGCCCAGGGCCCAGGCTGCACCCAGACCAATGCAATCAGAGCCTCTTGGGGGTGGACCCAGGCTTCCGTACTGTCGGAAGCTCATGTGACTGAGAAGTCCAGGAGGTGGTGTTGGCAGTCTCCTGGTGGCCTCCCGCCCAGCTTCAGCTCCATCGCCTCAGGCCACACGCTTCTGTCCAACCTGCACCTCCGCATCCCAGGAGAGCCCATCTTCCTCCCCAAAGACACCAGCAAAACAAGGCTATTGGTGAAGCTGACTTTTACTGAAGGTTTGGGAGAGTGAGTAACAAGGAGCAACCACAGCACTGACCAGGGAGCGGCTCAGACTGAAACTGTCCAGCAGGGTTCCCAATGTGACACGGCCACTCCCGACCCCAGGGTCTCTCCACCTGGCTATTCCTCTTCTGCACCCGGGCCCGTCACCATAAGGATGGAGCCCCATCCTCCCAAGGGAGGAATTTCCTCTACGTCCTCTACTCCCTGCAGGACCCCCATTCTACCTCTCAGGCTACTGGAGTGAAGAAAAGAAATCCTCTTATCTTGGTATTAAAAGATATTCAGCATTCCCCCACCCAGCCTTTTATTTCAACATCTTCCCATTTAGACTTACCCAGGACCATCGCTTCTGGACAGAATTATTAATGTATATTCCTAAACAAAAGAACAATTTGGTTTACCTGCCTCCACCTCTAAATGCATATATTTCTGCAGTTTGAAAAGACTTCACCCCCAACTCGTGCTTCTGGTGGAGGTGGGCAAGATAAAACTAACTCTTCTGCTAAAGATAAACAGAAAAACTGAACAAAAGGACTTTTTAAATCTTTGTAAAGGCAAAAGAGAGCTAATAGGAGAGTGAAGAATCACCAGCCCAGGATCCAGGAGAAGAAAATAGCAAAGCCACCCAGTTGGGGCTCCTCCCCCTGGCTGGCATTTGCAATTCCGTAAGAAGTGGCTGGAGGAAGAAGAGACTGAGGACCCCTGACAGCCTCATGGAGCCCAGGCCCACCGAGGTGGGGAGACCAGTCCCCACTCCTGTCTCCCAAGCACAGGTGGGGACCCTGAGGGCAGCATGCTCACAATAAAGGTGAACTACAATTTAGAGCAGCTCTCACAAGGCCTGAGGCACAGCTCTGAGGCTCCCCAGGCTCTGAGAGAGGAATGTAACTGTTCATGCCACCAGGCACCTGACAGAAGCCAGTACAAGTCTTCCCTACAGGAAGACAATGTCCTCCTAGGGAAGGAGAGGGAACTCAAATCGCTCTACACACAGTTGTCTGAATGCAGTGTCCAGAATGTCACTGTCATCTTATCATCGTTGTCATCATAACCAGGCTCATACGGAGGCAGGACAACAACAGCAGAAACAACTGACAATAGAGACAGATCTGCAGACACACATATTGGAGTAATCACTCACAGACTTCAAAATAACTATGGTTGTTATGCTCAAGAACAAGATTCAGAATTTTGGCAGAAAACTGAAAACTATCTCTAAATAGGACCAAGAAAATTTGAAAAAGAATCACATAGATATTTTAAAACTGAAATACACACAGAATAATTGAAATTAAAAACTTACTGGATGAGTTTAACAAAAGAATAGAGCCAGAGTTCTCAAACCATGTGCCAAGGTGTCCCAAGGCACCTTGGGGAAACCACAGCAGTGCTGCAGGGTACCTGATATTTTGAAAGGAAACACAGCTACATATGTTGATGCCACACAAAGTACTGACTCAAAGTACTTCACAGTTTCAACGTTAGATGACTATGTTCCTGTCAAGGACATCATATCTTTGAAAAGCAGGGTTTTCAGAGATTGCGTTGATACAAAACAATTATTGCAGGAAAATCAGTGTGAAACAAGAAATAAGGATGGCAATGTTCAATCCGATTCCAATGTTTGCAAAGCTGCGCAGTGCCGAAAAGATTGCTAAGTTGTTACGACATAAATACTTATTAAGTTGTTTGAACCTAACTACTTAATAAATAAAACTGTTAGGTATTTCTTTTGGCCTAGGAGCACCAAAAAAAAGGTTGTGAATCAAGAAAGTTGGGAACCTCTGGAGTATACACAAATGAAGAGATTTAGTAAATTAGAAGAAATGGTTAGAGGAAAACACCAGAATGAATCACAGAAGGACAAAAGAATAGAAAACATAGAAAAGAAGATAAAAGACAAAGAGAATATAATGAGAAGATCTAACATATGTTTAATTGGAGCACCAGAAAACAAAGATTAAGAGAATGGAACAGAAGAAATAAATGACAAAAGTATTCCAAAAATGATGAAAATCATGCAGTCACAAATTCAAGAAGCTCTACAAACCCCAAACAAACATAGGAATTGCTGAGTACAAAAATAAAGAAAAAAATCTTAAAAGCAGCCAGAGGAAACTCTGATATTGCCTTCAAAGGAACAACAATTAGACTGACAGCTAACTTTCCAACAGAGCGTACAAAAACCAGAAGACAGTGGAATGATACCTTGAAGCTACTGTAAGAAGATAACTGGCAACCCAGAAGTCTATCCCCAGAGAAAAGTCATTCAAGCATGAAGGTGAGGTAAAGATTTTTTTCAACCAAACAAAAATGGAAAGAAATCATCATCTATGCACCCACACTAAAATAAATATTATAGAGTGTTTGGACAGAAGGAAATCTTAGAGGGATGATCAGGCATGCAGAAGAGCAATGAAAATGGTAAATATGTCAGTAAATCTAAATGAACACTGACTGTATAATACAACAACAATAATGTGTTTGTGAGGGTTTTAATAGGTAGAAAATTAAAACATGCAAAACAATGCCAAATAAGTCAGGAAGTAGGTAAATAGGTTGAAGTGCTCTAAGTCCTTGCATTGTCCAGGAAGAGAGTAAAAGTGCCAAATAAACTTTGATAAGTAAGAACGTGTGCTGTAGGACACTGACTTCCAGCACAAGGGCGTGAGGTGCTCCACTGACCTGCTTTCCAGTAAACCTGCTGAAAATTGTAAAAACAAAAGGAAACAATTTAAAGGCTCTGGAAATGGTCATGAAGGCAAACAGCAAATGAAGAAGCATTTATTCAAGGAAATCTATGAAACTTTGGTAAGAAAGGCAAGAGCATGTGGTATTTGGCTCCCTCCCCCATCCCACTCAGCGAGTCAGACACTCCACTCCAGGCTTGTGCAGCCAGGCACACAGGGCTTCCTCTCCCCAGCTCCCATCCAGAGGGCCTTCTCACCAGGAGAAGCTGAACTTCAACAATTCCCATTCTGTCCCCAGCTACCTGTTATTGAGACTAAGTCCCAAGTGACTGTGGTCAAGAGGTAGCGTTCCCTTCTTCCAGCCAGCCCCTAAAAAAAATAAACAGGAAAATAACAATAACAAGCCCTGGAGTATCCAATGCCCATAGTTCTACAATATGTTATCTAAAACATCCAATTTCCAACAAAAAATTATGAGACATGCAAAGAAATAGGAAAGTATGACCCATACACAAGTACGAAAAGCAGGCAACATAAATTGCCTGTGAGAGTGACCAGATGTCAGATTTAGCAGAAAAAGACTTCAAACTAGCCATTATAAATATGTTCACAGAACTGAAGGCAGCATAACTAAAGAACTAAATGAAGGTATTGTGGCAATGCTGCATCTAAGAAAGAATATCAGTAAAAAGATAGAAAGCAGAAAAGAGAACCAAATGGAAATTCTGGAGATGAAAAGTACAATAACTGAAATTTAAAACTCACTAGAGGACTCAATAGTAGATTGGAACTAGCAGAAGAAAAAATTAGCAAACTTGAAGATACATCAATAGAGATCATGTAAAGCTGAGGAGCACATACAAAAAGGAATGAAGAAAAATGAACAGAGCCTCAAAGAAATGTGGAACACCATCAATCAGATCACTATAAACACAATGGTAGGACTGGAAGGAGAAGGGAGAAAGGGGCACAAAAAATATTTGAAAAATAATGACAGAAACTTCCCACATCTATTGAAAAACAATAACCTACACATCCAGGAAACTCAATGAACTACAAGTAGGATAACTGCAAAGAGATCCACAAAAAGATACATCATAGTAAAAATGCCGAAAGTCAGAGACAAGGAGAAAATCTTGAAAGCAGCAAGAGAGCCAGCCCTGATGGCCTAGTGGTTCAAGTTCAGCACACTCTCCTTTGGCAGCCCGGGTTTGGTTCCCAAGCATGGAACCACACCACCTGTCTGTCAGTAGCCATGCTTTGGTGGCTCACATAGAAGAACTAGAAAGATCTACAACTAGAATATACAACTATGTACTGGGGCTTTGGGGAGAAAAGAAAAAAAAGAGAGGAAGATTGGCAACAGATGTTAGCTCAGAGTGAATCTTTCTCAGCAAATAGTAATAGGGAAAAAAATCTCTATAAATAAACATTTTTAAAAAAAAAGAAAGAAAGCAGCAAGAGAAAGACAACTCATCACCTACAAAGGAACCTCAATAGGATTAACAGCTGACTCAGCAGCAGAAACAATGGAGGCAAAGGCAGTGGGATAACATATTCAACATACCCGAAGTAAAAACTATTCATTAAAAATCCTATATCAAGCAAAGTTATCTTTCTAAAATGAAGCTGAGGGCCGGCTCCGTGGCTTAGCGGTTAAGTGCGCGCGCTCTGATGCTGGCGGCCCGGGTTTGGATCCCGGGCGCGCCCCGAGGCACCACTTCTCCGTCCAGCGCGAGGCCGAGTCCCACGTACAGCAACTAGAAGGATGTGAACCTATGACATACAACTATCTGCTGGGGCTTTGGGGGGAAAAAATGAATAAATAAAATCTTTAAAATGAAGCTGAAAGAAAGACTTTCCTAGGTGAACTAAAACTGACAGAATTTCAGATCCATCTGAAAGAAATACTAAAGGAGTTTCCTTAGGATGAAAGTAAGTAGCCACAGATGATAATTTGAATCCACAAAAGAAAAATAAAGGGCACTGGTAAAGACAGTTATAAAAAAACAGTGTAAATACATTTTCTCCTTTCTTCTCATAATTGATTTTAAAAGCAATTGTATAAAATAATATGTACATAATGTAATGTTGGACCTATGACATAGAGAAATGAAATATTATGTGTAATATATTTGTCAATACTAATACAAAGAAGATGATTGGGAGCAAAGCTGTACCGGACTAAAGAAATGATGACAGACGATAAAGTAATACTTATACAATGTATGACTAGATGAAATATGTATAATAATAATACACAAGAGAAGGAAAACGGGATAGAGCTCTATAGGTGTAACATTTCTATGCATCACTGTAATTAGGCTAGTATAAATGTGAAGCTGATTCTGATAAGTTAAGATGTATACAGTAAACTCAAGAGCAACCACTTTTTTTTCCCCCCCAAAGCCCCAGTAGATAGTTGTATGTCATAGCTGCACATCCTTCTAGTTGCTGTATGTGGGACGCGGCCTCAGCATGGCCAGACAAGCGGTGCATCGGTGCACGCCTGGGATCCGAACCTGGGCTGCCAGCAGCAGAGCGTGTGCACTTAACCGCCAAGCCACAGGGCCGGCCCCAAGTGCAACAACTTTAAAAAATGCAAAAAATAATTAAAGAAATTAGAATGCTAGATAGAAAATATTAGCTTAATGCAAAAGAAAGCATGAAAGGCGGAATAGAGGGATAAAAATGACATGGGACCTAGAGAAAATAGAAAGTAAAATGGAAGAAATAAATCCAACTATATCAATAATAACATTAAATGTGAATGGATTAAATAATCCAACCAAAAAGCAGATATTGTCAGACTGAATTTAAAATCATGATCCAACTGTATGCTGTCTACAGGAGAACAACTTTAGATTAAAATATATGAATAGATTGAAAGTAAAAGAATAGAAAAAGATATATCCTGCAAACAGCAATCACAAGAAAGCTGGAGTAGCTATACTAATATAAGACAAAACAGATTTTTTTTGAGACATATAATATTATGTTAGTTTCTGGTGTATAACATAACAATTCAATATATGTATATATTGTGAAACAATCACCACAATAAGTCTAGTTAACATCTATCACCACACATAGTTACAAATTTTTTTTCTTGTGATGAGAACCTTTAAGATCTATTTTCTTAGCAACTTTCAAACATACAATACAGTATTATTAACTATAGTCACTATGCTGTACATTAAATCCCCAGAACTTATTTTATAACTAGAAGTTTGTACCTTTTGACCATCTTCACCCATTTTGCCCACACCCTACTCCCTAACCCCCACCTCTGGCAACCACCAATCTGTTCTCTGCATCTATGAGTTGATTTTTTTTTAGATTCCACATATAAGTGACATCATACAATACTCGTCTTTCTCTATATGACTTATTTCACTTAGCATAATGCTCTCAAGTTCCATCCATGTTGTCACAAATGATGACAGGATTTCCCCTTTTTTATGGCTGAATAATATTCCATTGTGTGTGTGTGTGTGTGTGTGTGTGACATTTCTTTATCCATTCATCCATCAGTAGACACTTAGGTTGTTTCCATGTCTTGGCTATTGTAAACAGCGCTGCAATGAATGTGGGGGTGCAGATATCTTTTTAAGTTAGTGTTTTCATTTCCTTCAGACAAATACCAGAAGTGGAATTGCTGGGTCATATGGTGGTTTTATTTTTAATGTTTTGAGGACCCTCCATACTGTTTTCCATAGTGGCTGCACCAATTTACATTCCCACAAACAGTGCACAAGTGTGCCCTTTTCTCCACATTCTCATCAACACTTGCTATTTCTTGTCTTTTTGATAATAGCCATTCTAATAGGTGTGAGAAAACAGACTTCAAAAAAATGTTATTAGAGTTAAAAGACGTTTTACAATAATAAAAGGGTCAATCCATCAGGAAGATATAAAAATTATAAACCTATACGCACCTAATAGCAAAGCTCCAAAATACATGAAGTAAAACTGACAGAAATGAAGAGAAAAATAGACAATTCAACAATAACAGTTGGAGACTTTAATACTCCACTTTCAATAATTGATGGAACAACTAGATATATTAATGATGACATATTAGATTTTAACAACACTATAAAAATCTACATCTAACAGACATCTGTACAACATTCTAACCAACAATAACAATGCACGTTTTTCTCATGTGCACGTGGAACATTCTCCAGGGTAGACCATATGCTAGGCTAGAAAACAAACCTCATTAAATTTAAAAGAATAGAAGTAATCCAAGCTATTTTTTCTGATCACAATGGAATAAAATTAGAAATCAGTAACAGGAAAAACTTTGGAAAACTCAGAAATGTGTGGAAATTAAATAACATACTACTAAAGAACCACTAGGTCAAACAGAAATCAAAGGAAATCAGAAAATACTCTGAGATGAAGGAAAATGAAGATACACTATACCAAAATTTATGGGG
This sequence comes from Ceratotherium simum simum, assembly GCF_057802395.1. NCBI lineage: Eukaryota > Metazoa > Chordata > Mammalia > Perissodactyla > Rhinocerotidae > Ceratotherium > Ceratotherium simum. The sequence continues at coordinate 92,444,503 of NC_141904.1, forward strand.
TACAGTTAACACAGGGTTTAGAGAAAAATTTATGGCTTTAAATGCCTATAGTAAGAAAGAGGAAAGATCTCAAATCAATAATGTAAACTTCCACCCCAAGACTCTGGAAAAAGAAGAGCAAACTACACCTAAAGTAATCCAAAGGAAGAAAATAATAGGGATTAGAGCAAAAATTAATGAAATAAAAAATTTTTTTAAATAGACAAAGAAATCATAAGCTCATTCTTTGAAAAGATCAACAAAAATGGAAAACATTTAGCTATATTGACCAGGAAAAAAAGAAAGACTCAAATTACTAGAATCAGAAATAAAAAAGAAGACATCACTACCACTCTTAAAGAAGTAAAAAGGTTACAAAGGACTACTATGAACAATTGTATGTGAAAAAATTAGATAACTTAGACTAAGTGGACAAGTTTCTAGAAAGACACAAACTACAAGAACTGACTCAAGAAGAAAAAGACAATGTGAATAGACTGAAAACAAATGAAGATCCTAAATTAGTAACCAAAAAATCTACCCATAAAGAAAACCCGAGATCCAGATGGCTGCACCAGTGAATCCTACCAAACATTCAAAGAATAATTAATACCAATTCTTTACAAACTTTTCCAAACAACAGCAGAGAAGGGAACTTCCCAACTCTCTTCCCGAGGCAAGCATTACCCTACTACTCAAACCATATGGAGACATCACAAGAAAAATAATTACAGACCAATATCTGTTAGGAATATGAACACAAAAATCCTCAATAAAATTCTAGCAAACCAAATCCAGCAACATATAAAAAGAATTATACTCCATGACCAAGCTGGATTTATCTCAGAAATGCAAGGTTGGTTCAACATCTGAAAATCAATTAAATCACCATATCAAAAGAATAGCAGCTAACTGAGCTAACGTCATACTCAATGGTGAAAGGCTAATGCTTTCCCCGCTAAGATCAGGAACAAGACGAAAATGTCCACTCTCACCACTTCTATTCAACATTATGCTGGAGGTTCCAACTAGGGCAACTAGGTAAGAAAAAGAAAAAGCATGCAGATTGGAGAGGAAAAAGTAAAATATATCTCTATCTGCAGATGACATGATCTTATATATAGAAAACTCTAAGGAATCCTCTAAAAAACTATTAGAACTAAATAAATGGTTCAACAAGATTGCAGGATACAAGATCAATATATAATAATTGATTGTATTTTTACACACTTGAACAATCCAAACATAAAATTAATCAAAAAATTTTATTCACAATAACATCAAAAAGAATAAAATAGGGGCTGGCCCAGTGGCATAGTGATTAAGTTCACACGCTCTGTTTTGGTGGCCCGGGGTTCACGGGATCAGATCCCAGGCACAGACCTACATACCACTCATCAAGCCATGATGTGGTGGCATCCCACATACAAAAAATAGAGGAAGATTGGCACAGGTGTTAGCTCAGGGACAATCTTCCTCACCAAAAAAAAAAAAAAAAGGAATAAAATAATGAGGAATTAATTTAACAAAAGCAGAGCAAAAATTGTAAAACATTGTTGAAAGAAATTATAGAAGATCTAAATAAATAGGAAAATATCTCATATTCATGGATTGGAAGATTTAAGATTGTTAAGATGGCAATACTCCCCAAACTGATGTATATATTCAACACAATTCCTATCAGAGTCCCAGATTACTTCTTTGTAGGAATTAGCAGGCTGATTCTAAAACCCGTATGGAATTGGAAGATGCCCAGACTGACCAAAACAATTCTGAAAAAAAAAAAATAACAAAGTAGGTAGACTGACACTTCCCAATTTCCAAACTTACTACAAAGCAAGAAAATAGAAGAAAATAAATAATCGGGCCGGCCCTGTGGCTTAGCGGTTAAGTGCGCGTGCTCTGCTACTGGCGGCCCAGGTTCAGATCCCAGGCGCGCACCGACGCACCGCTTCTCCGACCATGCTGATGCCGCGTCCCACATACAGCAACTAGAGGAATGTGTAACTACGACATACAACTATCTACTGGGGCTTTGGGGGCAAAAAAAGGAGGAGGATTGGCAATAGATGTTAGCTCAGAGCCGGTCTTCCTCAGCAAAAAAAAAAAAAAAAAAGAGGAGGATTAGCATGGATGTTAGCTCAGGGCTGATCTTCCTCACAAAAAAAAAAAGAAAGAAAAGAAAGAATCAAGATAAGAGGACAAAATAATGAAGTAGAAAATAAGCATACACTAGCGAGAATCAGCATAATCAAAATTTTCTGATAAATCCTTGACATGTTTGATCAAATAAAAACAGGGAAGGCACAAATAGCTAACGTCAAGAATAAAGAAGACAAAATTTTAGAAAGAATAAAACAGAGAATATCATTATGGATCCTGGAGACAATAAAAAGATGAAGATTTATAAACCAATTTTTATGCCAATGTATCTGAAAATGTCCATGCGGTTTTTTTTAAAAAAATTGAAAATACAACTTACCATAGCTGACACAAGAAGTAATACGAGGGAGTGATGTCAGCAAGATGGTGGAATAGGAGTTTTCTTGCTTATATTCCCTCTCAGTAACAATAATTTGGCAGCCATCCAAAAAAAAAAAATGCCTTTGTGGGAGCATTAAGATCCAGGTAGGAGATTGTGAACTCCAGTGGAGCCCAAGACTAAGGAGCCATTTTGAGAAGGCAGGCCCATGCCCAGGGACTTGCTGACCAAAGTCCCAGCTGCAGACACAGAAACAGCCATGTCCCCTTGTGGACTTAGCTATAGTCCCATAGCGTCAGTCCTGCGATCAGCACTATCCGCCAAAGGACCCAGCAGGAGTTGTGGTAGGAGACAGGCCTGCCAACCTCGGTCCCGGCTGCGGACTCTGAAGCATCCCTTAACCAGCTCCAACCCTCTTAGCAGGAAGTCATGCCCACCCAGGGACTGGACAGGAGACACGCCTGTCCAGGTCCCTAGAGACAGGCTCGCTACCCTCAGTCCAGCTGTGGACTCTGAAGCTGCCCTTAACCAGCTCCAACCCTCTTAGCAGGAAGTCATGCCCACCCAGGGACTGGACAGGAGACACGCCTGTCCAGGTCCCTAGAGACAGGCTTGCTACCCTCAGTCCAGCTGTGGACTCTGAAGCTGCCCTTAACCAGCTCCAACCCTCTTAGCAGGAAGTCATGCCCACCCAGGGACTGGACAGGAGACACGCCTATCCAGGCCCCTAGAGACAGGCTCACTACCCTCAGTCCAACTGCAGATCTTGAAGCATCCCTGTAACCTGGCTCCAGCCCCTTGCAGCCGCAGTCAGGGAGTGACCTGCCTGTCCAATAACCCAGAAGGAGAGATGCCTGTCTGTGCCCCTTTAGGTAGGCCCGCCAACATCGGTTTGACTGCAGATCCTGAGGCAACCCTGCAACTGGCTCTAGCCCCACTCACCCATGGTCTAGGAGCAGTCCTGCACATCCAGGAACTCCACAGGAGACATTTCCTTTCACGCCCCTGGAGGTAGGCCTGCAGAATTTGGTCCCAGCTGTGCAATTCGAAGCAGCCCTGTGACTTCATTCCAGTCCCTCTCAGCTGCAGTTCAGGGCAAATCCTGCCCACCCAGGGACCCACCCAGTGACCTGTTGGGAGCCCTCCCAAGGACCCAGAGGGAGCCACACCCATCCACTCACTTGATAACAGGCTTGCCATTTGCAGACCCTGAAGTAGACGCTCGTCCCAGTGCCAAGGTCTTGGAGGCAGTCCCATCTACCCAGAGACCAGACAGAATCCATGCCCACCAAAGACTGTGGTAACAGGCCCACCAACTGTGGACCCCACAGCAGACCCAGCAACATCCCCATGACCTGCCTCCATCCCCACTAAAGGCAATGCTAGAAGCAATACCATCAGCCTGGGAAACCAACAGGAGAAGACTTTTACCTGCTGAAACTAGTCTATAAAGAGGGGAAGAGGTGTTTGCTCCTTCAAATGCAGATACCAACACAAGGCTGCATGGATCACAGAGAATCTGGCAAACATGACACCACCAAATAAAACTAATAAAGCTCCAACAACTGACCCCAAAGAAATAGGGATCAACAAATTGTCTGAAAAAAATATTCAAAATAATCATCTTAAAGAAGCTCAACGAGATGCAAGAGAACACAGATAGATAACTAAACAAATCAGGAAAACAATGCATGAACAAAATGAGAAGTTTAACAAAGAAATAGAAACCATAAAATAGAACCAAACAGAAATCCTGGAGCTGACAAATACAATGACAGAAGTGAAAAATTCAATGGAGAACTTCAACAGCAGACTTGATCATGGGGAAGAAAGAATCAGCAAAATCAAAGACAGGTCATTTTAAATTAGCCAGTTAGAGGAACAAAAAGAAAAAATAATGAAAAAGAGTGAAGCAAGCATACAGGACCTATGGGATACCATGAAACGAATGAAAATATGCATTATGGGAGTGCCAGAAGGAGAAGAGAAAGGAGTCAGAAAGCTTATTTAAAGAAATAATAGCTGAAAACTTCCCAAATATTGGTAGGGATGTGGACATCCAGATACATGAAGTGCAAAAGATCTCAAGCAACATCAACCCCAAGATTACCCTGAGATGCAACGTAATTAAATAAATTATCAAAAGTCAAAAACAAAGAGAAACTTTTGAAAGCAGCAAGAGAAAAGAGACTCATCACATTCAAAAGAACCCCCATAAGGCTATGAGCAGATTTCTCAGGAGAAAGCTTGCAGGTCAGGAGGGAGTGGGAGGATATATTCAAAGTACTTAAAGAAAAAACTGCCAATGAAGAATACTATACTTGGCAAAACTGTCCTTCAGAAATGAAGGTGAAATAAAGGCATTCCTAGACAAACAGAAGCTGAGAGACTTCATCACCACTAGATCTGCCTTACAAGAAATGCTACAGGGAGTTCCTCAAGTTCAGATGGAAAGACGTTAAGTAACAGCATGAAAACATGTGAAAGAATAAAACTCACTGATAGAGTTAAGTATATAGTCAAGTTCAGAATACTCTAATACTGTAATGGTAGTGCATAAATCACTTTTAATTCTAGTATAAAAGTTTAAAGACAAAAGTATTAAAAATAACTATAGTTATAACAATTTCTTAATGGATACACAATATAAAAAGATGAAAAGTATGACATCAATAACATAAAATGGGGGGAGGAATAAAGGTGAAGAATTTTTATAATCAGTTGAAGTTGCTATTAGCTTAAAATTGATTGTTATAACTCAAAGATGTTTTATGTAAACATCATGATAACCACAAAAAAGAAACTTCTAGTAAATTCACAAAAGATAGGGAGAAAGGACTCAAAGAGTACCACTACAAAAAAATCAATAAATCACAAAGGAAGACAGCAAGGGAGAAAGAAAAAAGCAAAGGAACTATAAAACAGTCATAAAAAAATGAACAGAATAGCAATAGTAAGACCTTACCTATCAATAACTAAATGTAAATGAATTAAATTCACTCACCAAAGGATAGCGGCAGAATGAATTAAAAAAACAAGACCCAATAGGGCCGGCCCCAGTGGCCTAGTGGTTAAGTTCAGCACACTCTGCTTCGGCAGCCCAGGTTCGGATCACAGTCGTGGACCTACACCACTCATCTATCAGTGGCCACGCTGTGATGGCGGCTCACATACAAAATAGAGGAAGATTGGTGACAGATGTTAGCTCAGGGCAAATCTTCCTCAGCAAAAAATAAAATTAAAAATAACAAAAACAGGATCCAATAATATGCTGCCTACAAGAGATTCACTTTAACTTGAAGGAGACACATAGGCTGAAAGTGAAGGGATGGAAAAAGACATTCCATACATATAGAAAACAAAAGAGAGCAGGGTGGCCATGCTTACATCAGACAAAATAGACTTTTGGTCAAAATTGGTCACAAGAGAGAAAGAAGATCACTGTATAATGATAAATGGGCCAATTCATCAAGAGGATATAAAGATTGTACATATGCATGCAACCAACATCGGAGCACCTAAATATACAGAGCAAATATTAACAGAACAATAAAGCCTCCGGGAGATAACATAGGAGAATATGTAATCTCAGGGTCGAGAAAAAATTTTTAATAAAACAGAAGAAAATCTAACTTTAAAGGAAAATACTGACATATTAGAATGCATTAAATACATATGGAATATATTTTACATATGTAAAATATATATATATGTGAAATAAAGATTGGAATGTGTTAAATTAAAATTAAGAAATTCTATACATCAAAGACACCATTAAGAAAGTTAAAAGTCAAGCCTCAGAGTGGGAGAAGATATTAGTAACATATATAACAGACAAAAAGCTCCCATCCAGAATATGAAAAGAACACCTACATATCAATAAGAAAAAGACAGAAAACTCAACAGAAAAATGAACAAGAGGCTTGAATGGGCACTTCACAAAAGAGAATATCCAAAAGACCAACAAACACGTGAAAAGTCTCAGCTCATTAGTAATCATGGAAATGCAAATTCCAACCATAAGGAGATGCCTTTACCCACCCACCAGAATGGGCTAAAGTGAAACGGTCTGACAATACTAGGTGATGACATGATGTGGAATAACAGTAGTTCTCACACACCACAGGCAAAAGTGTCCATGGGCCCAACTATTCTGGAAACCAGTTTAGCATTATCTACTGAAGTTGAAGACTCGGACTTGGGCAGAAAAACTCCACTGCAGATTTATACTCAGCAGAAATGTGTGCACATGTACAAATGAGTTCACAGCAGCATGTGGAAAGAGTTCAAGACAGGTGCAAACATGCTCACAGCGACATTCTTCATCAGAGCCCCAACCGGAAACGAGCCCCATGTCCCTCAACAGAGAGACCGAAATGTAAGCTGTGGGGTATTTGTCCAACGAAATATCCTACAGCAGCGAAAAGGAATGAATGGCAGCTACACACCAGCACGGAAGACTCACACCAACGAGCTAAATGAAAGGAGACAAACTGCATGATCCCATCTATATTTTTAAAAAACAGGCAAAACTAAACAATCACGTTTAGGGATGCATGCTTATCACAGTGATAAAACTATACAGAGAAGAGAGGAAGCGATTGCCATAAAAGTCAGGAGAGGGGTCGCTGGGGGAGGGGGAAGAGGGAAGGACTGGGGGCATGGGGGGACTTTGGGGACTCACAGTGCGCGGTGGTCGGCCCTGTCGGTGGCTCCCTGCGCTGCGGTAACTCACGGAGGTGGACGCCTCTGTTTGCTGCGATGCCCTGCGTGTGTTCACGATTCACAATGAAAAAGTGATTTCAACTACCTCTGTTCCTTTGGCCCCGATATACATATTGATGTTCACGGAGACTCAACTCCCACACTCTTCCTCTCTGGCAGCGCTTAGGCCTTCTGCAGGTCTTCTCAAACACCGAAGACCCGTGCGAGCAGGCGGCCTCCCCCCGTCCTCGGATCAGGAGGCCGAGCCCGGGCAGCGCGTGCGCAGCGGAGAGCAGGGACCCGAACGTCCGCGCGTCCGGCCTTTGACTTTTCACGAGGGATGTGTCGGCGGAGGCGCAAATCACATTTTGGTAAATTGATTTCATTCACAACGCACTGGGGAGCCTGCCACTTCAGGAAACCCCAGAGTGACTTCATTCATTAATTGATTCCGCAAATGTTTATCAAGTGCCTATTTTATTCACAGAACTGTGAACCCCACAGAAACCTGAAAGGCTTGCCTTTTAATTTTCTTAACAGTGTCTTTTGATGTATAGAATTTGTGAATTTTAATTTAATATATTCTAATACATTCTAATCTTCTATATTCTAATATTCTAAAATGTATTCCACATAGATGTATTTTTTACATGTGCAAAATGTATTTCATATGTATTTACTGCATTCCAATATGTCAGTGTTTTTCTTTAAGATTAGATTTCCTTGTGTCTTATTTAAATTTTTTTCATAAAAATTTTCTTTCATAAAGCGAATAAATGCTCCCTTAATTTGTTGGTTGTACAAGTCTATATTTTCAGATGTTGACACATTTTTAACTTTTTATTTATTTATTTATTTTTATTTATTTTTTTATTTTATTTATTTTTATTATTTATTTATTTATAATTTTTTTTCCTTGTTCCAAAAGTACTGCAAGTTCTACAAAACTGTAGAGCATTTAGAAAACAGGGAAGAACAAAAGGAAGAAAATAAGATCACCTATCCCAACAGCCAGAGATAATCATTGTTACCATTTAGGTATATATCCTTCAAATAGTTTTTTCTATGCATGTATATATTATTTTAACCAAAACAGAATCATACTGGATTTCCATATCCATTTTTTAATCAAAATTGAATCACCTTAGGTTTCTTTTTTACTTTAATTTTTATTTTATTTTAAACCTCCACTTGGAATCTCTCCAGAACAACAGAGAGAATTATACCAGATGCATGAGCCGTGCCACCCCCCGATTTGGGTGGGACACCCACCGTTAGACGTCAGGTGCGGACAGAGAGTGTCACGTGTGCATGCTGTGCTGACTGAGCACCTCTTCTCCTGTGACACTGCCTTGGAAGTGGCCGCACTTCACGCGGGTCCAGAGGATCTCTGTTGTCGCCACCACCTGAACACAGCAGCAGGTCTGTGCAGAGCCTCAACCCCTGCTCCCAGAGGGACTGAGGAATTACAGTTAGGAGACGATCACCAGGGAGAGAGCACAGCAGCTTTCTCCAGCTCACCTTGGAGATTTCACCAAAGTTTCCTCTAGCCTTTAGGTAAGAGTGGTTCTCCACTGAGCCAAGTCTCACTGCTAGAATTTCAGCACATTCCGGTTACAATCCTGTGGACATATACTATTTCCTGAAAGCATACACTACCACCCCAGGCTTGGCAGGACCTCAATGTTCTTCAAAGAACAGAAAGTCAGTAAGTTACACCTCCCAGAGGTTGTGTCTGGCCAGAAAATGGCTGTCAGGAGTAGTGCTGTCCTTGTCCTCTCAGAAGGCAAGACACTGGTGGGGGCAGGTGGGCAGTGAGTGGGGGAAAGCAAACACAGGGCATGAGGGAGAGAGAAGAGGGCTGGTGGCAGATGACTGCCAGCCAGTGGGGTCTGTGGACATCAGCAACCCAGAACTGAGCCGGCACCATCAGAGGGTGAACCTGCACCACCTGGACAAGAAGGGGGAGCCAACGAGACCGCCAAGTTTCAAGGGCTTGACCTAACACCCAGAACCCGGGAGTCACCACTGGAGGAGAGGCTGCCATCCCGGAGAGCTTCGTGACCTTAGAGTGGGTATTCAGGAGAACACGGAGCATGTTGAGACCCAAGAACAAGTGACACGCCCACCTTGAGAAAGTTAATCATGATGTAATCACACCCCCATGGGTTACATATCAATACCTTCTTTCCATAACACAGGCTATTTTATCTTGTTCTTATAGCACCAAGAACAATCTGAGAAAAGTCATTTTTTATGGAACAAAACAATTCTTAGAGCAAAGGCAAAGTCACTGATTTGGTCAGATGCCAGATGAATTACAAGCGAGGATTAAAATCATCTTAGCCAGTGAATGACTTACGCCTTCACCAAGTTGTCTACGGTTTACAAAACTCTTTTAAAGAAAGCTTCCAAAAAAAGGTACTGGAAACAGTCAGAGGAACTGAACCGAAGCCCTGCTTTTAGATTGGTAATTAGACCCACTTTTACAACTTCTATTCTTTTGGATACCTGGCATCTGAACCTTTTTCTGTATTTGAAGAAATTTCACCAGAGAAGGAATGGGCATCTCGCCGAGACCCTGAGCTTTGATGTGGACTCATATATTTTGAAACTTTGGGGGAACTTCTTGTTAAAAGGTAGAGCTTTTGGTAATAAGAGAGTCGTATTATGTCAGCCGCAAATGCACACATACGTTTAAACATGTGGAAGTGTGGAAAGTAAGCGCATGCCTACACAGGCAGTCAAAGGGAGGAGCAGGGAAGGATGCCTGTAGCTTGTCTGTTTGCTGCTTAGCAAATGAATACCCTCTGCCATGGACCGAATGTCTGCGTCTTTTCAAAATTCGTGTTGCAGCCTTAACCCCCAATGTAATGGTATTAGGAGATGGGGTCTTTAGCACGTGATTAGGTCATGAGGGTGGAGCTCTCTTGAATGAGATTAATGCACTTAAGGAAGAGACACAGGAGAGACGATCTCTCTCTCTCTCCACCACGTGAGGACACAGCAAGAAGGCAGCCATCTGCAACGCAGGAAGGGAGCTCTCACCAGGAACCAAATGTGCCAGCACCTTGATCTCAGATGTCCCAGCCTCCAGAACTGTGAGAAAACACATTTCTGTTGTTTAAGACACCCAGCATCTTTGTTGTAGCAGCCTGGGCTGACTAAGACACCCTCCTATGAGTGACAAATCGCTACCTTATGCTTATGAGTTTGGGCAGGAGGCAGAGCCCACCGACTATTTAGCAGCAGGTGAGAACCCAGGACCTGGCTTCCCGGTCCCGCTGAGAGCTGGTGAGCGCGCATTACCCGGGCTCCAGACCAAGATGCCCAGTTGAGGGCTGGAGGCACAGTCCCTGGCCCTGCAGCAGGGCTCTGGGAGTGCTGTCCAGAGATTTAGCCCTGAAAATGATCCTGTGAATCTTTTTTTGAAAATTTGTGAGATACCCAGTACCCTTTCAACAAGCTCTGTTTCCAAGTAAACCAGCTGAAGCTGGTTCCTGAGCTTTCCAACTAAGAAGCCAGATTGCCTGAGTATGAAAATAGTGACATGCTATGCAGTGATGAAAACTCCACTGTCGTCTAAGATAAAACAGTGTGTCCAATCTATATGAATAATCTAGAAGTTTTTCTTAAAATCTGTATGTTCTAAATACCCAGGTATGAATTTGTCTTATTCCCTATGCCAAATATGATATAAGGATTGGATGACATTGATTGAAAGCAAAATTGCTGCAAAATTTAAAAATACAAACAAGACTTGAAAACAGCCCCATCAAGTTGATGTTCTCCCCTTCTTACTGAAATCTCTCAGAAATAGCAAGAAAATCAAACTTTACCTTGATCAGAACTAGAATTTAGCTGAAACACCAAATCAAAAAATAGGTGAAGTATGAAAAAGCAACAAAATTTGGGAAGGAATGTAGGAGAAAACACAGAGAAAGCACCTGTGGTTGCAGGTACCAGAAACAGTCACCAAGGTACACGTCTCCGAGTGAGAACCTAAATCCTTAACTTCGAAACCAAAATCCTCTTTGATGAAGAAAAAAATGCGTTATCTTCCCTGTACTCAGTTTGGCTCTGAAAAACCGTGGGCCGAGCTCCGCAAGCAAACCCCAGGCAGAGGAAGAACATATTTGTAACAAGCCACCAGGCCATGTGGGCAGGTGAAAAAGAGAGACTCTGCTCAAAGACCAGACCTACAGGTGACTGTACTGCCGGGCGGGGACAACTGACACTGAAAGCCACACACACATTAACTACAGTTACAGGGACAACCCTGACTCTCCTCCACTGAACCTGCAATCAACAGCTCATCCATGAAAAACTGCCTTATGCAGAGACGAGTACTCAAAAATAATTAGGTACCAGATGTTTGTGAAGATATTACAATAAATGAAAAATGATAAACCTCACAGAAAAACACATGGCAGATGAATATCATTCACTAGAAATATTGCTCCTGAGCAGCAGCAAAATGCAGACACTGAATTTTACATCATCAATTACCGAGACCTAATGAAGTCACTGCCAATATAAAACAAGAATACAAAGTAAATACAAGAGCTCAACAAAGATACAGATAGACAAGGAAGACAGACCACAAGCCGGCAGAAGCCAGAAAAGATCAGAAGTAGCACAAATGACTTTAGATGGAGTTCCCCTGTCATTTATCTGGGACCTCTGCCACACAAATTCCCCAACGTCCACTAGTACTGTGGCTCCACACCTGCCCCAGGCCTTGTATGCAACAGTCCCCTCCCTGTGAGTTGTCTCAGTTGGCCTCAGTTGTACAGTTGGCCCTCTGTATCCGTGGATGCAAAACCTGCAGATATGGAGGGCCAGCTGTAGTCACTGTACTACCTCATTTTATATAAGGGATTTATCAGTTCTTGGGACCAATCCCCCTAGGACACTGAGGGACGATATACACATACCGTGGCTGCCAAATTGACCTAATTCCACAGGATTTGTCTTCTATTTGAGCTCTTTTATGTTAAATAAAGTGGATGCTCTGAGAATTTTCTCACTCTCATTATTTCTGCAGGGCTTCTCACTATTTTTACTTTTCTGATGACTGTTTAAATTGTCGTGCTGCAATCTTCGAACATGCTAGATATGCGAGTTGGAAGACGAGAATGCACGAAACTCTTTTCCTCAATCTCATGGTCTTCCCAGGCTCTCTCATGAGTGGGAGCTTTCTTCTGGATGATTGTCACTTCCTTCACATGGGTCTCCTAGTTTACCATGTTTTCTCCAACTGATCCCCACAATGCTAGCCCTCTTCACATGAGAATCAAGTCTCACCCTTATCACTCTTTCTAGCTTCACTCCATGGGATAGTTCTTCACCAAAAATGCCCTGCATTGGGTGCCGAAGAGATATTTGCATACCCACGTTCATAGCAGCGTTATTCAATAATATTCAATAAGAACAGCCAAAAGGCTCAACAACCCAACTGCCCATCAATGGATGAACAGACAAGCAAAGTGTGGTCTATACATACAACGGAATGTTATTTAGCCCTAAAAAGGAAGGAAATTCTGACACATGCTACAACATGGATGAACCCTGAGGACATTTTGTTAAGTGAAATAAGCCAGTCACAAAAGGGAAAATACTATATGATTCCACTTATATGAGGTCCCTAGAGTAGTCAGATTCAGAGACAGAAGGTAGGAGGGTGGTTGCCAGGAGCTGGGGGAGGGGGAAATGAGGAGTTACTATTTAATGGGTACAGAGTTTCAGTTTTGCAAGATGAAAAGAGTTCTGGAGATTGGATGCACAACAATGTGAATGTACTTAACACTACTGAACCGTACGCTTAAGAATGGTTATAAGGTAAATTTTATGTTATGTGTATTGTACCATGAATTTTTAAATTTTTTAAAATTTTTTTAAATGTGCTACATTAAAGCTGATTTTTCTCATGCAAACAAGTTTCCCAAATCTGGACAGCTGCCTTGAAAAAAATTTTTTCTGACCCTTCATGACTTATCCCCTTGACCCAACTGGGTCTGGTTTGGGAACAGATGACCTGGGATGGGGCGGCCACATAGCAGTGACTTCTCCCTCGACCTGGTGACAAGCTCCCGAGGAAAGGCTGTCACCAAGTCACACAGCGAGCCTCAGTGTCGGGATCCAAGCAAGCTTCCCGAGTTCCCACACCCTGCACCGCGCTGCCCCTCCCGTGGTGCACAAACATGTTTTCATGTGCACAGAAACTTCTGGAAGCTCTCTAGGAACCGTGGGCAAGGTTTTCCTGAGCCTTGATCTTCTTCCCTGAGCACCAAGGGAGTGGAGTGCGGCGCTGGGAGGAGGGCCTTGAGTGCTCTCCCACTAACCTGCCATGCCTTAGTCATCTGGTTTATCACCTTTTTTTTTCCACTTAATACGTTATTGTACATAGTATCCTATGCCATTAAATGGTCTTCTACAACATTTCTTTTTTTTTTTTTTTTTTGTGAGGAAGATCAGCCCTGAGCTAACATCTGATGCCAATCCTCCTCTTTTTTCTGAGGAAGACTGGCCCTGAGCTAACAACATCCATGGCCACCTTCCTCTACTTTATATGCGACGCCGCCAGAGCATGGCTCGACAAGCAGTGCGTCGGTGCACGCCCAGGATCCAAACCTGCGAACCCCGGGCCGGGGCAGTGGAGCACGCACACTCAACTGCTTGCGCCACCTGCCGGCCCCTACAACATTTCTTAATGGTTGCATAGCATTCCATTGTATGAATGCAAAATAGATGATTTCATCGCTTCTCTTGTTTTCCAGATTGTGGTTGTTTCTAACTTTTTGCTATTATAATTGCTCCTACAGGGAGCACACTTGTAGCTGAAGCTTTACTCACTTAATTATTACCTTGGAATAAATTACTAGAACTGGAATTGCCGGTTCAAAAGCTATGCACACTTTAAAGGCTTTTGATACGTATTGCCAAATTGCCCTCCCAGAAATACTCTACAAATGTGCACTCAAACCAGCAGGGTATACAAGGCCCCTTTTCCCTCCACATCCCCCAACTCTGGGTCTTATCTTTTTGTTTTCCTCATCTCTTGCCAATTGCGCTGGTTAAAAAAAAAGTGTCTTATTTTTGTTTGCATTTGCATTTCTACGATTGCTGGTAGTGTTGAGTACTTGTCATATATTTATTAGCCACTTGCGGTTTCGTCTTTTGTCCGCGTCCTTTGTCCGTTTTCCCATCGAGGCTCCCATCTTCTCCTTAATGACTTATAAATGCTCTAAGTGTACCTGCTTTCCTGAAGCAGGGCCCAGCTGCGCTCGGCACCCTCTCTGGTTGCTATGCAGATGTGCCAGTGGCGGGACCAGTCTCCATGGCCACAGATGCCCGGGTCTCATTGAGGAGCGTGTGGGGAGAGCGTTGCCATGGCGATGCTACCCAAGCAAGGCCTGGCTTCCCTCCCACTCGCTGAGCCGCTTTCCTGGCTGTGGGGCCTTCGGCCCAGGCAGACGCTTTGCAGGCTGCAGGGAAGGTGGCGGAGGGAGGCCCATGCCCTGGGAGAGCCTGGGAGAAGTTTCCTGTCTGCCCAGGAGGTGCCTGGCAGGGCCACCCAGACTCAAGGAGTGAAAAGTTTAGACTATTTGATCTCCAAATATGGAGACGAATGGTAAGATTAAAAAAGAAGCTGCTCATTTTGCAAAATTTTAAAATCCTATCCCATAGCCGGACCAGACAATCTATAATGCACTAAATGAATATTTTATTAATAATATTGGAATTATCTTGCTATTAGCACAATTGTGGTATATTATTTGTGGGAAGTGTGTTTAAAGTACTAATTTGTTAAAGTAACCATTTAAAATATAGACTAATTTTTTAAACTGTTGAGGCATGTCTTCATTTTTAATATGCCAAGATCCTAAAAGAAAAAACCAACTGCAAGTGCCAGGGTCTCTCTCAACCTTGAAGAGACATTGTCCTCCCATCCTATGAGCTGAACTGTGTCCCCTCTAAAATTCATATGTTGAAGCCCTAACCCCCAGTACCTGAGAATGTGACTGTATTTGGAGACAGGGCCTTTAAAGAGGTGAATAAGTTAAAACAAGGTCACTAGGGTGGCCCTAATCCAATATGACTGGTGTCCTTATAAGAAGAGGAGATCAGGACACAGACACACACAGAGGGAAGACCATGTGAGGACACAGGGAGAAGACGACTGTCCACAAGACAAGGAAGGGCCTCCAAAGGAACCAAACTGCCGACACCTTGCTCTCAGACTTCTGGCCTCCAGAACTGCGAGGACATCTATTTCTGTTGTTCGAGCCGCCGGGCTGCACGGCTTTGTTACGGCCGCCCGAGCAGGCTCATGGGCCTCCTGTCCTCTCACTTCACCTCGTTCGCACCGCAGGGAGCTGGTCTTGTCGTCAAGCTCATTTACAGATGCAGACGCTGAGGCTCCGGGAGGTCCGGGGGCACGTCCAAGAGCCTTGGAGAGAGGGACTGGAGTCACACTTGAACCTGGGTGGGTTCATCTCTGGCAGCCCTTCTCTCCCCACTGCACGCTTCCCGTAACAGACTCGGAGACTTTTCCTGGGAAGTGGGAAGGCTGCACCACCTTCCTGCTTATAACTGGGGAAACTGAGCCAGAGGTGGCCGTCCTCCCTGAGGTCACACTACTCCACTCCTTAGGGCAGTAGGAAGGGAAGACTCTCCCCTCCTCCAACACCCCACACTGGGCAGTCCCTTGCAGGCCTCAGTTCTTTCTGCCCTCAATGAGGGTTAGTTGTGTCTTTCTCATTCGTTTATTCATCCACTCCATTACCTAACTCATACTCCTTGAGCACCTACCATGTGCCAGGCACAGGGAGACAGGGCTGAGCGAGAGAGACAAGCCCCTGCCCTCAAGGAGCTGTGTTTAGGGGACACGGATTATCCCCAGGTCACCCAGGAAAGGGAAGTCATGTTAGAGAGGCCTAAGTGCAAAGTGATAAAAAACAGGTGACAGGTAGAGAAGGACTGGGGCAGCGGGTGACTTCAGACAGGGCGGTCAGGGAAGGGGACATTTGAGCTGGGACCCTAGTGACCTGGAGCAGCCAGCATGTGAAGGCTGGAGGAGGCGTGCTTCAGGCAGAAGGGACAGTGGGTGACACCTGAGGCTGGAGTGAGCGTGGGATGGCCAAGGTGCAGGAAGGAGGGCAGTGTGGCTGGGACACGCTGAGCAGGCAGAGGGAGGGGACTGAGGGTGGAGCTGTCTTGGGGCCCAGAGGCAGTGAGGACCTCGCCTTTCTCCATCCACGGAGCAACCAGCCCCCAGGCCCTTCCGCTGCCGGTGCTGTCCACCCTGGGTGGCCTCCTGGCAGGCAGCTAGGGACACAAGAGAGGACAGGAATTTTGGAGAGAGAACCAAATTGGAATCTCAGCTTTGAACCAGCAAGCTATGTGACCCTGAGTAAGTCATTGTGTGGGGGCGCTGTTCTGCGCAGCCCAGCTCCCCACTTCTGCCCGGGGGCACCTATGCCCAGAGTTGGGGGTGTTGAAGGTGGACAGCGCATGGCTGAGTCCCTGGGATCGCCCTCGGATGGTGGCAGCTGCTTTGCCCACGTCTTGCCCCTCCTGGAGGGGAGGCAGGAGTGGGGATGGGCATCCCACACCCAGTGACTGGCTGAGAAGGGGTCCACAGCCCAGCTCCCCTTAACTGAGAAGGAAGGACAGCTCCGAGGGCCATCCCAGCTGGGTGTGGCCGAGGCCTCTGGTGCAGCCGCATCCCAGCCCCACTGCTCCCTCTGCCCAGCCCTGCTCACCTCACTCCCCACAGGTGTCGATCCTGCATCTCCTCAAACCTCCATCTCAGTCCACTTCCCAGGGACCCGAGACACTCATCTTTCTGAGACTCGGTTTCCTCATATGTACAATGGCCGTACAGAGTCATAAAGATTAAAAGAGACGACGTGTGCAAAGCTTCTAACCTAGGACGTGGTAAGTCTTCCATAAATGTTATTTTTCCCCTTTTCCGACCTTGATGCTCAGTTTAGACTTACACATATGTGAATTTCCCATGGGGCCCCAGCCAAGGCCTTGCCCAGAGGAAGTGCTCAGTGTGTTCTGGATGGAGTCAATACGCAACACTTGACAAGTGCTGAACTCATCATATTTACTAGAAGATGAGCAGAAACTGTTCATTGTCCCCCAGTATCCATTCTCAACTTTTCTCTCATGGAAATAGAACTCTAAACTTTTAGCTAGATACAAGGTCTCCCAGGATAAAGGCTACATTTCCCAGCATTCCCTGCAGCTATGTGTGCCATGTGTCTAAATGCTGACCAATGAAGTATGAGTGGAAATGATGTGTGAAACTTTGAATTGTGCTCTTAAAAAGAAGGGTCCTGGGGCCAGCCCGGTGGCGCAAGTGGTTAAGTGTGCACACTCCACTGCTGCAGCCCGGGGTTCGCAGGTTCAGATCCCGGGCGCGCACCAACGCACCACTTGTTAAGCCATGCCGTGGCGGCGTCCCATATAAAGTGGAGGAAGATGGGCACAGATGTTAGCCCAGGGCCAGTCTTCCTCAGCAAAAAGAGGAGGATTGGCATCGGATGTTAGCTCAGGGCTGGTCTTCCTCACCAAAAAAAAAAAAAAAAAAAAGAAGGGTCTTGCTTTCCCCTTCCATTCCTGGAATGCAGGTATGATGGCCAGAGCTAGAGCAGCCCTCTTGGACCACAGGATAGTGAGCATCATTTGTACTCGGAGCTGAAGGCTCATTGGCTGTGCCCATCCTGGCCTGCTGTAGCAAGTCTCTTACCTCACGGAACCTCAGCGTTTGCAAATGTGAAATGAGAATGAAATGCTAAGTGAAACCACACGCAATGGAGTCTCTTTTTACCCCACAGTTCTATTTTACAGGGGAAAAATAATCCCCTTACAACTGCCTGGACCCTTAGAAATTCTTTATTCTAGATTAATTCCTTAGTTAACTCATTGCCTTTCTATTTGCTTTGGGAGTACAGTCTTCCTTTCCCTGAGATGGTCAAGATCTAGTAGGACCAAGGAAAAGGCCAACAGGTAAAGAAACAGATCTCTCTCTCTCTCTTTCTCTCTCTCTAAGAGAACACTGAATTCACGTGAATTAAAATGTGAACTGGGCAGCACTCCAGCGAGGCAGGTCAGAGACCTCAAGGCAGTCACAGTGGCTGTTACTCTGTGATGGCTGGAAATGCCCTCAGAACTACAGGCATTTGGGAAGGAGGCCTGGGCAGGTGCAGATGGCCAAGGAGTTGTGTAGCCTTTGGGTGGGGGGCGTGGGGGGGACTTTCCTGGAGAGCCGGATGGCCTGATCAACGGAGTGGAAGTGACTGTGCATGTGGCAGGGTGGGATAGGATGGTCCCTGGCCTGGATGGAGTGGAGGGTCTTTGGAAAATCTTGGGAGAGGACAAATCCATGGGTTTGGGAGGACAATCCATGACCTCGTGGAGGGAGCCTGAATTGGATGTGGGTATCAGAGAATCCAAGGACTGGCTTGCCTCTAGTCTGGACACTGGCCTCTCCAGACCTCAGCCCCTTCCCAGCTGCCCCACCTCCAACCCCCTGCCCATCCTCCAGGACCCAAGAGACTTTCACACAAGCTCAGCCTTCTGCTCTGTGCACCCCAGGGGTATCACACAAGGTTATGTTCAAACTTTTCACAAGAATATTTTGGCACAAGAATTGAATAATTAGAGTAAACAACCCATATGAATACCAGTTGTTCATGTATAAGAATCTTCAGGGAAATTGGGATCAAGGATATCCTGTGCAATTTCAGAGAGCTCTGACCCCTGGGCCTTCCACATGTGAAAAGATGGAGAAGAGGTACTTTTCCCATTCCTCCCACTATGTACAGATAAAAGTTGTGGACACGATATATAAAACAGACATAGGAAGACTCTGAAAGGTGGAAAGAAGAAAGCAGACAGGTTAGGGCCTCAGGGCCCAAGGAAGAAATGGTGGTGAGTTCCCTGGGTCTTCTTTTTGCCCCACATATCCCAGCCTGAGTACTGGGAAAGCCAGCAACCTAGAAACACCAGTGGGGTCAGAAAAAAAGCCTGCTCTCTCTAGCCAAAGGCCCAGGAAAGGGGCGGCCCAGGAAAGGGTCAGCCCAGAAAACTTTTAGACAATGATTAGACTGTACCATCAAACACACAGAAAAAATGAGATCCCACCCCTACCCTGGCCAACAGAGGCCAAGTAGGCAGCCTAGACTTCCACACTCACCCAGCTGTAGTGAGATGACCTCTCCCTCGCTGGGGTGGTATCAGAGGCCAACTGGGAATGAGGACTTTCACCACAGCCCAGCAACCTATGTGCCCACCCTGCAATGTCAGCAGGGGCCACGAGGGGGCAATAACAAGCATCCCTCCCAATAAGGCCTAGTGGGGAGCTGGAAAGCCCACCCTCCCAGCAGTAATAGTAAGAAGCCCCTCCTCCCCCCAGGTGTCAATGGAGCCTAGTGGGGAACATGGACTTCCACCCCCACCTGTCAGTCATGAGGCAGCATCCCACCTTCTCCACCAGAACAGCATCAGAGGAGGTCAGCTAAGACAAAAAGTTTAAACAAGGTCCAGGGTCTCATAGCATAAGTCCCCAAGTGTCCCGGTTTCAATTGCAAATCACTCTTCATACCAAGATCCAGGAAGATCTCAACCTGAATGAGAAAAGACAATCAAGAGAAGCCAAACCCAGAGGATATAGATGTTAGAACTATCTGGAAAAGATTTTAAGGCAGCCATTATGAAAATACTTCAATAATGAACACAAATGAAAAAATAGAAAGTCTTGGCAAAGAAATAGAAGCTATAAAGATGAATCAAATGGAAATTTTAGAACTGAAAAATACAATATCCAAAATTAAAAACTCAATGGATGAGCTCAACATCAGAATGGAGGGAACGGATGAAGGAATCAGTGAATTTAAAGATAAAACAATAGAAATAACTCAATCTGAACAACAGAGAATAAAATAGACTTTAAAAAAATGAACACAATCTCAAAAACCTAAAGAACTATAACAGGAGATCTAACGCTTATCTGATCAGAGTCCCAGAAAGAAAGAGAAGATGAGGGTGGGACTGGAAAAGTTTTCAAAGAAACAATGGCTAAAAAATTCCAAAATTTGGCAAAAGACATAAACCTACAGATTCAGGAAGCTGAGGAAACCAGACAGGATAAAGCAAGAGAAATATATGCCAAGACATAGCATATTAAAACTTCTGAAAACTAAAGACAAAGAAAAACCCTTGAAAGCAGTGAAAGAGAAATGACTCGTTACATATAAGGGAAACACGATTTGAACGACAGCAGTTTTCTCATCAGAAACCACAGAGACCAGCAAGAAATGGCACGACATTTTTCAAGTGCTGAAAGAAATGTCAACCTGGACTCGTACATCCAGTGAAAACATCCTTCAGGAGTGAAGAAGAAATCAAGACATTCTCAGAAGAAAGAAAACTAAGAGGTGGGGCAGCAGTTAGGTGCGTGCACTCTGCTTCAGAGGCCCAGGGTTCGCAGGTTTGGATCCCAGGCGCTCACCGATGCACTGCCTGTCAAGCCGTGCTGTGGCAGCGTCCCATATAAAGCAGAGGAAGATGGGCACAGATGTTAGCCCAGGGCCAATCTTCCTCAGCAAAAAGAGGAGGATTGGCATCAGATGTTAGCTCAGGGCTGGTCTTCCTCACAAAAAAAAAGAAAGAAAAGTAAGAGAATTTGTCACCATCAGACCTATCCTCAAGGAATGATTACATGAAGTTCTCTAAATAAAAGAAAATGATAAAAGAAGGAATCTTGGAACATCAGCCAGGAAGAACACAGTGAGCAAAAATATGGATAAATACAATAGACTTCATCTCCTCTTAAGTTTCCTAAATTATGTTTGACAATTGAAGAACAAATTATAACACTATCTGATGTGATACTCAATGTATATAGAGGAAATATTTAAGACAACTTTATTATAAATGGGGAGAGAACAGGGACATAAAGGGACTTAAATTTCTATACTTTACTCCAACTGAAAAGTTTCAAATCAGTAAACTGTGATAATTTATGTATGCATAGTTAATAAAATCTAAAAAATCTATCCAAAGAAATACACTCAAAAACACTATATATAAATCAAAACTGAATTGTTTAAAAGGTTCAAGTAACTCACAGGAAGGCAGGAAAAAGAAAGTAGAGAAATTAAAAACAGTGGGAACAAACAAAAGACAAAAAAATAAAATGGCAGGCTTAACTCCTAACGTATCAATAAGTATATTAAATGTAAATGGTCTAATACACCAATTAAAAGACAGAGATTTGGCAGAGTGGAAAAAAACATAACTCAACTACTGTTGTCTATAAGAAATTCATTTCAAATCTAATGAAATAGGTGAGTTGAAAGTAAAAGGATTGAAAAAGATAGTGACAATTCCAAATGCTGGTGAGGGTGTGGGGCAGCTGGTACTCTCATATGTTGCTGGTGGGAAAGTAAAACAGTACAGCCACTCTGGAAAACAGTTTGGCAGTTTCTTAAAGAAACTAAATATACGTTTACCATACAGACCAGTAATCGTACTCCTGGACATTTATCCCAGAGAAGTGACATCTTATGTCCACACAAAAACCTGTACATAATTGTTCACAGGAGCTTTATTTGTAATAGCCAAAAACTGGAAACAACCCAAAAGTCCTACCATAGGTGAATGTTTAAGCAAATAGTGTCACACTCATACCAGCAATAAAAAGAAACAAACTATTGATACATGCTACAACTTAGGTGGATTTCAAGAGCATTTTGCTGGGTGAAAAAAGCCATGTTTGAAAGGTCATACTATATGATTCCATTTATATAAAATTCTTGAAATGACAAAACTATAGAGATGGGGATCAGGTTAGTGGTTGCCAGGGGTTGGAAATGGTGGTTATGACTATAAAGGGCAGCATGAGGGGGATTTTTGTGGGGAGGGACATTTCTGTATCTTGATCACAGTGACAGTTACAGGCATTTACATGTGATGAAGGACATAGAATTAGTTACACACATCATAGCAATATCAGTCTCTGGTTTTAATATTATACTAGAGTCACATGAGATGTTACCTTTAGAGAAACTGGGTAAAGGTGCAGGAGACCTCTTTATATTATTGCTGCAACTGCCTATACATCCACATTTATTTCCAAATAAAAAGTTAAGAGGGCCAGCCCGGTGGCGCAAGTGGTTAAGTGCGAGAGCTCTGCTGTGGTGGCCCAGGGTTCGCCGGTTGGGATCCTGGGCACGCAGCGACGCACTGCTTGGCAAGCCATGCTGTGGCGGCGTCCCATATAAAGTGGAGGAAGAGGGGCATGAATGTTAGCCCAGGGCCAGTCTTTCTCAGTAAAAAAAAAAAAGAGGAGGATTGGCAGTTGTTAGCACAGGGCTGATCTCCTCACAAAAAAAAAAAAAAAAAAGTTAAGAAAAGAAGTTTAGAATGCAAAATTATTTTCTTTACTTTGATTACATCCATATGTATTCATAAGTAAAATAATCAGGAGATCCCATAGATTTGTATTAGGGTTAAAAAATAGTTAACAGTGAAGATGCTGTTTTTGTTATTTAGTATTTTATCAATCTGTCTAATAAATCACTATTAAATTGGGAAAAAATTGGTTACATTTAATATAAATGTATATGAAAGTATGTGTGCTTTCTACTTATTCATGAACATTTCATTTATTTATGATAAAGTTTAATTTATAATAATTTATTTATAATAAACAGTTCATTTATTCCATAAATATCTATTGAGCTCAAAAATAAAGCATTGAGCACCTTCAGCAGTTTTCAGCAGGTTCCCAACCTGGGACACAGCAGCCCCCTAATTCTCAGACAGCTGTCAGTGTGCAGGAGATCCCCAAGTGCCGATCCTCTAGCCCCTCCAATGGTTTTGTAAGCCCCAACTCCCCATGTGAAACCCCTTTCTGCTTGAGAGGAAGGGGTGCCCTGCCCCAGTGATCCTGATGTGCTCTGTGCACACAGCCTGCGCCTGGGTGGGAACCACAGGAAAGCAGATATCCGATGGTGCCACTCCCCTTGCATGGGGCCGTGAACGGCTCCTGTTTGCCCTCTGTTCTACCAGGAACTCAAGGGCGTCTTTCCCCGCCCAGCTTCATCTCCTGCCACTCCCTGTGCCCCCTCCAAGGCAGCTCCACGCCAGGGCCTTTCCACTTTCCACCTTGCCCCCACCTCTCCTCTGCTCGGAGCACTGTTCCCCGTGCCCTTCCCACAGTGAACCGATCTGTCTCTGGTCCGATTCCCCAGAAGCATTTAAGTGCAGATGCTCGAGCGTCTGATACGCCAGAGGCAAGGGAACGGGGCTTCCCTACCCCTGCACCCATGGTCAGGGGCTGAGGGCCACCAGGGGGCCCTTGCTGTCCTCTGCATGTGGTGGCAGAGTGCCTCGAGAGAAGGTGGCTGAAGAAGAGTCGCAGATGTGGCTGCAGGAAGCAAAAGCACATGGGAGCCAGGGAAGGGGTGCTCGCAGATGGTCAAAGAGTCCCTGGGGATCTGGGCCACATCTACCACTTCATCCCTGCAGACCTAGAGCAAATGTCGCCTCCTCGGCTGGAAAGCACACCTGCCCGCAGCACAGGCGTTTCCTCCACACCGCCTCTCAGCCAGGTCAGCCTTCGTAAGGCTGGACTGGAGGGCAGACACCAGGCTGAGCTCCCACTGGAGACACGTGGCCTGGGGGTTATTTAGAATGCTGGGAACGCCCTCCCGTGGAGAGAAAAGCCCAAAGAAGCGCCACAATGTTCACTTTTCTTCTAGTTAACAGACTAGAGTTCACATCCAAAGACCCCAGTGAACACGGCACCTTTAGGCATCACGGACTTTAGACAAACTGTGTGTCTCTGCCGGGTGTCACCGTTTCGATTACCAGGCAGAGGGAGGCTGCCCGTGATGGACCCAAACACATCCTGGAATCTGGTTCTGTCTACAGCCACCCAGGACACTGCCAACTGTGAATAAAAGACAAAGTCACTGAGAGATGCCACCCAATCTGAGTGACTTGCTGATCTCTAGCCCCACCGAGACTGTGAGCCTGTGAAGATCCGGGCTTGGTCAGATTTCTCTCTGTACCACCAGAAACCAGTGAGGAAGCTGGCGAAACAGGAGGGGTAGGGACGAGTGGGTGCCGGCCCCAGGGTCCCACCGCTCCAGAGGAGCGAACGAGGAGGCTCCCGTGTGCGGGTTCCCGTCTCCAAAGCCAGGGGTTTGGCAGGACGTCTTCAAAGCTAGGCTGGACCCACGAGGCAGCTTGAGACCCCAGCTGCCCCCTCCCCGCTGGGTCTTCAGCCGGAGCTGCAGCTCTCACAGCGAATGCAACAGCAAGGGCCGGGCAGGGGGCCACCGGGCCCTTCCCCTGGTGCTGGGAGACCCTGTGCTCCCTGTGCTCTCCTGCCACACCCGTTTCTTCCTAGAAATATTCCCTGGGCTCCTGCAGTGTGCCAGGAACTAGGGACACAGCGGCAAACAAAATGGACAGTCCCCTGCACCCCCAGGCCCGACACTGAGCCGCTCCCTGCCTCAGTGTCCTCTGGTGTAGAGTGGAGGTGACAGCAGCTCCCACAGCACACGGCTGCTCAGGGCAGCTGAGTTAGAGTGTGGCAAGGGGCTTAGAACAGTAAGTGCTAAAGAAAACTGCCTTTATTATTATTTATTAATAACTCTATTAAAAACTTATTAAATAGGATTGTCTTAGAGTGGGAGGTACGCTTCAGGTGAAATAAAGCAGGGCTGGCACAGGCAGCGGGGAGGGAACTTGCCTTACATGGTCTGGGACAGGCCTCGCCAAAGCTGGAGCATCTGAGCGACACCCTGAATCATAAGCTCCGTGGAGACCCAGAGGAAGTGTGTGCAAGGCAGAGGGAAGAGCCATGCGAAGGCCCTGAGGAAGAACTGGTCTGGCCTGTTGCCCACGAGACTGGAGTGTGGGGACAGAGCATGTCGGGGAGGTTGGAGGCCCGAGGAGAGACTGGGTCTTACAGGGCTTTGAGGTCCACTGGGAGGCATCGGGAGCTGTTCCCTGTCCTGCCCCCCAGGATGGTCAGTCCTTCACCCCAGGCTGCAGGTGAATGCCCTGGGACATCCCTGGCAGAGCCCACCCACATGTCCTCCTGCCTGCCCCGGGAGCCGCTCACAGCCCAGAGATGGGTTTGCCCTCACCTGAAGGTGCTCAGGGTCAGGCCTCGGTCCAGGGAACCGAGCCCCGTTTACCCCCACCTTGTCCTCACACTCCAGCCGGCTGAGGCCCACGTGAGGCTCCCTGGTGGGTGGGCAGCAGTGTGTGGGAGCAGCGAGCCGGTCTGCGAGCCCTGTCCTCGCAGCCCCAGGAGGAAGCCAGGGTGGAGGGGACGGAGGGAGAGCTCTGTCCAGTGACAAGGGACGGGCTGGAGGAGGCAGCCCTGCAGTGGGCCTGAGGCCAGGAACCAGGCTCTGCTTTGAGCAGGGTCTGGAGACCCCTCCCCTCCCGCACAGCTCTTCCAGGCCCTGGGGCTGCGCCTGAGTCCTGTGGTTGCTAGGTGATGGGAACTGGGGGAGGGGAGAGTAGGGAGCAGGGCAGGGTCTGGTGGGCCCCGTAGTGGGGGCCCCTGAATATCCACACACTCATGGAGCACTCAAACTACCTACACACAGCCCCACAGGCACTTGGGGACACCCCACACCCAGGCAGACACACCCCACAGACTCACCCAGCCTCCCCCGCACCCCCCCCCCCCCCGCCCCGCAGAACCACACCCACACCCATCAAACCAAGCTGAAACAATCACAAGGTCGTACACAAATACACCCCCGCAGGACCCTGACAGACAGAGCTCACCGCCGCGGGCAGGTCTGAGTCACACAAACACACAAGTGGTGCACACCAGCACCACCCGGTCTCAGTCACAGGCCAGCGCTCCAGAGGGCAGAAGGGCCTTACCACGCTGCCCTGGCCAGAGACAGATACGCAAAAGGGACCCCAGGGGAGGGAAAACTGGGACACCCAAGAAAAATCACTTCCAGCCCTGCCCATACTGTCACACACTCCGGGCACACCTCCCACCCACCTCAGCCACCCCCGAACCTCAGGTGTCATCTCCGAATGCAGGGCCGCCCTCAGCCTCAATCCAGGGCCTCGCCCCATTGTCATATCTCTCAGACAGGGAGACTCCGGCCCAGGCAGCTCCTCACTGCGCCCCATCCGTGCATTTACACCTGCCTTAAAGGAAAACTCACTTGGGGACATTGCTGTGAGGAACACACTTGTCCTGCCCTTGTGTTGCTTACAGTTTAGTGGAAAATGAACACATCTCGCTTCCAACAGGAGGCCTGGACCTAGTTAGGGGGTGCCCTGAGGTGAGGACATTTGAGTTGTGGCAGAGGTTGGGAGATTCTAAGCATGTGCAAAGGCCCTGAGGATAAAGAGGATGTGGAGACAGGAGGGACAGAGCGGAGGCCAGGCTGACTGGGACCCAGCGAGCGGATAAGGGGAGAGTGGCAGGGCCTGTGCCTCGCCAGGATCTCGCCTTTATCCTAAATGCAGTGGGAGCCATGGAAGGATCCAGACATGAAAGTGGTGTGAGTTCTGGGCAGAAGCCTAGAGGGGACTCCAGGGAACAGGGGGTCAGCCATGGGGATGGAGAGAAGGGCCAGACCAGAGCAACACAGCAGGTGTAGGAGCATGTGCTGGGTGTGAGTGGGGCAGGAGGGGGAGCAGCAGGCCTCATGGGGGCTCCAGGTTCCCAGCTCGGGCAGTGGGGGAGATGGGGGCCCCTCACTGATGTGGAGATCCTGAGGGCCTGGGGCACGAGGCTGGGCCGGTGCCACGCCTCTCCCTCCCAGGCCCACCACCTTCTCTGTCCCCACAAGTGCCAACTCTTCGTCCCCTCCTCCAGCACAAGCACTGTGCCCGGAACGCAGGTGCGGAGACCAGGGGCTCGCCCTCCCGGGCCTCAGGTGGACGGCGCTCGGGTCAGCACCACGTCTGAAGGGAGGGGGTGGCTCTGGGACCAGAGTGCGGAGGGTGCCCGCCGCAGCCTGGAGAGTCAGGCAGGGCTTCCTGGGGAGCAGCCATGACCTAGAGGCTAGAGGACACGTTAACCTGGTGAAGGATGGGGGGCTCCAGCCCAGGGGTCCCCAAAATGGAGCACCATGCAGGCCAAGCCACGGCAAATACACTACAGGAATATACTAGAACTTCTATGCGTACCCACAGGGTGTGAGAAGAAAACATTAGAACTTCTTTTTTATGTTTCTCAAAAAAAACAGAAAGAAAGAAATCAGCTTCATCGTCCATCCTGTAAAGGCATCGGCAGCCCTCCCACAGGCCTTCAAGGCCCGGGTGTCAGGACAGCCACATCCCCCCGCAGGGAAGGGGAGGGGGCCTGAAAGGCAGAGGCCGCGCTCACACAGGTTCATCTCATTCAGCACATTGCCAGTAAGTGGATTTGTGGATTATAGTCTCTAGTTTTAATTAAACTAACCCTAACAAAATGACCAAGTGGCTTAAGAAGTTTCCCGAGAAGGAAACGTGAACTGAAGATAACGGAAGCCTGGGTTTAGAGCAGAAAATGGTAACGCAGCACTTTCCCTCCTCCCCCGGAGGAGCCACTCACGGAGCACAGGACTAGGTAAACACAGCGTCCATCCCATCGGCTCTGACAAGAAGAGGGACCCAAAGGTACAAACTCACGGAGAAGTCTATTCAAGATGTGGGTTTACCTCCGCGATCGTTAATGCCAGCCTGACCTGGAAGACATCCCGGGGGAGCGACAGGTGAAGACACAGGGTGCAGGACAGAGTGTGCTTTAGATCCTGTTCATGACGAAAACAAAATAACGAGCATAATACACGTTAGCTTATGCATACAACCTGGAGGGATGCACACCAACCCAGGCTTCCCGTGGGGGGAGGGCTGTCAGCATCTCGCGTCTCTGCTAATTTGAATTATTACAACGAGCATGTATGACAGTTATAATGAGAACTACAATAAAGAATTTTTAAGCATCCGGAGTTTTTTAACTTCTCATTTTGAAATAATTTTAGATTTACCGAAGAGTCGCAACAATAATAGGGTTCCCGAATAGGGTACCCTTCCCCCAGCTTCCCCTAACGTTCACGCATGATACAACCGGGCGTGTCATCAAGACTAAGAGATAGATGTGGGCCAACACTCGGACCTAAAGCTCGGATTTTCCCAGGTTCCTGCTGAGTCTGGTCCAGGATCCTACACTGCATTTAGTCCTCATGGCTCCCTGTCTCCCCCAGCCTGGGACAGGGCTCCCGCCCTCCCTGCCTTCACGACCGTGACGCTTTGGAAGAGTGCTGCCCCGTCATTCTGTAGAACATCCTTCACTGTGGGTCTGGCTGTCGCCGTCTCATGATGACACTGCAGCTGTGGGCCTGGAGGGAGAAGTTCACAGAGGTGGGTGCTCTCACGCATCACGTCAGGGGTGCCTGATACCCACGGGGCTGCTCGAAGGTGATGTTGACCTTGAGCGCAGGTGAGGTGGTGTCTGCCAGGATGCCCTGCTGTCAAGTTCTAGCCATTTTTCTGGCAGCGTAAGGTTTCGTGGGGCGGGGGATCCGGAGGGGGAGACAGGGCAGGCCAGGACAGCCTTGACTGTGGGCTCGGACCTTCTCTCAGGGCAAAGGCAAGGCTGAAGGGTGCTGGGCAGAGATGCAGCAGGGTCTGCTGTGAGGCGTCAAAGTCACGATGGCGTCTGTGGGGGCCAGGGGGCAGGGGAGGAGCAGGGGCAACTGGGAGGCCAGAGCAGTGACCTTCAGGTGATGGGGGAGGAGGGAAATTCAGAGCAGAGGAGGAGGTAAGATGGAGAGACAGGCCTCTCTGAGTGGTGCTTCTCTCAGTGGAAGGAACAGAAAATCTAGAAGCTGCTGTGCTGGAGGACACCACCTCCCTCCCTGTCCAACGCAGCTCCTGCAATGGTGGAGGCGCCCCTCCAGGGGCAGCACGCAGAGCGTCTCAGACCAGCTGACGGCAAGAGCATGGTGCGCTCCCGCGTGTCCTGGGCCCTGATCTCTGGGCAAGGATGACAGTGCAGGGATTTGGGGAGGTGACGATGCTGACCCAGGCGGCAGTCAGTCGGGGCGGGGCAGGCCTGGGTCACGGTGGAGCCCAAACCCAAGTCTTTTCCCAAATCCTACAGGTCTTTTCCTGGGTCCCAGCTGTGCAGAGGTGGACGGGCTGCCCTCCTCTGTCTGTCCTGGGGCCTCGGGGCCTACAGTCTCCTGCCCGTTTCACTTCAAAGCCGGAGGAGTCTGCGGGCCCAGGCTGTGCAGCGTATGTGGGTGGTGGGGTCTGTCCGAGCCGCCTTTTGCTGTATCGGGAACTACCCCAAACTCAGTAGCCTAAAACAGCCACAGGTCTACTCTGCCCTCAGAGCCCAAGCTCGGGGACCCCGCCAGGGCACGGCAGGCAGCTCTGCCTCTGCTGCATAGGTCCGAGGCCTCGGCTGGGCGGACTGAAGGCTGCTGGTGACTCAGACGACGGGGCTGGAGTCCCCTGGAGGTGGCTTCACTCACGAGCCCGGTGCTGGGCTGGAGGACCTGAGGGCTGGACTGTGGACTGCTGCGGCTCCACACGGCCTGTCCACGCGGCCTGTCCACGCGGCACAGGCTTCCCCGCAGTGAGCCGCCTGGGTTCCCAGAGGAGGGTCCCGAAACAAGTGTTCTGAAAGCCTGAGGCGG
Source organism: Ceratotherium simum simum (assembly GCF_057802395.1). Classification (NCBI taxonomy): domain Eukaryota; kingdom Metazoa; phylum Chordata; class Mammalia; order Perissodactyla; family Rhinocerotidae; genus Ceratotherium; species Ceratotherium simum. Next base: position 92,474,371 of record NC_141904.1, read on the forward strand.
AATCTTCTGACCTACACTTAATGCCAGGCCAGGTTCAAGGCCAGGGCGGGGGGCTGGGCAGTCAGACCCCAGCTCTGGACGGGGGTGGGCAAGGCCACACTGCAGAAGGGCCTGTGGGTTGGGGGTGTTACATGACTACCTTTGGAGAGGCAGGCCACCCCCAGCCCTCAGCCTCCTTGTCTGTGTGGTCCCTGCTCCCAGGGTCACAAGGATACAGCATCTCCCGGCCCCCACCTCCATGGCTCGGTGTTGCCCCAATCCCTTCCAGCTCCCTGTTCCACACGTTGTTTCCCACAGTGACTTGAAGGCCAGAGCCTGCCCCGGGCTGGGTCTCTGCATTCAACGAGGGCCATGAAAACTGCCCCCCGAGAGGGGGAGCTTGGAATCAGACGGCCGTGCGCTAGGTCCAGTCCTGCCCCTGAGCAGCCTCCCCCACCACCTTAAACAAGCCGTTTCTTCCCCCTGACTCATAGACTCGCTGGTCCAGGCCCAGGTGGGGAGTGAGTGCCTCCTTACACTTTGCACCCACCGTGCTCTAGGCCCCACACAGCACCCTCGCTCCACACACAGGCTCCCTCGAGCCTCCCCCTCCCTCGACTGGACCACACCCAGCCCTGCAGGCCCCGCCCTGTGCTGGCCTTACAGCCCACCCCACTGGACACGGGCTGGGCTCTGCTCAGGCGCGAACCCAAGCCTGCCCTGTGACCAGGTCCTGCCTGGACAACACGCCTGCTGGTCCAGCCTCCCCGAGGCCTCCAGAGGCAGGGCCTCCGTCCCGACCAGAGCCCGGGAGCGGACCATGCCAGCTGCTCAGCCTTCTGTTCAGGAGGCAGGTGCTTATGGAGAAGGTGTCAGGTGCTGGGGACACAGCAGAGACGACCTGACCCAGCCCTGGCCCCGCGGAGCCCACGGCCCAGGGCAGGAGACCGACAGCACACGGACAACCAGGTCGCAGATGGACGCCAGGCCGAGAGGCACAGTGAGGACGGCTCTGGCAGGCAGTGTACTGTCGCAGGTTGGGATTGGGAAGAGGACCCCGCATGGAGACGAGCCTGCTGGGGGTTAATTAGGGTGGGCTCTTAGGGTCAACACTGTGAGAGGCATCTTAGTCGATTTGAGCTGCTGGAAGAAAATACCACAGGTGGGGTGGTCTGTAAACAACAGACATTTATTTCTCATGGTTCTGGAGGCTGGAAGTCCACTGTCAAGGCGCCAGCAGATTCAGCGTCTGGTGAGAACCCGCCTCCTGGTCCACAGACGGCCATCCTCTCGCTGTGTCCACTGTGAAGGAAGGGGCGAGGGAGCTCTCTGGGGTCCCTTTATCAGGGCATTAATGCCATTCACAGGGCTCCACCTCACGACCTAATCACCTGCCAAAGGAGGTGGGCAGGACTGGGCAGGGAGAAGCGCACTGTGATGCAGTCACAACAGAAGCCTCAGCCAGCCCTACCGGAAGCTCTGCAGCCAGGCAGCCCTTCAGAGCCGCGCCTGTCGGGAGGAGACCCCCCAGCAATCACTCACGGGTTGGGGGGGTGACCTCGGTGAGGCAGCTCTCTGCACCTGGGGCATAAGGCCGTCATCCCCAAGGGGGGTGTCAGCAGCCTGCGACAGCATCCCCCGTGGGCGCTATTTTACTTAGGAGCACTTCTGGGATGGTTAATTTCATGTGTCAACTAGGCCATGCTAGCCACTTTTTGGTCAAACACCAGTCTCGATGTTGCTGTGAAGGTATTTTTTAGATGAAATTAATACCTAGGTCAGTAGACTTTGAGTAAAGCAGATTCCCCTCCAGAATGTGGGTGGGCCTCGTCCAATGAGTCGAAGGCCTAAATTCTGTCAGCAGACTGCCTTCAGACTCACACTGCAACATCAGCCCTTCCTGGGGTATCTGGCCTGCTGGTCTGCCCTCCAGATTTCACACTTGCTAGCCCCCACAATCACATGAGCCAATTCCCTAAAACAAATCTCTCTGTCTCTCTCCACACACACACACACACACACACACACACACACACACACACACACCCTACTGGCTCTCTGGAGAACCCTGACTGATGCAGCATCTCTGAGGAGGTGCCCTTGAGCAGAGACCTGAATGAAGGGAGGAAGACAGCCACACAGGAACGTGGAGACAAGGGTTCCAGGTGAGGACCTCAAGACAGCTGGGAGCTTGGTGTGCTCCAGGAACAGCGAGGAGGCCAGAGTGGGGGTCCGAGTGAGGAGGGTCCGAGGGTGGGGAAGCTCACGGCAGTCAGAGGGCAGCCGTGGGGGCCTGTAAGAGTGGCACAGGCTAGCACTCTGCCCTTCGTGGACCAGGGTCTGGAAGGAAGTGATGTTGGGTGGAGAACGGACTGTTGAGGGTCTGGGGGAGTCAGGGAGGCCTGTGAGGAGGCCATTACTGTCACCCAGGGAGCCGGACGGCTCCTGGGACGAGGGTGATGTGGCGGAGCTGGTGGCGTGGCGATTCTGGGTGTATTTGGAGGCAGAGTCAAAAGGCCCCACTGCTGGCTGGGCTGTGGCCTCTGAGGGTTGAGAGGACTCAGGAGGGAGCAAGGGTGTGGTCAGGCCCTGTGAGGCTCCGGACGTTTCCAGGACCTTGGTTCAAGCCCGTCCCCCGTAGTGGGCTCCAGGAGGGCGGGGACGGGGCATTTTCCAACCCTATATGGCTGCGCCCCTGGGCTGGATAAATATTTGTAAAGTGAGTGGACGGCTGCCTCTGTCCCGTCCTGCGGCCACAAGCGCCCCGTGGGCTCCAGGCAGCCAGGGTCCCTGCCTGCAAGGAGGGCTGCACCGGCCCGAGAGCGCAGCTCTGCCTAGAGGAGCTCACGCGGGTTGAGGAGATAAGGCACAAAATAATTAGTGAGCAGAGTGTATAATTAAGTGCTAAATTGTGTGTTTCAGACTCGCTGAGCGGCAGGAGTGCGAGGTGGGGGAGTGGTGCCAGGCTGGAGTGCTGGGCAGGCGGCGCGTGCAGGGGAGGCCAGGCGGGGGACGAGGTTCCGGGTGGGGGTAAGGCATCAGCGACGGGTGGAGCGGGAACAGGGGGAGGTGCAGGGATGATGAGGAGAGCACCCCCCACCCTGAAAGAGCAGTGGGGGTGGGGGAGGGATGGGGTCACAGGATGATGCTGAGTGAGCGCTGTGTGACCTCAGTGGGCCTCAGCGGCCTCATCTGTGAAACGGGTTGCGGGGGGTACCCCACAGGACAGTCTGTGCACAGGGCCTGGCACACTGGGATGCCCAGGCAGACAGACAGACAGGCAGGCAGAGAAAGAGGCAGGCAACCACATAGTCAGAGGGACGCAGAGGCAGACCGACAGGGGAGCAGTCAGGTGGTCAGACAGCGAGTCACCTGAGCAGACAGACCGACAAGCAAGAGACATTCCAATACACAGACAAACGGCTGGATTCGCGCCTCCCAGCTCCCGGCCCTGCGGGAGCCCGTCCAGAACAAGTCCTACCCATCCTTGTCCTGCTCTGAGAGGCGGGGACTCTGGGGCTGCCACGTGGCACTGGGCCTGGCCAAGCCCAAGGGACCCGCGCGGCAGGACCTCCTCGCCGAGGCCTTCAGAAGCGGGAGCTCTGGGAGAGCACCCAGCGCTGGCTGCAGGGCTTGGGGAGCCAGGGGCCAGGGGCCAAGAGTCTTCCTCAGGCGCCCAAGCAAACAGAAGTGGGAGATGGCGCAGAGGTGGGCCTGGGCTGGAAGGAGGACGGGGGCAGGGCCGGGGGGCCCCGGCAGTCAGGCCACACGCAGGAACAGGGACAGCGTGTCCTGAGCCCCGCGAGGGAGCCCGGGGTGACAGGAGGCCCCTCTGGCAGCACGGAGTTTGCAGCCCGGCTTAGCGTGCTGCCGTCTGTTAGCAAATGTTGTGACAGGCCAGCTCTGTGCACAGGGACAGTGGCAGCACTCGGCTGTCCTCGGGGCGGCTGTAACGGGGCCCTGTGCGCCACGGCAGAACCTCTCCTTCCGACGCAGAGGCAAAGCACTCCACCTAAGCAAACAACGGGCTTGGCCGCAGCCCATCAAGACATGCGCGCCCCGGGAACGGCACTCCGGCACCCGGCCTCAGACACGCAGGCAGGAAGGAGGCAGCACCGCGGGTCCCTCCTGCGCCCTGGCCTCTACTTGTCCATCCCACACGTTTCCCCAGCACCTGCTGCGTGCCAGGCACTGTCCTGGGCATGGGATACAACAGGGAACAAGCGACTAGAAGCCCTGCCTTGGAGGAACCTACATCCTCATGGGGAAGTGTAGGGCCCCACGCCCAGCTGGGCTAAGGCGGCGGGTATCTTGCCAAGAGACCAAAGAAACGACCCAGAGATGGCGGGCAAGACATAGGGGTATATTGGGAGTTACTTACAGGGAAGGTCCAGTGGCAGCTGGCTGGACCAGAGGTGTGCACCAGCAACCGCCCCCTGAGAGAAGCTTGCTTAAGTAGGCAGAGGAACAAAGGCTGCATGCTTGCCAAGGGGGGTCATCCCTGCATGACCTGCATTCCAAGGACCAGACCCCCCCGGAGGGCCTGCGTGTTCCCTCAGACCGTGAGGGTCTCCGTGTTAACTCTCCCATGAGAAAACAGCTGGGTTGGCCAAGCCCAGAACTGTTACCATCGTGAGTGCTGGAGTGTAGCCCAGACAAGGAGCCTCAAGGTCACATGGTTTTAAAGGAGCACGCCAGCTAGTGCCCCTACAGGGAGACTGACAACAGACAAAAATATGAAATGTCTGGAGGCAAGAAAGACCGCAAGCAAAACCACAAAGTAGAGGGGCTAGAGTGTGACAGAGAGCAGTCAGGGAAGCTGTCTTGGAGACTTTTGGGCAGAGACCCAAAGGAAGTAAAGGAGCCTAGTGAGGATCCCAGGGAACAGCATACAAGCATTGGGAATAGCACATGCAAAGGCCCTGGGGCAAGGATGTGCTTGGCATGTTCTAGGACAGACTGTTGAGGAGATGAGTGTGGCTGAAGTAGTCACACTCAGCAGATGGCTGAGGATAGAGGTGGGCCCTCAGGCCTGAGAGGCACCAGGACAGATTGCGTGGGCTTTTCCTCTGAGGAAGGTGGGAGCACAGAGGGTCTGGCTGAATTCAGTCTTACTTAACAGGATCCCTCTGGCTACTATGACAGCAAGAGCAGAAGCAGGGAGGCCGTTTCAACAATCCAGGAGAGCAGGAGTGGGGCAGCTCAGCCCAGGGTAGTAACGGCCGGGGTGGGGAGAGAGGTCCGATCTGGACTGTATTTTGGAGACAGAGATGGCACGATTTCTGTAGAGACCGGCTATGTGGATGAGAGAAGGAGAGGAGGCAAGGAGGGAGCTGGAGAGACCCCTGGGTCACGGGCTTCCTGAACAGTGCGGAACGTGCTCAGTCATTCCCTCGTCCACACACTCGTTTTTCTTTTCGGTGGGCAGGGAGTGGGAGCAGAAATAACGATGTTAGTTGCAGCGTTAACTATAAGAGTAAAGCTGGACACAAGCTACAGGCCTTAACGACGGGCTCAGTGAACTGTGGCTCAGCCAGACAATGAACAGGCGAGCAGCTCTCAAGTTCAGGTATTCGGCCAGTTTCCCATCCGCCGGCCCCTCTTTCTCCCGCCGGGAACCCTGCCCAGCCGTGCACAGGACACTGGAGCCCCAAGAAGAAACAGACTCAGCCCGGCCCAGAGCGACAGCAGGAGCTGGAGCGGCCCTGGCCTGCCTGCAGGGCGTTGAACGCAGTGACCGTGAAGCCAGTCCTGAGGGACGAGGGGGACCAAGGGGTCCACGGCAAAGGCCAGGAGAAGAGTGGGAGCAGAGAGCCTTTAGAAGCTGTGTGGCTGGCGTGTGAGAGGGAGGGGCCTGGGCACGCAGCTGCAGGACCCAAACGGCCTCAACCCCCTGGCTGAGGATGTGAACTCGGCCCAGGTTCCCAAGCAGCCACTGAAGGGCTGAGACTGCGCCCCCTGGCGGCTATGTGGAAGGAGACTGGAGGGACTGGGGCTGTGACCTGTGACGGGGCAGAGGGGCTGTGGCCTCAGCTAGCACAGGAGGAGAGCTCAGTCTGTCACCCCTCCCCGTGGAGGACAGGGGCTTCTGTGCCCTGCCACCTAGACCCCCACCAAAGCCCCACCCTGCCCTTGCCTGCTGAGCCTGTCCGTGCCCTCTCTGCTCTCAGCCCAGATCCCAGCCTCACTCTGTGACCCATGGGCAAGTCGCCTGCCTTCTCTGAGCCTCCAGGGAAGGGCTGGACCCCAGGGTCTGTCCGCCGGAGCACACGTGATCTTGGACCAGCCAGTCCTAAACCCACGCTTCTCCTTGCAGAGCCCAGGGACACTGGGCCAGGACGGGGCAAGGCTGGTGGTGCAGCTGAGTGGCCGGCCTCAGCATCTTTCAACAGAGCCTCCAGATGGACCTCGGCTGCTGAGGAAGGCTGGACGGCTGCTGTTGCTAACCCGGCGGGCTGCCACGCTGGCACTCAGGGATTTTCCACTAATTGGATCCCCGGGGAAGGAGAACAGCCACCATCCTCAGCCAACCATCCATCCATCTATCCATTCACTCCTTCACTGAGAACCTACAACGCGCACAGGGCCCGAGCTCAGCCGTGTGGACGCTGGGGTGAACCAGAGACGGTGCTGCACGGACAGAGCCCCCAGGCCGCCGGGGCGGCTCACAGCGAGTGCGCAGAGAGAGCAGACGCCGTATGTGGCAGGCACAGGTTCAACAGCGTGAGTGACAGAGTGTTGGGTTGGGGGGTTGCGTCTCCAAGGAGGTGACATTTAAGCTAAGACCTTGATGGCCAGATGGAGCCACAGTGTGGGGGGAGAGGGCTCCAGGCAGAGGGGACAGTAGGTCCAAAGGCCCAGAGACCAGCTCGAATGTAGGGGGCTGTTTCAGGCCCAGCAAGGAGGCTGTGAGGCTGAGCTGAGTGGGCACGGGAGGGAGAGCAGGGAGAGCAGGTGCCTGTCGCTGTGGTAGGAAGGCTGGATCTTGTGCAAGTGCTCTGGGAGCCCTGGAGCTCCCAGTGGGAGGGGCTGAGCTACTCCCTCTGCCATGTGGGGGCTGAGGACGCTATGCCCCCAGGCACAGCCTTTCCCTGGAAGCCTTCTCCCATCTGCTGGCCCACGTCATCCCCCACAAGGAGGCGGTGTGCCATTTAATGGATCAGGAAACTGAGGCTCAGATAGTTGAAGCTACTGAACCAAAGAGACAACGACCAGAACTTGAGGTTAGCAGGACCTGGAGTCCAGTCACTGAATCAGGCCCAGAGAAATAGCTTGTTTTCCCTGCACGGTTTTTAAAAGTTGAATCAATTATTGCCAACATTTAAAAATTGAGAAGCTTCACATAAAAGATTTTTTGGCTTTCCAGCGTCTCTTGGATAATCAGTCTACAGCAGCACTGAGCCCCGGCCTTGCATGGGGTCGATGTGGCTGCCCCTTCAGAGGGTTTGGCACAGCCCTCGACTCCCGACTGCAGCACACTTGGCCTTGTCCCCTGCTCATGTCCCTCTGGCCCTGAAGCATCTGAGGGTGCCACCCTAGGCTGCTTCTGGTTGCGCCCACTGGGGGCTGAGGCCCCTCCCTTGCTCAGCCAACGAGGGGAACATACAGCAGGGATTCTCAGAGGGAACCCACAATCCCCCCATCACTCACCCATCCCATGACTGTCTCCTCACTCCCCACACCCCCCAGGACCCGAGACACCCAACTCCAGCTTTCAAGACGTGGATTGAGAAGCCCTCCCAGCCAGAGACCACAGATGGGCCATCCTCCAACAGGAAACTGAGCCAGACAGTCCCAGGAGCCCTTCTGGAGATGTGCTGTAAAGAAGTGCATTCTTTCTAGAACCCTTGGCTCAGAGCCTCAGCTCTGCCTCTCCGTGAGACTCAGGCAACAGGCCTCAGTTTCCCCATCTGTTGTCTGAGAGAGTCACTGTGATGCTCTCTGAGGCCTCTCCTATCTCACATACCCATTGTCGCAGGATAGAAGGGGCTTGTCTCTCTGGATTCAAACTCAGCCACTTCTGCTTCCAGCAGCGTGACCTCCGGCAGGTGGCTTAACCTCTCTGAGGCTCGGTCTCTTCATCATAAAATGGAGATGTAATTCATGAGATCCCATCAGATGGTTCAAGAAAAGCACTCAATACACAGTAAGTGTTCAGTAAATGTGAGCTGATCTTTGTCCTCCTCCCCAAGGGCTTGGGCCAAGGTCACAGCCAACAAGCCAGTCTCCCAAACGGTGGCATAGAGGCCAGCTTCCAGAGAAGGCCAGGCTCCAGGCCACCTGATCAGGTGTCCACTTGCTTGAGCAGTAGAGTCCCAGATTGAGGTCACCCTTCACTTGTGTTACTGAGACCTGGCCATGTGCCAAGCAGCCTCGTCTGCTTTGGAGAGGTCCAGTGGAGACCAACACTAGGCGGCGCAGCCCCTGGCGTCCTGGGGGTGAGGGGGAATAAAACAGGGGAGTGTCAGCGAGACATCCCGGTAGGAATCAGGGCCAGGGGAGAGCTTTCTGAGGAAGAGGGAGAGGGTGCAGGGAGGGGCCGCCCAGGTGGAGGGTGCCGCAGGTGCAGAGGCCTGGAGGCAGGCACAACCTTGAGGCTTTGCTGGAAGGGAAAGAAGGTGATGTGCGGAGTGTCGGGAGAGGACAGGTAGGAAGAGATGTTAGCCAGGCGGCAGGGGTTCGTGCAGGCCTGCGAGCCATAAGGCGTGGGGATTCTATTTTAAGGTGACAGGAGCCCCGTGGGGTTGAAGTGGAGCTCGGCGGTGGGCTGCCCCTTTCAATGAGGCCAGCGGCGAGCCCACTCCTGCCCTGAGAGTCCGGCTGCACGCCCACAGCTCCGGGCACGAAAATGAAGCCAGAGGGAAGACCTGCGGGCCGGGGGAGGGCACGGGCCGGGTGTGCCGCAGGGCTGGGAGCGAGCGCTCCGCCACGGCCGCAGCCGGCAGCAGGGTGCGCAGGTCCAACCCACGGAGGGCGCCCGCGACGGTGCGGCAGCGCCCCCTGCTGCCCGCGCCGAGCATCGCGCTGAGCGCTGCGCCCGGCCGCGCGCGGAGCAGGAGCCCCTGCAGCCCGCTGAGGACGGATGTGCGGCTGCAGAACGTCGGGGACGCCACCGGCCTGCGGGGAGCCGAGCGCGAAAAGGAGACCCCCGCTCAGCCCCCGCCCTGGCCGCTGTCGTCCTGTGAGCTCGGGCAGCCCTGCGCGCTCTGGCTCTCCCTTCACAGTGGCACAGGGCCAAGGGCACCCAGTGGGAGCGGCAGGCCCAGCACCAGGGCCGCCCAGCAGCGCTGTCCACGCACGCCAGCAGACTCAACCGCTTTCCGAGCCTCAGTCTCCTCGTTTGTAAAACAGGGGTCATCACACCTAGCTTAGAATCTTCACCTCTCAAACCCTTAAAGACAGCAGTAAGAACGCTGGTGCTAAATTCTCCAACAATTTCCAGATAGTTTTAGTTTAAATCTGCCTTCTTCGTTCATTTCCTTTACGCTCTGGAATGAAACACAAGTAACACTGAACTGCAGGGTGTGGTACGTGAAGATGCTGGTGTCTGAGAAGCAAGACTCTCCAAAAGTCAAGTTTTTAGCCCTATAAAAGATACCCAAGGAGCTATCTTAATATTTAAAATGCACTTAAAGCAAAAGGAAACAAAAGGCAAAAGATAAATGTAGAACTGGGAAAAATATTTGCAACATATCGCAAAAGTCTAACACAGGAGTCAGCCAACTTCTCCTGTAAAGGGCCACATAGGAAATATGTTCAGCTTTCAGGCCATGAAGTGTCTGTCACAACTGCTCAACTGTGCCATTGTAGCACACCGGCAGCTCAGACGACGAGTGTGACTGTGTGCCAGTGAAATGTTATTTACAAAAAAGAAGTCAGCGGGCTGGATTTAGCCCATGGCCCATAGTTTGCCAACCCCTAGTCTAATGTAACTAGTATACAAAGAGCTCCTAGAAATAAAGAAAAGATGACCCAATGAAAAATGGGCAGAGAACATGAATAGCTGGTTTAAAGAAAAGGAAACTCAAAAGGCCTCTAAACATATGACAAATGCCCAACTTCACACACGATAAGAGAAATGGAAAGTAACAGCATTGAGATGTCTTTTCCCTATCGGCAAGACGCCTCCACCGAGGCTGGCACACTGTGTGGGCGGCGCCCTGGGAAACAGGTCCCCTCAGTGTTGCTGGTGGGAGTGCACAGCGGCCCCTCTGGAGGGGACGTCATCTGCGTTTGTCCATCATGTTACCTCTCACTGAGCAACCCCGCTGCTGACAGTGGGTCCTGCAGCATGTCCGGAACCCCCAAATGATCCATTTTCATAGTCACGTCAGGGAGCGTCTGCTGCTGTGTTTGTGATCATGAGAATGTTGGAAACAGCCACCCAGGAGCCACTTCCAGAAATGCTGCTTCGGCGCACGGAGGAATACCATGCAGCTGGTAACGCCAACGAGCAGGCTCCGAGGCTGACGTGGGAAATCTATGTGCCAGTAGACATTAAAGGAAGAAAACACTGTGCAGACCTGTGTGTTTGGTACAAGGCCTTTGTACAGGAACAAGATGCCTATTTGCGTAAAGAAACACTCCAAGGATCCCTGAGAAACCAGGACAAGGGGTTACCCATCTGGAGAGCGGTGGGCAGGGCAGGGAGGAGAGAGAGAATTCTCAGTATAGAGCATCGTAGTTTTTAAACCCTGTGAGAATATATTTTCTATTCAGAACTTTAAAATTGTTAAATCTGTATGTGGCTTTGATGAGGAGCTAGGGAAAGAGGCCAAATGCAGAGGAATATATACAGACTGCAGAGTCTGTTCAGGAAAGGCACGTTTTCTGATGTTGCGGTGTCTCTGGAAGGACCCCCCAGAAAAAGCTGCCCGAGGTGGCCTCCGGGAGGACTTGGGCTGGGGTGGAAGGAGACTCCCCTTTCAGTGTTGATCCGTTTGGAGGTTGGATTGTTTTTTTAACCATATACATGTTTTGAAGTTTTCAAATCAAAAGCAAAACAGATGACAAAGAAAGTGGGTGAGAGCCCACAGCTCCCCTGGCCCGGTATGTGCACGAGTCGGGCTCTGCGCTAGTGTTGTGCACACGTGAACTCCTTTAACGCCCTAGCAAGTGCTGGTTTACAGCTGATGGAACTGAGGCCGAGAGGGGAGCGCTCTGCCCAGCGGCATGCACAGGTAGGCACGTTCCATCAAGTCCCTGGGTCAGCAGCTGGAAAACACTGATGTGGTTCCAGGCTGCTCAACGCTGGAGCTCCCTCCATAAAACCCTCTCAACTGTTGTTGCCCAACCTTTGTTTGAATACCTCCCAGGACAGGAAGCTCACCACCTGACAGAGAGGGCATTCCATGGCCAGACGGTTCAGTTAAAAAGCTCCTCCTTGGGCCGGCCCCGTGGCTTAGCGGTTAAGTGCGCGCGCTCCGCTGCTGGCGGCCTGGGTTCGGATCCCGGGCACGCACTGATGCACCACTTCTCCAGCTGTGCTGAGGCCGCGTCCCACATACAGCAACTAGAAGGATGTGCAGCTATGACATACAACTATCTACTGGGGCTTTGGGGGGGAAATAAATAAATAAATAAAATCTTTAAAAAAAAGCTCCTCCTCACTCAGCGAGAGTGGCTTCCTGCCCCTAGCTCTGCCCTCGGGGCCACCTGCCCCCTCTGCCAGGGAAAGCCATGGGCACGTGAAGACCAGGGCACCTGGGGCTGTTCTTCAGGCTGAGCAGTCCTGGGCACCCCTGTTGGGTGACTCAGGCAAGTCTCTTTCCCTCTCTGGGGCAATGCAGATAACATGTCCCCTTCCACAAGATTGCTGTGAGCTTCACGGGAGCAGTGCCAGCACGAGGGAGACTCCAGCCAGTCTCCCTTGACTCTTCTCTTGACTCCATGCTTTGGCTATATTAAACTTCAGTCTGGTCCAAATTAGCCAAGACTAGGCATACCTCAGGGCCTTTGCACTTACTGTTCCCTCTATCTGGAAAGCTCTTATTATGATTGCATCTTCCCATACTCAGTTTCTTAGCAGGAATGTGACCTCCTTGGAGAAGCCTTCACGGACTTCTCTAACATAGCTCACCATCTGTTCCCTTTCCCATCTTCCCATTTCATTCTAGAGTCATCTTGCTGATTTGTTGCTTTGTTTATTTCCTGCCCCCTCTAGTAGAATATGAGCTCTGGAGGACAAGGACCTGTCTACTCCATTCACCTGGATCCCAGGGCCTCGAACAGCACCTGGCACATACTGGGTGTCAGTAAATCCATGAGTGGATGAATGGCTGCAGAGCCCACAAACTCTGCATGTAGGGGTATCGGGAGGGGCTGCCTGCCCACGGGCCGGAGGTCAACGTGTCCACCTCTGGAGTCTGCCCTGAGTAGCCCCCACCCCGGCCCCATCACCAGCTCCCTCCCTTTAACCCCTCAGCCCTCGCATCCCCTACACAGGGCAGAGGTGAGGCCAAGAGGCCACCCTCCAGAGAACTCTCAAGGCTCTAAATTCAATTTAAAACAGTCTAATTGCCTAATTGCTCTGCTCTCTGGTGCAGTTTGTTAACAGAAGCGATTCTGCAGCAGCCAGACTAGCCTAGCAGAAAACTGGCATTTCAGCCAGAGGGAATTAAAGAGGTAGGGCGCTGAACCGCGCTGCTCCCGGCTGCCCCAGCGCCCCCGCACCACCGCCCCAGCCTCTGGGCCGCGCGGGCCTCGGGGCGGGCTGGTGCCGGGCGCCGGGGAGTGCCAGCACGGCCAGCACGCGTGGGGCTGCTGGGCAGCATCTGTGTGCTGGTGAGCAGGCGCTTCTGCCAGCACGCTCGGGCGTCCCTGCCGTGTGCTGACCTCAGCACGGCTGTGCCTTTTTCTTTATTTTTGATTCACGCTTTCAAATAGGGAACACGTGCAGGTAATGTTTTAATTCAAGGCATGGATGGGTTTGCAGCTAACGTGAGCCTCCCTCTCCTCCACCCTGATCCTGGACCGCCAGGTCCCTTCCCTAGGCACGGGCTGTGTTTCCTGTGGGTCCTTCTAGAGACATTTTATGTCTATACATGCGTAGAAGTGGTTTTACACAGATGACTGCATACTATAAACACTGCTCTGCGTTTTTCCCACTTACTACATCTTGGAGGCTGTTCCTGATCAGAGCTCATCTGGAGCTTCCTCGTCTTGGTAAGAGCCGCACCGTCGCCTGTTGCATGCCCGCCCCTTGACGGCTCTCGTCAGGCCCCTAGTGCTGGACACACGGGTCGTCCACAGCCTCAGGCTCTCATCAGCGACGCTGCACTCGCCGTCTTTATACATTCCTCAGTTTCGCACACAGGAGACTGTGTGTGTACAGAACTCATATTCCTTTTCAAAACCAAGTTTGTTTTTCCCAGCCACAGATCAGCACTTGGTTCCTGCAGGAATAGGGAGAACGCCACGATCCTGCCGACGCAGAAACAACCTGGGCCACAGCCGGACTCTGTCCCGCGCTGACTCGGACTTCTGTTTTACCTAAATGCGTTCCTAGTACTCAGGCTATTTTCAAGCTGCTGCTGTTTCTTTCAGTCAACAATCAATGACACTCATCTTCCCACGTAAGCAAACAGCTCTGCATTTCATTTCGAGGCCTGAGCAGCAGGCCGCTGTGTTCTCCAGCTGCAGCGCATTTAACCACTCCCTTATTGGAATCCAGATTGTTGCCAACTTTTAGTTATGACAAGCTGCACTGCAGGGAAATTTCACGAAGCTGAGTCTTGGCACACCTGCTTTACTCTGTCCTTAGGGCATTTTCCCAGAAATGGAATTTCTAGGTCAGAGGGTGTGTACGTTTTTTGTTTTGGGGGGGCTGCACATTTTTAAACCATTTGAAATGTATTTGTGTGTGTGTGTTTCCGTTGTGTGTCTGTGGACCTGTGCCTGTAGGTTCATGCAGGTAGCCAAGCAAGTCTGTTGTGTGGCTCTGCACGGATGGGTGGTGGGCTTCCTCTCCACCCGTGGTCTCTAAAATGACTCGGGGCTGCCCCTCCTTTGCAGAGTAGCTGGGGAAATACGGGAGTGTCCCGCACCTGTGCGGCGCCCTTTGTTCCCTCTGGACACGGCTGTCGAAGGGCCTGCAGACCTCTCTCTGGTTCCTGAGCCCAGCCAACTCTCCTCTTCCCTGAATCCTCCTGGGACCAGGGTCAGAGACCCAGCCCAGACTGGTTTTAGAGAGACGTCCGAGCCATTGGAAGTCCCGGACCTCGGGTCTGGGTGGAGGCAGGTGTTGAAAGAAGTCCTTCCAGAATCCACATCTGTCTCTTGGTTCTGGTTTGTTGTGCTGGCTGCGCTCCTGGGGCGGCCCTCCCACATGGAGGCAGAGACAGCCTGCGACCAGCGCCGGCTCGCAGCTGCTCACTTATGACCTCGGCACCTTCTCTTTTTCCTACCACCCCAGACGACGACTTGGGATCTCCTCTGATGGGACCAGCTAGGTCACATGTCCCCCCGAATCATCACTGTATCCAAGGGACCACTGTGCTCTCGCTGGCCAGCCCGGGCTGCAGCCACCTCTGCATCCAGAGGTCGGAGCCAGCTCTCTTGCCGTGCCTGCCCAGCTCTGCCAGCTCCTCCCTGGGCCCTGCCCTGCTCCCCGAGTCCCCACCCATGTCTGCTGATGTGAAGAGCTCAGCGGCCAACAACTCTCACCAGCTGACTCATCCTCGGACAGCTGTGGTCTCAGAGGAGACTCACAGAAATCCAAAAGGCTTCCAGCCACAGAGGAGGAGAGGAGCTGGAGGCCAGAGACATCCATTGCAAGTGAGAGAAGTCAAAGAGAAGAAGGCTTGACTTGCTTTTCCTTGAAAAGCACGAAATGATTTGGCAAAAGGGGTGATGGAAAACATTTGACGGTTTCACTGGCACACAGGCATCTATAAATGTCCCCACTATTTTCCTATATTCCTGTTTCCCTGCATCGGGCCTCCCAACCTGAAGAAGGGAGGTCACTTGAAGCCAAGACTGAACCTTCACCACAGGGGTTGCTTCCAACCCCAGGTCCTATCAGGCTGGATTTCTGTGCTTCAGTGAACTCCTACTCATCCTACAAAACGTCTCCCAAGTCACTTCCTCAAGGAAGCCTTCCGTGGCTCCCTCTGGCAAGATTGGTCTCTCTATCCGCTGGCAGGCCTGGGGTGACCCACCTCTGCCCTCTGAGTTTCCATCATCTACCAGTGCCCTGGGCTGTGGGCCTAGTCTAGAGCTTCTGACTTCTCCTAGACTCATATTTCTTCATTCCATGAAAGGGGAACTTAGGGTGAGGTGGATATTTTGACCACCTAAAGGAACAAAATCATTTCTATTCATTCATTCATTCATTCACCCAGTATATGTCGAGCACCTACCAAGGGCCAGGCCTTGTGCTGGGTGCCCTGACAGAGATCACAATAACCAATAATATCATGGGTAAATGCAGCACGACCAAGGGTGGTGCAGGGAGGGGAGATAGCATCATACGACGGCGGAGAGCACGGGCTTGGAGCCACCCTGCCTGGGTTTGGACCACAGCCCCCCCCACCCCACAGGATGAGCTTGGCCAAGCGCTGAGCCTCTCTGAGCCTCAGCTTTATCGTCTGTAAAACAGGGATAATAGCAATGCCTGCCCGTTTCCCGTTGGGAGGATTAAACAGGCCACTGGGGGCCCCTCGGAGCGGAGCCGGTCCACGGCAGAGCTCTGCACGTGTCTGTTCCAACACCTGAGCGTGTGTGGTGGGGCTCCCATCTCCTGAAGGCTAGTGCTGAGCAGTGGTGGAGGAGAAATGGGAATTAACCACAGAGGAGGCGGGAGCACTCCAAGCAGAGGAGCGTGTGTGCAAAGACCCTGACCAGCTGTGTCCCCCGACTGACAGCCCACCTTGGGCACAGCACGGCTCACCTGGACGTGGAGACACGGGGAGCGGCAGCAGCTTCCCTGAAGCATGGTGAAAAAAGGATGACACTTTCTTTATATGATAAAGCATGACACGAAGAATAGACTACAAAGCATTTAAAGAAGATATTCAATATTGGATGTGCATTACATTTCCAAATAAAACATTTTCAAATATCTAAATGAATCTGAGCTGGTTTCTACAAACGTAACTTTTTTCACACCAATATATCAAGTTTTATGCTTGAGATGGGGGTATACGGTGCCTAATCAAGAACTTGTTTCATTGACCAGCTCTCTGGGTTCCTGACCGTCACTGGGAGAGAAACCGCAGGGGCAGGTGGTAGCCCAGGAGAGCTCTGCCTGCGAGGCCGCTGCAGAGCGCCCTCTAGTGGCAGGTGGGAAGTCTACAGGCCGAGTCGCCACCACTGACAGAGAGTTCACAGAGGGGTGCCAAAATAATGTCCCAACATTATTGCAAATGAATTTGAGTGTTGTAAAAAATGATTTTGTAACTATAAAAATTCACCACGACGAACAATCTAGTGCCCTCAGTGGCTGGCAGGTTAGTGTTGGAAAGATCAGAGTTAGAGGGCCCGCAGCCTGGGGTGCCAGAGTGTAGACAGGGAACTGTGGCTCCAGGGAGGGCAGAGGAGGAGGGCGGGGCCCCTGGGGGCCTTGTTGAGGCCTGCGGGAGCCATGCCAGGGGGGCCGTGGGAGGCACACGGAGCGACGGGCTCAGAGCTTCGCTTACCTCTCCAGCTTCAGTCTGCAAAGGGGGCAGGGGGCAGGATGGAAATGGCAGGTTTGGTCTAGAGGTGGAGGACGGCAGCACAGGCCAGGCAGGGGCAGGCAGTGGAGAGCGACAGGTAGGTTGAGGCTATATTCTGGAAGTAAAATGTGCAGGACTTGGTGATAGAATTGATGTGGGGTGAGGGAGTGGGGGGAGGCGGCAGGACCTCGAGGCCTGGCTTCTGGAACTGGGTGGGCAGGGCCCCTCTGGAGGGGTAGCAGCAGCGCCGTGCTGGGCAGGGAGCCACTGGAGTTGGGGGGTGTCACTGGTGAGCACCCTTCCTGGTTTTCTGGGGACAGTCCTGGTTTATACCTATCATGCCGGCATTGTTATTAATTGTGCCCCTCTCACTCTCAAAAGACTCTCTGTTTTCCTCTGATAGTAAATGAAAATAAATATAACAACTGTAAATAAATAACGAATGAATGCATGTATGAGGAGAAGAGACCGCTCTTCCTTACAGTGGAAGCCACAGTGAATGTGGATGGGCTGAATGATACGATTGCACAGTCCCTGTTTGGCAACCAGCTTAGGCACTATTGTTTCTGGCAAGAATCAAAAGCTACTAACACTAGCAGGTGAGAGGCGGATGGAGGACAGGGTGTGCACGTGGACTCAGAGTGCCAACCCCGGAGGAGGCGCAGCACTGACAGAGGGAGAGAGGAACTCTACTGGGAGCAGCCTGGTGCCTCCTCCCGTCCTCCAGCACTGAGGGTCGATGCCAACAGCGACAAGCCGACATCATGGGCCCCAGGGAGAGTGCAGTGAGGAGGACACAGCAGCGTCACTTCTGGGATAGCCCTCCCCAAAACACATAGCCAGAATCTAATCATTAAAATGGCTAATGACTAATGGCTAAGATTCTGCACTCTCACCGCCCAGCCAGCGTTCGTGTCCAGGTCAGGGAACCCCACCACCTGTCTGCCGGTTACACTGTGGTGGCTGCATGTAGCTGTGATACTGAAAGCTGTGCCACCGGGATTTCAAACACCAGCAGGGTGACCCACGGTGGACAGGTTTCAGTGGAGCTTCCAGACTAAGACAGACGAGGAAGAAGGACCTGGCCCCCCACTTCCGAAGAAATGGGCCATGAAAACCCTAAGAACAGCAGCAGAGCATTGTCTGAGAGAGCTCTGGAAGGTGAGAGGAGGGCGCAAAGACTGGGCAGGGTTCCTCTCTGCTGTCCACAGGGTCACTAGGAGTCAGAATTGACCCGACGGCACTCACAACAAAAAATATTTAGGAAGCAATCATTCTACAAAATAACTGAAATGTAGTGTTCAAAGGCATCCAAGCCAAGAAAAGATTGAAGAATGTTCCAGATTGAAGGAGACTCAAGAGACAGGAAAACTCAGCGCAGCGTGTGGTCCTGAACGGGATCCTTTTGTCGTAAAGGACATCATTGGGACAATTGGCATAAACATGAACAGAGTCTGAGGATCAGATGGTGGTGTCCCATTAGTGTGGCTTTCCTGATTCGGGGTGTTTGCATTGTGGTCGTACAGGAGAACAGGCTATTTGAGGAAAATACACAAAAAGCCTCCCGGTGATGGGCATCCTGTCAGCCAGGACTCTCAGATGGTCCAGGGAATAGAAGTTCTTTGTGCTATCTTCGTACGTTTTCTGTATGACTGAAACCGGGACCAGAGGGTAAAACGACTCACCCCAGGTCACTCCTAGGAGCAGAGGCTGACCTGCTCCAGGCTCTCGGGCTTCTCGCCTCCCTCTGCACTCCGCTGACCTCCCCCGCCGGGAAGAGCGTTCCCTGCTCAGAGCTGGCAGTCTCCCTCCATCTGAGGCGCTAGTTTCCCCACGCAGGGATGGACTCAGATAGGATGGATCAACATCGCACCTTTAGCAGCCCCCAGCGACCACGTGGGGCAGGTGGAAGCTGTTCTGAGAAGACAATGAATTTGAGGAGTGAGTCCAATCAAGATGCCTCCCACAGTGCGAGCTGTCCTCTGAGGGGCCGCGCGGTGGGGTGGCCAGCACAACCGGGCTGTGTCCAGCTGCCGCGTCCTGGAATCTCCTTGTCATCAGCATCCCATGCAGTGAGCCGGGAGGGGAGGGGAGGGGAGGGGAAGCACAGAGAAAGGAGGGGAGGGGACAAGGGAGGAGGGAAGGGGAGGGACAGAGAGAGGAGGGGAGGGGACAAGGGGGAGGGAGGGAGAGAGGAGGGGAGGGACAGAGAGAGGAGGGGAGGGACAGAGAGAGGAGGGGAGGGGACAAGGGAGGAGGGGAGGGAGGGACAGAGAGAGGACGAGAGGGGACAAGGGAGGAGGGGAGGGAAGGGAAGGACAGGGTGGGGACAAGGGAGGAGGGGAGGGGACAAGGGGGGAGGGGAGGGACAGAGAGAGGAGGGGAGGGAAGGAGAGAGGAGGAGAGGGGACAAGGTAGGAGAGGAGGGGAGGCAAGGGCCACACAGCTGCCACAGCCCTGATGCAAATGAGCCCTGAGCGTGCATGGCCCCTCCCTCGCTCCCCCACCCTGTGGTCTAAAGGGTGGGTCTGTCTCTCCTGGTCCTGAACCTTTTGGTCTCAGGATCCCTTTTCACTCTGAAAAATTATTGAGGTCCCCAAACAGCTTTTGTGGATGGGAGTTTTGTCTGTCAACGTTTACCATAGTCGAAATTAAAAACTCAAAATTGAATTTTAATTAAAATTAAAGCACACATTCCGTTGGCTGTCAGAGCTATGGTGTCATCACAGTCAGTCTGGAACATTCCACTGTGCACTCGTGGGAGAACGAGAGTGAGAAAGGTTGATGTGTCTTATATTACTCTGCAATGGCTTTGACCTCACAAACCCATCAGAGGGTGTCAGAAGCCCCGAGGGTCACAGACCGAGGTGTGAGGCCCTGGTCAGGCCACGCCCCTGCACCAGCCATTGCTGTGGTCACTGGAGGGAGACTGGCAGCTGGGGGTGAAGCTGAAGATGCAGTGCCCACGACCAGCCGTCTGTTCCTCTGGACCCACCCAAGAGAGCTCCTGCGCCCGCACGTGCCGGCTGGAAAGGCAGACAGCAGGAGGTGCACGAGAACGTCGTTGGCTTTCACAGTTTGGAAACAAGCCGAATGACAGAACTGACAAGTAGACGATGCTGTTTCTATCTCAGAATACCATACAGTAGCTAGGAGCATTGACAGAGACGGGTCCCCCAAACAAACTGAATGAAAGAAGCAAGTTGTGGAAGAAAAGGGTCAGTAGAAAGCCACCTGATTAATTTAAAGCACACGAGACGGTGCCACACCTTGTCACAGACCCACACGTTTAGCTGCATTGATAACCACAAAATTCAAGAGAGTGTGATAGTGGTCACCCCGCTGGGGGTCTGCGGAGGGTTACACAGGGAGGTTTCCTTGTGTCTCTGATGTTTAATTCGTAACGCTGTCTTTATAACACCTCTCTGAGTGACTGCAGGAAAGGGGGAGCTGGGACGAGCGGTGGGGTTGCGACCACCAGTCTTCGGCTGGTTCTTTCCAGTTTTGAGTATGTGTAGTGGAGACTGCCGGCTGCCTACCTAATATCCGTTTTCTTTCTTTCTGAGGAAGACTGGCCCTGGGCTGACATCCGTGCCCATCTTCCCCCACTTTACATGGGACGCCGCCACAGCATGGCTTTCCAAGCGGTGCATCCGTGCACACCCGGGATCCGAACCTGCGAACCCCGGGCCGCCACGGAGCGTGCGCACTTAGCCGCTTGCGCCACGGGGCCGGCCCCGAAAGTGAGAGTTCTTAAATGCAGCTCATGGGAAAGCGCCTCACACAGAAGGGGGACAACTGGAAACAGTTGTTTCTTTCACCCTTCACCCCTTCCTCCTTCTTCCTGCCAAATAGGTAGGACAGGACTGTTGGAGCTGCAGCTGCCGTCTTGTGACCATGAGGCCCTGTGAGGATGGAAGCCAAGACAAGACGGCAGAGCAGAAAGGTAGAGGGAGCCGGGGCCTTGGTGACATCACGGAGCCCTGCGCTAGCCCTGCACTGCCACCTCCTGAGCTCACCTTGTCGGGGAAAAATAACCTCTCTTGATTTAAGCCGCCTGGGTCCAGGTCGCGTCCACTCACAGCAAGACAGCCTCCCCACCCGCAGCTCCCCAAGCCCGAGAGGAGCACGGTGGGTCTCACCGCAGACGCCAACGACAGGCGCCCACTTCCCTCCCTCGCTAATCCTGCTCTGCTCTTTGCCTTTTCATGGTCTGTGTTTCAAGCTTGTTGAGCCTGGTTTTTTTTTTCCTCTTGGTGCCAAAAAATAAAATTTCAGCATTTAGCCTTGAAAACTCTAAGCCTTTCTTACTGCTGGTAAAAGAAATCTCAGCAAGATAAGAAGGAAAAATTGTTCCCTCTTCCCCTACAGCTGCAAAGACTCAGACGCTCTTCGGAATCATAAAGCTGGTTCCAATAAGTCGTGAATTGGGAATATTCACCAAAAATGTACGTCTTTTCTCCTCTGCAGTGTGGAGACTGATGTGAAAACGCACAATCCTGTTCCACGTTCTGTCAGTATAAGCGTCCTTAGAAGGATTATTTGCACCACGCAGTCTTGTAAGACATCTGGCCTTTGGGCCTGGCTTCTGTGTCCTGTAAAATGTGACCTTCAGCCCTCTCGAGCTGCAAGGCCCACGAGGGGGGCCTTATGTCATCATTTCTCACCCTGATGATAATATTTAATTTGGCATCTGTTATTTTCTGGAATTTCTGGGCCAAACCTTAAGAGGATCATTGCCACTCGCATTAAGGAAGAAATTAATAAAAGCTAAGATGTTGTTAGATTCCTTCTTTGAACCCAGATTCCGAGACTCTTGTCTTATTTAAGTCAACGCTGATCTCCCAGTCCTCGCTCATGGGTTCCCCTGTGCAGAGCGGCCTCCTGCTCTGCTGCCCTCTTCATTTCACTAACACCGGCTCACCCTTCAAGCTTGCCCAGAGTCTCCATCTTGGAAGGACCCTGCCCATAGCAGAGCTGGGCCTCCTTCTCCATGCCCATAGCCCCCCCAGCATCTCCCTGGCATAGCTCCCCCCTCACTCACATCAGCTAGGGCTCCTCAAGTTACCAGGCACAGGAGCCCGATTCAGAGTGGCTTGGGCAAAAAAGGAGCTGCGTTGGCTCCCGTGCCTGGAAACCACCCCTGTGCCACACTCAGGCACAGATGGATCTAGGCGCTGGGGCGATGCTTTGCTCCCTGTGTAGGCTCTGGCTGTGCCCTGGGATGCCTTCACCCTCAGAGAGGCTCTAACAAGGGGACAGCAGCTCTAAGAACACATTCCACCAGCTCAGCCAATCCTGTAGAAAGAGATGTCCTGTTCTCAAGGTCCAGAAACTGCTCAGTGATTCTGATTGGCTTGGCCCAAGCACCACATGCATCTCTGAGCCAATCTCTGCAGCCTCTCACGGGCTAGGCCTGAGCACATGCCCACCTGTGCGCCGACGGAGGGTCAGTCCTTGAAAGGGCAAGGGTGGGGCTTCCCATCCACAGACTGAGCTGGCACAAAAGACCACTGCAATATAAGGGTGTCCTCTGTTTTCTTGTCTGCGTCCTGTGTCCAGACAGCCACAGAGCCTGGCCTGTAGCAGGTTCTCAGGGAGTGTCTGCAGGATGCATGAGGAGGAGGCATAAGATGCAGCGGGGAGATGTCTGAAGCCGCCGTGCCACAGCTTTAGAATCCCTCGGATAGTTCCAACTCCAACAGAAGGGCGGGCAACAGCCACGAGTCACTGGTGCAGGCCAGGTGGATCTGTCAGAACTGGGGGAACGTGCCCCAGTCTGGGATTGTTGCATCTTGTGAATGTTTTTCTTTTCTCGAGAAGCTGAAAATCTGGAAGTTGTGTGAAATCTAATATTTAAATTCTGACAACTAATTTTTAAGACTTTTTTAAACACTGTGCACGTGCAGGAGCCACCCGTTTACAAGGGTAATGAAACATCAGAGCGCTCCACGACCATTGCTGCGCTGGCCACACGAGTGTGCCGGCACCCACACCGGTCTGGGAGCCAAGGGTTTCCGGGACCACCCCCAGGGGCAGGCCCATGTCCCCCGCGGTGAGGCCCCCAGTGTGAGGTGTGCCCCCAGCCAGCCCCGCAGCTCAGCCCCAGCCCAGGCCCGGCCCACGAAGATGGCCATCTCCTTCGGGGGGCTCTCAAATTTTCCGCCTCGAATCAGGCCCGTCTTCCCCAGAATGCCATTCAGCCCCAGCCAAGTAGAACTGATTTTGCATCCCAGGGCCTCCCGGAGCCCCTAACAAGATCTTGACTGGAGCAGGCTTTAAACATTCTTCACAGCGGGTGATGGGGTCTTGATTTACTGGATGTGCTCAGCTGAGTTACCGTCTCCAAACCGTATGAGAAATAAACGCTGGCCACGCTTAGGCGGCCAGCAGGCGCCTCCTGATCCACGGGGCCAATTCCGTGGCCGCTCCCTGCGAGCAGCCCCAGCACCCCCGAGGAAGGTCCCGCTTAGGAACGGAGGGTGGAGAGCCCCCTGGAAAGAAAGGCTACTCTGTGCCAGGCCCTGCACAGGATGGGAGGGGAGGCCTTCACAGAGGACAAGCAGGCGTGATCAGTGGCACATGACAGGTGAGGAAACCGAGGCACAGAGAGCCAGGGGCCCTGCTAAGGTCACAAGTGAGGAAAAGGCAGAGCTGGGACTGGGAATCGGGCTGTCTGCTCCATATGCTCAAACGCTGTGCATTCGGACCCAGCTCGCCCATAAACGCCCCAGGGGCTCGCTGGCCCCTCCCGGGCAATCCTTTGAGGGTTTTCTCTGCACCCCCAGACTGGCTGTGGAGGGGCTGCAGGTTCCTCACCTTGGTCCAATGGCCCCAGAGACAAGGCTCGGAGTCCTCTCTACGTGGGAGGTGTTTCTTCGAGGCTTGGCGGTGGAGTGCAGTGGTTAGAGGCCTGCTGGGGGTGCAGCGTGGCTTCCCACTCTCCCTTTGGCCTACCTCCCAGCTCCACTTCCCACGAGACAGTAGCTGACCTCTCTGGGCCTCAGTGTCCTCATCTGTAAAATGGGGTCAGGGAAGAACAGCTGTCTTGCAGGATACTTACCAATACTTGAGCAGCATTGCCTCTTGTGGAGGACCTGTGGGTGGGAAATGAGGGCTGACTCACGCTCTAAGAGACAGCAGCCCCACAAAATCTAGAACGGCCTTGCCTTTGCACCTGCCCTGCCGGGTCCAGGTCTAGGTCTGGGGACAGAGCCTATGCATGCATCCCCAAGGATGCAGGGTGCTTGGGACCCACGTCTTTTTGGTCTTTTCTGCAGTTCTGGGGAGTATGGCTCCAGTCTCTGGCACTGTGGTCCTGCTGCGAGGCCATGGGGACAGCCAAACAGCCACTCAGCTCCAGGCCACTTGCACCACTCTGTTCACTGGGGCTTAGACCCCTCACCCCTCCCGAAACCCACTTCTGAGACAGAGGAAACACGCACTGGTGGCTGCAGCCCCCCTTTCCAATGGTTCAGCAGCCCCATTGTGCCCCCTGCCGTGGGGAGGCAGAACGGTGGACACGGGGAGCAGTGGCAGGGGAGTTCGCCCCGAGCCTCCATCTGCTGACGGGCTTGGCGACACGGTGCCTGACATCCCAGGTGGCAGGTGCAGACAACCTGGGCATCGTCAGAGGCGCACCCCGGAAGCCGGCTGCTCTAGGAGGGGCCGCTCTCCTCGTCGTTGAGAGAGAAGCATGCTTGTCCTTCCTGGGCTCAGGGCCTGTACAAACCGCACGGCAGTGACAGCTTGTCAGGGAGGGGACAACGCTCCCTATGTCGGCATCCAGAGGGTGGCTCAGCACAGGGTACCGGAGGCGCACTGATAAACGGCAACCGTGGATGCTAGCGTTCCCTCGCTTCACAGGCCCATTTCTGAAAGCAAGCCTGTGCCCCCCGGGGTCACAGAGGCCCCATCCCAGCGCAGACGTGAGGCCGTTGGAGCCTGAAGGGAGAGACATTTGGGTCGTGAGCCTGGCCCAGGCGTCACTAAGGGAAGCCATGAAGAGGAGGGGACAACTTTTGTGTGAAGCTGACAGAAAGATCAACGAGATCCAAAAACAAGGCCCTGGACACAGAAGGTGAGAGGATGACCCTGTGGGCCCCAGAGCTGCTCGTTGTCCCCAGTCTGGACCCCGTTCTCCCTGGCAGTTGGAAATCAAATCAACTGAGCATCTCCTGTGTACCAAGCGGCCTGTCTCACTGACCCGTGTGTCAGTCAGGGTGTGCTAGGATGCGCCACACTAACAAACCCCAAATCTTAGAGGCTTAAGGGACAAGGTTTCTTTCTTGTTCCGGGTGAGTGTTCAGTGCGACTTAGCAGAGGAATTCTCCTTGTGGGCCCCTCAGGACCAGGGTGACAGAGGCTCTTCCCCCATCACTGTGGCAGGACAGAGCAACGTCCCGGCAGCTAAATGCTCCTACCCGGATGTGCCACGTGCCACTTCTACTCACAGGTCATTAGCCAATGGCAGTCACACGGCATAACCCCTCCTCCTAAAGGGGGCAAGGAAGGCAATGATCCCGTACGTGTGTCCAGGAGAAGAGGCAGAATGTGTGGGTGACTCTCGAGAGAACCCCTTACACAGGAGCTGTGACTCCCAGTCCACAAACCTGGGAGAGATTTTCCAGAATGCTGCTCAGTTTCCCACTTGGCCCTGTCATACCAAGTGGGTGGAAGATTTAATCTCAGTCATTCTTGGGATTTTCTGCCTGGTCTGTGGATCTAGTCAAGGTCCCAGGATCTCGCACAGACTCAGGATCAGTGGGAGAGAAGATTCAGTGCCATTTGTTATGGGCTGAATTTGTGTCCGCCCAAAATTCTTCCGTTGAAGCCCTAACCCCAATACCTCAGAACGTGACTGTATTTGGAAAGAGGGCCTATAAGAAATGATTTAGGTAAAATGAGGCCATTAGGGTAGCCCTAATCCAATCTGACTGGTGTTCTTATAAAGAGAGGGAATTGGGGCACACAGAGAGACACCAGGGATGTGCAGCACAGAGGAAAGGCCATGTGAGGCCACGGTGAGAAGGTGGCCATCTTCAAGTCGAGAACAGCCCTCAGAAGAAACCAACCCTGCTGACACCTCGATCTTGGACTTTAGCTTCCAAAACTGTGAGAAAACAAATGTCTGTTGCGCGAGCCGCCCGGTCTGTGACACGTCGTTATGGCAGCCTGAGCAGACTCACGCACCACTGGTCATGTGTTCACACCGTTACCACTGAGGCCCCAGCGCTCCTGGCCATGGGGACCTGCAGGTCTCAGAGCTCTGCTGTGTGGGTGCCACACACAGGCTGGGAGACCTTTTACGGTGCGAGAACCTTGTGCCAGAGTCTTCCTCCCTACACTCACAAGGGTGCCACTTTACCTGGAGCCTGGCCTCCCTAGTACCCGGTCCCCAGTGCTCAAGGCCACACAGACCTCATTCCCAGGGGATCACCACTTGTTTCTTCCCACAGCCCTTTCTGCCCTCTGTAACCCAGGACATTTGAGAACCGAGTCAGGAAGTCGTCCACAGCTGCAGGCTTCCCTGGGCAAGGCAGCCCAGGACCAAACTCCCACTAACGCAGGAGGGAGGAAAAGGGGGAAGTTTAGGAAGGAAAAGCAAAAATTGGTATCTGGAAATACTATCCCATCTCCCTCAAACGACCCCTTGACGGGTATATTATGATCACCCCATGTTTCAGTTAGGATTGAGTTTGCCGTAAACAAAATAGTTTCTTTCTGTCACATAAAAATAAGTCTGTTGAGAGCAGTCCCGTGCTGGGACAGCAGTGCCCTCACCATTAGGGACAAAGATTGTTTTGTCTTTCTACTTGACCGTCATTGGTGAATAGCTTCCCAAGTTCACCTCATCATCCAAGATGGCTGCTGGAGATTCAGTCATCACATCTGAATTCCAGGAAGCAGGAAAGAGAAAGACAGGAGGACAAAAGAGCACATTTCCTCCCTGAGTCAGCTCCCTTTAAGCAGCCTCTGCTAAAAAAAGTCTCTCCTACTTCTGCTAACATCCCACTGCCAGAACTTAGTCACAGGAGTGACTGCAATGGAGGCAGGGAAATGTCACCTGTTACCTAGGTGCTTCACTGACCCACAAAACATCAGGGTGCAGTTGCTAAGGGAGGAAAGATTGGATATCTGCCACCCCTGTCACCCAACTTAGGGTCAGAGAGAAGACAAACTTGCCCAAGGTCCATGGCCCACGAGCAGCAGCTGTAGGGAAGTGAGACTAGAACTTGGCCACATATGGTTCCAGAACCCCCCATCCTGGCCACTCTTCTGCATGGTGTCTCTTGCCACCCAGCCACAGCACACAACAGGTCGTCCTGGCAGAACAGACACGAGCAGGCCCTTCCCGGAAGATCGGAAACTTGAACAGCACACAGTGCTGGTGATGCTGTGCTGGTACAGTCTCTCTGAAGGGTGTGTTGGTTCAGTTTAGGGTCAACTGTGAGTGAGAGGAAAATCCAGAGTGGTTTAAACAAGACAGATATTTCTTTCTTTCTCATATCCAAAACCTCTGAAGGCAGGAAGTCCAGGGCCATCACAGGTGCACCACAGTGTCAGGGACATGGCTCCCTCTACCCTGCTGCACTGCCCGAGAGCTTCCATTCCCAAGATCACCCTGTGATTCAAGATTGCTGCCACAACTCCTGCCATTATAACCACATCCCAGTTAGCAGGGAAGAACAGAGCCTACCCTCTTTCTTTAAGGGAGTTGCACGCACACTTACATCCCAGGGGCCAGAACTTAGTCATGTGGCCACACCCACCTGCAAGAAAGGCTGGAAATTGTAGTCTTTATTGCAGGCATCTGTGTATCCAGCTAAAAATCAG
Source organism: Ceratotherium simum simum (assembly GCF_057802395.1). Classification (NCBI taxonomy): domain Eukaryota; kingdom Metazoa; phylum Chordata; class Mammalia; order Perissodactyla; family Rhinocerotidae; genus Ceratotherium; species Ceratotherium simum. The sequence goes on from NC_141904.1 coordinate 92,501,841, forward strand.
GGATTCTATTACAATGGAGGAAAAAGAGAACATCTATTGGAGGACAGCTATTAGTCTCTTCCAGAAGACTATGAGACTAATTAAAACCAATTAAGACTGTGTGCTCTAACAATTCCACTTGCATGAGTTACCAAATGCATATTTATACGGATTTTTCTCGCTGCGTTGTTGCAAAATCTATTGGACACAAAAGTCCCTCCCGAGAAGACTAGTTAAATTGCCATGTATCCATAACGCATGCAGCTCTCACACCTGACACGGATGATCCCAAGATCAACGGTCAAGTGGAGAACACAAGCTATGGAACGTTTACGCTCCCAAACAGGGGCTACGACACACACACAGGTCAGGGAGACCCTGGCCTCACGGTGCAGGGCGTTCACACACACACACACACACACACACACACAGGTGCAGGGCGTTAACACACACACACACACACGTCAGGGAGACCCTGGCCTCACGGTGCAGGGCGTTAACACACACACACACACACAGGTCAGGGAGACCCTGGCCTCGCGGTGCAGGGCGTCACACACACACACACACGGTTACGGAGGAGACGGGGAAACTGAACGTCCACGTGGCGGAGGTTCACCTCTCACTCTACACCCCCTTGCACTGCAGGAACTGGGTTGTTTTTGCCATTTACATATACCTCCTAAGCAGACTCGAGCCTCTTCTGCGCGGCTCCCTGCCGACTCCGCTGTTTGCTCAGTAACCGCACTGCGCAAACCCAGGCTGTCGCTCTCACGTCACACTGCGCGTGCGTCAAATGCTGCGGGTCTTGAGCCCAGCTCTGGATGAGACGGTTAAATCCCCGGCGTCTGGCCCTCAACACCTGCCCTGCTCGGAAAGCCCTGCAGGATTTCCTTCCCCGCCTGACAGCCTTCTGCCAAAACTGTGAGGTCGCAGCAAAGCGTGCCACTTGGGAGAAGCCTGCCAGGACACCCCCGGCAGCCCCGCGGTCCCCTGGGCCGGAGTCCCACTCACTGGTTGTCTTTGCCCCTGACAGTGCCATGCCCGCAGACAGCCCTCTGGGCCTGGGTCCCGGGGAGCCTGGCACACTGGCCCCACAGCCATGAGCCGTGCTGGAGCTCGTGCCTCAGTGCCCTCCCAAGAAAGAGGGCCGGCTGGGGAGGGAGGCGCCAGCCCTGACCCTTGGCACCCCTATTTCCTAGTCCTTACAGAGCTCCCTGCGAGAGAGGCTTTCTCATCCCCATTTTACAGCTAGCGAAACCAGAGCTTCAGGAGGGCAAGTGGCTGCCCAAGACTGGCGTAAGGAGCAGAGAAGGGAAGGGACCCACAGGGTGGGGAGGCACTGGCTCACAGAAACCATGCATCTCTTTCCATGTCTGTCTCCTCTGCTCCAACAGTGGCCCCGTGGCAGGGACGGCTGGGATCGGATTTCTCTGCGCTTCTCCAGCAGCCAGGTGGGGCCTGCAGCCTGGCCCACGTTCCTTGTTGAGCAGGTGTAGGAGCCCTCGGGCTCCCAGGGCACGGGCTGTGCAAGGACCTGCCGGACCTCTGAATGTCACAGCTCCTCACCCCGGCCCTCCGGCTCCCGAGAGGAACCAGCCCCACTATTCCTGCAGAACCTCCACAGTCACACCTTCTGCTCCTTTTCCTTTTTATTAAAAAATAGATCAAGAAAATATACACACTTCAGCCCACCCGCCAGAGTGGGCTTTGCGGAGGCCAAAGTGCCAAGGGGAGGGGGCAGAGGGCTGAGGAGGGCCAGACGAGTCCTGGGTGGCCAGGTTTTCGAGAAAGGAGGTGTCCTCGGCCAGCCAGGCCTGACCCTGGGAGATCAAGTCTGGGCCATGTCGCTGAGCAGGGCAGAAGGGGGAGGTGGCCTCCAGCTAGAGCAGAGGTGGCAGAGGGCAACTGGGAGCCTGGAGAACAGGGCGAGGCCTGCACAGGGCTGCCACCCTCACAAGGCTCTGTCACCTCATCCTCCCCGCCCGGGGACTCTGCGTTCCCTGGCCTCCTCTCCAGTCTGCCCTCCACAGGGCCCAGCAGGTCTTCCAGCCAGGGCGGCCGCACTCAGGCATTGATAGCCTTCCAGCGCTCGCTGTCCGTGCTGTTGATGCTGCCGGTGTGGCACGGCATGGAAGCAATGTCGTCCAAGTAGGCCACCCCACCGGCCGAATCGAACTGTGTGCTGGCAGCCCCTGCCGCCTCAAGGCCCTCCCGCCGGGCCACAGCGTAGGGCTGGGGCAGGTGCATGTCCGGTTCCTCGGTCTCGTCCACTTGGCATTTGTAGGAGAAGAGGATCTTGGGCTCTGAGCTAGTCGTGAGAACAGAGGGCAGGGGAGCCCCACCACATAAGTCAGGAAAGGGCTTCCCTCACTGGGCAACAACGCCATCAGACAGGGGAGGAAAGGCGCTAACGGCTGTCTAACGCCGCCCCGAGAGGTCCCCATTGCTCGGACTCTAGAGGCCAACAGGACTTGTTCTAAAGCCCGGCCCTCCCCGTCCTGGCTGTGTGGGCGCGGGCAAACAGCTTCTGTGCCTGCTCTCTCATAACACAGGAGCACGGCTCCCACCTCGGCAGGCTCCTTGTGTGGGGAGAACAGAGGTCAGTTCTGAGCCTTAGCCAGGACATGGCCCAAAGTGCTAATAAGCAAAGTGGGCTGTGACCTCCTGCAGCTCTGACTACTGCCCACTGTACGCTTACCCAACCCCTCAGTCCTCAGTATAACTTGGGGGAAGCACTGCCCCCATCTTACAAAAAGGAACCTGAGGCCAGCGACACAAATCATGTGTGCAGGGCCCCACCCAGGTCAGGGCTGGGATCCAACCGAGCCCTTTTCACTCCACCTCTGACGGCCGTCCCAGCTCTACCGTGCGGGGCAGATCCCCACCTCTCCCTCAGACCTGGCAGGTGGGGAAGGAGGAGTGGGGTGGGGGCAAAATGCCCACGCTCCTGCCACAGCAGAGGCCAGGGACCAACACTCAATGCCACATGTCCTTAGCATCTGTCTCCCTGACGCCTCCAACACACAGGTGCACAAAAGTGCCCCCAACTCACGCTGAAATACACACTGGACCTCCCCAACCCTGCTCCTCACCCAGTCACCCCCACTAGAATACAAGCTCCCAGTGCAGGGTCTGTGTCTACTCTGCTCCCCGTTGTGTCTGCAGCTACACAGTGCCCAGCACACAGCAGGTACTCAATAAATGCTTGCTGAATGAATGAAAAACAGCAAGTGCAGAACAATGTGCACAGCCGCTCTCTCTTGTAGAGAAAGCATATATGCCTGTGTGTGTTGCATACATAGTGTGTATATGTATGTGTATGCTAAATGTATGTGTGTTATGTGTAGGTATGCGTGTATGTGTATGTATATGTGTGTGAGTATATATGCACGTGTATGCATGGATGTATTTATAAGCATGCATGTATGTGTATCTGTGTATGCTCTGTATGCACACGCTGCCGCCTCTATTCTGGAGGCCAAGCAGGCACAGGGAGCAGGGACACTCCAGACCAGACGCGCATGCGCGGGAGAAGGCGCAGTGCTGCCGGCAGCCACGCGGGGGCGCCCGCGGCCCCGGCACAGCGGGCGGGGTGCGGGCCCAGAGCTCCTCTCCACCCCCTGCCTGCCGGGGGCGCTCTGGGAAAGACTCACCCGAAGAAGCCCCGGAGGAAGGCCACGTAGATGAGCGGTGCGAAGAAGCTGAAGTAGAGGAACGTGGTGGCATCTACGCAGCTGGAGAAAGGGGAGGGAGGGGCGCATCGGGGCGCGGCCTCGGCTTGGCCTCCCCCTACCGACCTAGGCGCCCTGCCTCCCGCTGAGCCGGCGACACCCCGTGTCCTGCCCGCCCACGTCCCAGAGTCCCTCAGTGATGTCACCCCATGTCCCAGAGCCCCTCGGTGATGTCCCCCCGTGCCCCGCCCACGTCCCAGAGCCTCTCGGTGAGTCCTCCCCCCGTGCCCCCCCACGTCCCAGAGCCTCTCGGTGAGTCCTCCCCCGTGCCCCGCCCACGTCCCAGAGCCTCTCGGTGAGTCCTCCCCCCGTGCCCCGCCCACGTCCCAGAGCCTCTCGGTGAGTCCTCCCCCGTGCCCCGCCCACGTCCCAGAGCCCCTCGGTGAGTCCTCCCCCGTGCCCGCCACGTCCCAGAGCCTCTCGGTGCGCCCTCCCCCCGTCCCCCCCCCACGTCCCAGAGCCCCTCGGTGAGTCCTCCCCCGTGCCCCGCCCACGTCCCAGAGCCCCTCGGTGAGTCCTCCCCCCGTGCCCCGCCCACGTCCCAGAGCCCCTCGGTGAGTCCTCCCCCCGTGCCCCGCCCACGTCCCAGAGCCCCTCGGTGAGTCCTCCCCCCGTGCCCCGCCCACGTACCAGAGCCCCTCGATGATGTCGGCGCAGAGGAGCGCGCTTCCCAGCCCCTGCAGCAGGTTCAGCAGCGCCAGGATGCCCGCGTACACGTAGAAGCTCCTCCGCGCTGGGAGGGTTGGGGGTCTGTGAGGTCCTGCCCACGTCTCCACCCTTCGTCCCCAGTGTGTCGCCTGGACCCCTCTGGGGGTCGTCGGAGGCCTACCCCCGCCCCACCCAGGGTTCTCCAGCTCATGGCCACAGCAACCCGAACAGACCCCACCCTACACCCAGCCCTGCCCCACAGCCCCTCACAAGGCAGGGAGATGCGCTCCTTCAGCGGAGTCTTGGGGAGGACGACCACCAGAGAGTAGACCTGTGGAGCCAGAGCGGACCTGAGGAGGATGCTGGGGAGCACCAGGCCCAGAGCGAAACCCAGTGCCAAGAATCCCCGCCTCTGCCTCAGGCTGGAGGCTCCCACCACCCCAGGGTGCCCCCCTCCGCCTCACCAGGAAGAAGAAGCAGGAGCTGACCAGCCAGAACTGGCGGCCCCCGTGCCCGTAGATGTTGAAGTCCTCAGCTGAGAGGTGGGCGTCAGGGTACAGGATCTCCAGCGTCCCCTGCAGGGCGGGCAGGGAGGGTCTCACAGGCTCAGCCACCGAGAAAGTCCCCGTACTGTACCCTTCCCCTGAGACAAAGCCCCCGAAGCTCTCCACCACACCACGCCCACCCCCTCGGCCTGGCCCTCCGAGTTCCCTACCCCAGCCTGCTCTCTGGCCACGTCCTGCCCATCTAGCTCCGGGGGGGGGGGGGGGGGGGGGGGGGGCTGGGCAAGGGGCGGCCCCTGTCCAGTCTATGGCTGGACGGCTCTCAGTGCAGTCTGCAGACCTGCACTCTCCCCACCCTGGGCTGCTGGTTCACACCGCAGCTGCTGGGCATTCGCACCTCCCCATGCCGGCCTACTGGATCAGAACCTGCAGAAGCCCTGGAGCACGGCTTGTTAACACGCATCCCACGTGACTCCTTAGGTGCATTTAAAGTTTGGGAATGCTGCATCTGATAACATTCAACGCCTGACCCAGCACCAGGAGGCAGTGGATGCCGGGCCCTCACTGACCCCCACCTCCTCCGGGGAGCCCCCAGGGCTGCCCTGCCCCACCCCCCCTTACCTGGGTGACAGAATAGGCCAGGGACAGCACCGTGGTGATGGCCAGCACCCGCTTGATGCTTGACTTGCTCTCCAGGTGACCTGGAAGAAACGTGCCGGCCACTCAGTGGGAGCCAGCCAGGTGACTGTGGTGGGGTCGGCCCCCGCCAGGGAGGGGCAGGGAGAGCGTTGGCCCCAGCAGGACACGCACCAAAGGCAAGGCCCAGGATGACCACACTCAGCTCGATGGCCAACAGGAAGAAGCGGGTAATCTCCCACAGGATCTGGACACAGAGTGGGCAGAGCGTCAGCCTAGGGCCCAGCCGCCCCTCTCCCCGGCACCCAGCACCCGCCCCCTGGTCGGCTGGCCCAGCCACACCTTATCAGCAACAGTCGCAGCGTCTGAGGTGCTGACCGTCATGGACACTACAGCCCGGGCGATGCCCACCAGCGCCACCACGAACACCTGGTGGGCGAGAGGGGGCGGGGTGGTGGGGCCGGGGAACAAGACCTCGGGGAACCACAGGGACTGCAAACCCACACTTGCATTTGCAGGAGCCTTCGATTCCTCAAGAATGGAAGGATTCACACAAACCAAGTTGGGGTGGGATCAGGGAGGTGGGGAGCCCCTCCACCACTGGTGACCTCAGGCCTGGCCCTCCCTTCTCGGGCCTCAGCTTCCTGGCTACACTGACAGGCTCTGAAGTTAGTAGGGTGACATGGTGGAGCCAGACTGCCTGGATTCAAATCCCAGCTCTGCTACTTCCTGTCTCTGTGACCTCAGGCAAGTAACTGCACCTCCGTGCCTCAGTTTCCTCACCTGTGAAATGGGATAAAAATAGCACCTACTGCATTTGATTTTGGGAAGATCGAACGGGTAAATAAAGGTAGCAGCGCGTGCCTGGCACCCAGTCAGGGCTAGGTACACATCTGCCATTCGTGTTGTTGTGTTTATGGTCTTAATCCCGAGACATGGGGACTGGGAAGAGGAGGCTGCACGGAAGAGGTGCCAAAGACCCTGGGGAAGGCTGCCGTGCAGCAGGTTTTGCAAAAGTGCCCATGCTCAGCATCTGCGGCTCTTGTCAGCCCAGGGTCCACCCCCTTCTTCTGGCAACAGCCCCGTTCCTCTCCCTCCTCTCTCACGTGGTTCAAGAGGGGCTGACCCCACCCCTCCTGGCTTCAGGGACAGGTCTGTGACCTAGGGCTGGCCGTTCAGCGTATGCCATTCCCCTGGTTTGGGGATGGGGCGGGACCAAAGGGAGTCTACTGAAAGTCACACCCAGGACATCAGGTGCAGCCGCTGGGAAAGGAAGCCTGGAGTTGCTGGGGCTGCCTGGCTGCCGCGAGGGCGGAGACTGCTGGAGACAGGGCCATCAGAGAGATGCCAAGCTGAGAGGGAGGCAGAGATGGTGTCCCGACGGCATCCAGCTGTGCCTGAAGCCCTGGGGCTTGTCAGTTTCTCAGTGAAGACTTTCTCTTCAGCTTCTGTGAGTTTAAGTTTGGTTTTCTGACCCATAAAAACAAAAGAGCCCAGATTCATGCACACTCCATCCTTTGTGCCATGACAACCACGTCCAAGCCTTGGGGAGGCTGACAGCACTCAGCAGGGCAGGCTGCAGAAGCAACACACTGCCGCATGCCTACTGTATGCCAAGCCCCTACTGCACTGGAGCTATGCACACTGTCTCATTTGGTGCTCACAGGAGTGCCACAAGCTAAAGCAGATCCAGATTCAACACACATCACGTAGGAAGGCACTGGGGCACAGAGAGGGCAAGCCACTGGCCCAAGGTCATTCAGCACAGCTGGGGTCTGCCGGAGTACACTCGTACCGCTGCCTCCTGGGCTCTCTAGAACAAAATCTCCAGGAGTAGGAGGGCAGGGCAGTGCTGACACCCCTGCCCTGCCTCATGCTCTTGGGCATCAGCCCTGGGCCCCTTTTCCCTGCCCACTCTCCCAGAAAGGGCATCTGCCTGACATACAGTAGGTGCTTAATATCTGTTGAATAAATACACAAACAAGTAAATGGTCAGAGAGGCAGTGAGAGACAGCAGAGAAGAAAGGAGGCCTCTATCCCTACCCCTGCCCACCTCCACCTCACAGGGAGGGGGCTCCAGTTGGCTCACAGCCTCTGGGGCCTCCAATGGCCTCCAGGGTTCCCCGTGGCCTCCCTTGCGTCTTTGCCTGCCCACTGCCCACTCCTCTGACTGCGAAGTTCTGAGCCGGGCCACAAACAGGGAGACCAGGGACCCACCGAGCTCTCAGGTAGTGGTAGTTAAGAGGCACAGAGAGGGGAGGACTCCAGCCAGTCAGGTCTGGGCCCTGAAGGAAGGGAGCCAGGCAGCCTGCACCTGAAGCCCGCACCTGGAGCCACCTTCTCAACTACAGCCCTGCTACCTCTTCCCAGGCAACACACACCAGGACCACTAAGTGAAGAGAATGCAGGGTCTCCCAACAGACAGGAATTCTGCTCCAAAGAGGTCTGGCAGAATGTGTGGATGGATGGACAGATGGATGCATGGAGGCTGCAGTGGGCATTCTTCCCCCCCAGCATCCATTCTCCTTCCCTCTAGTAAAGGTTGCCCAGTTTTCTTCCAGGAACCACCACTCTCCTCAGTCCATATAGTCTGGCTGAGCTGACTCCACCCTCCCAGCTCCAAAATGCCCCTTTCCCTACTAGTCACAGTGATTGGCTCAGGGATGAACATGGGATCCAAGGTGGGCCAATCAGAGGGAATTCCAGGTCTATACTGGCACCACCAGGAAAGAGGTACTCTTCTGCTGGAGTTGGCAGGGAGGCAGGATATTAGCTCAAAGCTCTTCTTGGCTATCTTTGACACCATATAGGGAGAACTCATCTGAGATGAGGTCAGAGAGGAAGAGAGATACAGAGAGAGACAGAGTCCTGATGACATCAGTTAATTCCCTGGATCCAGCTATACCTGAAGCTGTTTTTTCATTACAGAGGCAGTTAATAATTCCTTTTTTTGCTTAAGCCAGTTGGAGTTGGGTTTTCTATCACCAGTTGGAGTGAACTCACCAGGATATAGAAGGTGATAAAAATGGGGCTGGAAGTGATGCAGATCTTGGCCCGAGCAAATGGAAGCTTCCAGAGCAGGAAGATGAAGAAGAGCACGTTGGGGATGAGCAGCAAGAGGTCCCAGTACCGGACCCTAGCAGATGGGTAGAGAAAACAGCTCACTGGTGAGGTGTCTGCACCCCACCCCACCTGTCTCACACACACACACAGGCACCAGGAAAACCTACTCACACACAGCCAGCCTGCCCAACAGGGCTGTGACTGCCTCACCTAGAGGTGCCGATGTCCTCATAGAGCAGCAGCAGACAGCGATGCGGCACACTGATGTTGGGTGCCAGGGGTGGGGGCAGTGCTGTGCTCCCATTGGCCCAAATCACCTCCTCCAGGGTGTCCATCCCCCCAGCAACCGCCCTAGGGGAGTAAGAGCCACTGCATGAGCAGTGCAGGGGCTGTGGGCCCTGGGCCTCCGGGTCTCAGGCTCCCAGTGGCCGCCTGCTGTGGGCCTGTGGGCCACTCCCCCAGCCCCAGGCGGGAGGTGAGGTGTGGTGCTGCCACACACGTCGTGACCCAAGCCCTGGGCAGGGGCCCATCCCTGTCTCAGGCTCTGTCTCGTGACCCCCAAACAATAAATGCCACCCCCTGTGATTGAGCCTGTCGGCGTGCCACACAGCAACGCGAGAACTTGGCATCACCCCATTCAGTCCTTCCAATCCTGGGGGGCCAGAGGAGAGACAGGGAGCAGAGCAGCTACGAGCCAGGGTTCACGTCCCGGCCTGCCCCTTACTTCCTGTCCTCTCTGTGCCTCAGTTCCCCTGCCCCTGGAATGGGGGTAACAACAGTGTCGGGCCCCTGTGAGGTCGTGGGGAGCACTAATGAGTGACATCAAGCGTCGCCGACAGCCTGCACACGTGGCTTTCTCGGGAACCGCGAGCTGCGCTCTGAGTGACCGTGTGTGCGGCCACGCAGCCGCAGAGTGCCAGAGCCAGGCACCGTACACCCCTAGGAAGGACCTCAAGCCCTCGTCTCCCTCTGTTGCCACCCTGGAAAGGCAGATGCAAGTGGAGGGGACAGTGCTCTGTGCCCAGAAGATGCAGAGGAGGTCTCCAAGTGGAGCCGTGCTAGGGAAGAGGAGGCACTATGGGGGGGGGGGGGAGCTGTGTCTGCAAGGGCTGGGGGCTGGAGGAGCCGGAGTCGAGGGGGCCACCAGCCGAGCGCCCACTGACGATCTGAGAATGAGAGATCAAGAGTCCAGCCTGGAAGCCAGGAGAGTTGGTGGTCTGGGGTCCTGAAGCCACCTTGGACAACCCCGTGTCACAGGACTCTTGGGGACAGCAGCAGGGACTTCTGCAGGGAGCTTGGGGGGCACTTGGGGGGCACAAGGCAGGGTGAGCCAGGCGCGGCCCGGGCACCAGGACATAACAGATGCCAGCATTTCGAGTGACGACAGGCAGACTGGGTGCTATAAGCGTGTCCCCACTTCCTGGGACGTTCACAGCAGCCCCAGGCCAGGAGCAGCTCCAAGGCCTGCCATCAGCGAACGCACACATAAATGGGGGCGTTCACGTCAACAGTGGAGCCCTATGCAGTGAGGAAGAGAATGGACCACCGCTACAGCAGCAACGCGAGAAGACCTCACACTCCGATGCCGACAGAGCCAGGCACAGGAGCGGACGTGCGGTCTGACCCCACACACAGATCCAGCTGAGGGTCAGCTTTGCGGAGGATGGAGGGCACAGTGCTGAGGGGGGCACACCAGCGTCTGGGTGCTTGATCTGGGTGCTGGGCACACAGGCATATTCACTGCGCCCAAATTCATTGAGCCACGTACCTATGCTTCCCGCACGTTTCTGTCTGTCTTGCACCTCAGTCAATTTTTAAAAATTTAAAAGATGTTCTGTTTACACGTCAAGGGCACAGGTCTCCCATTCAGCAAGGAGCAGTCCAGGATTCATAGTGCCCTGTTGGCAAGAAGGATTTGCAGCAATGCAACAGGAACCCGTGCTGTGCTGTCACGAACACTAGCCCTGAACAGCAGCAGGCCCACGCTGAGGCCGGGACGGGGCGCGGGGACATTCTCACTGCTTGTCCCAGCCGTAAGACGCAGCCGCCTCTGGCTGAAAGAAGTCTCCGAAGGGGGGGGCCAGGACCTGGGGCTCAGGCCCCTCCATCCTTCTCTCCAACAGGCCACTCACTGGATCTGGAACCTGCCCCCACTGAAACCCGAGGATATCCCAACAACCGCCAGGGTGACGGGGAGTGTTCAAGAGGAGAACATATGACACACAGTAGGTCCAAAGAAAGAAGCTGGCTCCTCCCCTGCTCCCTACTGATGGGAGAGGCGGCCAGCCCACCCTCCTTCATTCACGCATTCCTCCACCTCGCAGGCCCCGCAAGCACCTGCGGTGGGCCAGGCAGTCCCGGTGCTGGGACACACCTGTCCTCACAGGGCCTTCATCCTGGGAGGTGAGGCCGACAGCCAGCATGAAAATCCGTATTGTCTCCTAGATATAAGTGCTACGTAGAGAAGAAAACAGGAGTGGACCAAACGACGGGAAACAGAGTAGAGGCTGCTGGGTCCCCAACACCCACCCTTCCCTTTAGTACTAAAGCCCATGGATTTTAGCTCGCCCATGGCTTCCCAGAACAATGGCTACTTTCCCATCTTCCCTTGTCCCTGGCTGTGGCCATGTGACTCAGTTTTATTCAGTCGGACATGAGCAGTGAGGTTTGCCAATTTCAAGTTGTACCCTTCTCCCTTCCCATTAGCTGGAACATGGATGTGGTGGTGCGAGCAAGAGCAGCCATCTTAGGCCATGAGACAGAAGCCGCATATTGAGGATAACAGAGCAGTAAGAAAGGTGTCTGGTTTCCAGACACAACGGGGCCCCCATGCATGTCCTGGACAGCTTGCACACCGACTATCATACAACAGACAGAAATAATCTTCTATCTTATTCTTTTGGCCTTTGTGGCAACAGCTAAGCCTGAATCCCAGAGAAAAGGGGTGCTCCTTAAGATTGGGTTGTCAGACAAGGTGACATTTGAGCTGAGATCTAAATAACTGAGAAGGAGCCAGACTTGGAACAATCTGGACAGAGCATACCAGGGAAAGAATGGCAAATGCAAAGGCCCTGAGGTAGAAACAGGTTCAAAGGGCAAGAAGCAGGCCAGTGTGGCTGGAGGTGAGAGCAGAAAAGTCGGCGGGGCCAGGTCAGATGGGGCTGTGTGACCACGTGCAAGGTGATTTCATGCTGAATCCACGAGAAGGGTGTTACGAGGGCAGGTGACAGGGTCCCATTTCCACGTGGAGAGGATTGCTCTGGCACCACGGAGCATGGACTGAAGCAGGGATAGAGTGGAGGCAGGGAGGCCGAGGAGCTACTTTGCCAGTCCAGGTGAGAAGACAGTGGCTCGGCTAGTGGCAGCAGTGGGGTGGCATGGGGAGTCGGGGAGGGAGGCCAACAAGACCTGCCCACAGACACGCAGGGAGGGAAGGGAGCACGGCAGGCGACCTCATGGTTTCTGGCCTGAGCCACTGGATACCCTGCAGCAGTGAGGCGGCCCCAGCAGACACCGCCCCCTTCCTGCTCGCTGCGTTCCAACCCTAGGCCATGGCAGGAGCACCCCCTTGGAGAGGGACGCTGCCCTGCGTTCAGGGCGGGGGCCTCCACAGCACCAGAAGCTGCATCTCACTTCGTGTAAGCCAGCGGCTTTGAGCTGGGGCAGGGCGGAGCAGCACTGGGCCCCTCAGCGGCGCACAGGCTGCGGGCGGCCGGGTCCAGGGCTGCCAGCAGTCCAGGGACGCGTGGGACAGTTCACCTCCTTCCTTTACCAGCAGGGCCCTGCAGGGCAGCTCGGGTCAGTCAAGAAGGGCAGCCGCTTTGGCAGGGATGTGCGACGCCATGCGGAGAAGTCTCCTGCGTGTCTCCCTCCCTGACCGGCCGAGCCCGCAGGAGGAATGAACTGCAGCCGGCAGGCCGCAGCACGGACCAGGCCAACCGCCACGCACCAGCATGGGCAGGCAGCTTACAGCCGGCGGGGTGTGCTGCCTCCCTCAAGACTTCCCAGACCTGCCAGAATGACTGGGAAGTGGCTGTGAGGTGGAGAAGATCCCACAGCCCCCTCTGCCCCACTCCCCACTCCCCACGGAGCAAACTTCTGGTCCTAGCAACCCTGCACCAGCTCTGGCCCAGCACCGGCTCTGGCCCAGGACAGGGCACCAAGCAGCCCCAGCAGGGGCAGGGCTGGGGTGCAGGCCAAGCACCTGGCAGGCACAGGAAGCTGAGAGGCCCCTGTGGCAAAGAGGAGCCAATGA